>NC_056729.1:1635750049-1636086299 GCF_019279795.1 Protopterus annectens
ATGATAGAGCACAATCCCAGACAGGGAAAGCATCTGTGATCTGTACTAGCAGACAGCTACAATCACTCATGAACTTGTCTAAGGGCTGCTTCTCACAGACAATTGCACCAGACATGTAGGACCATCACAAGGCCTTCTTCAGTTTTGTCAGGAACCTGGGTGGACACTCACTGATATGCTGTGTGTTACTGCATACTGACTAAACTTACCCTGAACCACTGGCATTACCAACATCCTGGCAAACAGGTTCAGTGCAGGTGTCCCCCCATCCCCCCTAGGGAGCAACTATCCATCCCAACAGAGTGTAACCTCCCTGACGTCACACAGTAACAGGTGATTGCTGCCCTCCCAAAAGCATACATCACAGCATCATTGGGACCAGATGGTGTCATGGCATGCATCTTACACGAGCTTCATGACAGACGTAACCCTCACATTACATCACTGTGGAATATCTGAGTTACTACAGGATATGTACCCACAGAATGGGGTACAGTGACAGTGGTCCCACTACACAGAGTTGGTGCCACAATGGACCACAGACAATATTGCCTATAAGCCTAACTAGCCTGTTCTGCAACACTATGGAGCATATTGTCATGGGTCTCTTACACATACACATCGGGAACCTACAGACACTGTGGCCTACACATTTCAGCGTTGTTGTGGGCAGATCTTGCCTGTTGAACATGTTTGTATTCTTTACATGGTTAACAGGTCCATCGACATAGGGACAGTTGTCCACACAGCCTACCTGAACCTTGCAAACCCCTTCCACACAATAACCTACTGGGCCATTATGCATAGGCTCACCAGCGTCGATATGGACACATATCTCACATGGTGGATTGCTACCTGGATCAGGGTTAGCACCCACATGGTCAGAATTGCAGATGCCATGTCTGACTATACACTAGAGACATGTGGCATTCCACACGGCTCAGTCCTGGGACCTCTCTTGTTCAGTATATATTTGTCTGATGTACAGGCTACCACGGGGGAATATGGCTGACCTTGTTTGCACTTGACTGCAAACTGGGTGTCATAAGTAATTCTCAGGCTGCCACATGCATACTCAAACAGGGTCTCACAGAGATGGATGACTGGTGCCTGAGCCATGGCCTACAGCTAAATGCCATTGGTTGCATAGTCATCCCCTTTGGGAATAGCAACATGACCACACATTACCACATTGGTAGTACTCCATTACATACGGTAGGAGTTGTTAGGTGATTGGGGACATGACTTTTTTGTACTGTCGCCTTTGACATTCACGTTGCCAAAGTGGTTGGACAGACCTTCTATATAAGCCACTTCATACCATATGGTTTCACATGTAGATTGAGTGAGGTCATTGTGCCCCTATACTCATCACAACCATGCTTGGTTACAATACCACGTTTGGGGTGTACCTTACCCAATACCTGCAGCAACTGTACTGGCCACAGATGTTCCTCACCAGGCAGATGTAGGGACTCACACGGATGACCTGCTCAGTTCGGATGCAGTAACTCCAGCTATACTCAGTCGCTTACCACCTACTCGGATATGATGTGTGCCTGTTGTTTAGGGAAATACCCAACCCAGAATTACTGGACATGCTCCACCTCAGGATATCCGACTCCCTTGGAGCTACACACTCCAGGGACATATACCTCAGCACAGATGTTAATTGGACATGCTGGAGGGACAGATTCTTATCCCAGGGCCTCCACTCACTCCGGATTGTGATCACAGTTTCACATAGGCAGAGCCACCCACTGACCACCTACAGTGGACATCTTGATGGTTGTATGGGTGATCGTATGTTTACCCCTGGGATATCTTGTGTGTCCCTGCTAGACAGAGGCACACTAGCCTAGACGTACATGGGCTATCTTGTGTGACCTACTATTCACTGGCACAGTGTAGTAATCTGACAGGGTTGCAAAAGCCAAACACACTCTGGCTAGGCTTGTACATGCCCTAGGGCAGATAGCCTAGTATCGACCTCTGAACCTATACTTATCTTCGGAATGCACAATAGTTATTGCTGATACTGTTTGCAGGTCTTTATCGACTTTGCTTTCCCAGTTTCTATGAACAACTTAGGTATCTGCTGAACATATTTGATTATGACAGGGTTCCACTATCTTATATATGTGTCTGTTGTCATGTAACTGTGTGCACAGGGCGGATTGCTGGATAATGAGAGGTTCCTGGGTTTGCACATGCAACTGCCTGATATGTACTCAGACATGGCCTAAGTGTGTGAGCATGCCCATTTCAGGCTTTCCATGTTTTGTTGCCTGACATTTGTCTCATATATTCAAGTATGTGAGCATGCCCAGTGTGACCTTTCAGTATGTTGCAATCTGAGGTCCACTACATTTGTGGATGTGTGTGAACATGACCATTATTAACATTTATACTGTGTGTGTGTGTGTGTGTGTGTGTGTGTGTGTGTGTGTGTGTGTGTGTGTGTGTGTGTGTGTGTGTGTGTGTGTGTTGGAAGTCAAGTTCTGTTCTTACTGCAGGACTCACCTTTGTGTCATAACTCAACAGGGATTATGCTGTGCCTGCAGGGTTTCCATGAGATACTTTGCATAGACCTATCAACATTCCTTCATACTGGCTGACCATTGCAATACTGTCATGGTTTAGTGGTTCAGTACTTTAACTATAATGCACAGTATCCTGGGTTCGAGGCCCATCACTGCTTTATATTTTCATACTGAGCAGACTAGACTGCTTAAGGGCCAGTTAAGCAAATATGAGCATGTTGGCTTTTGTTCAGCTATGCCCTACTTAGACCAGGCTTGTCCAACATTGCTGAATATTCATCAGCTTTGCTGGACGTTGCCCAATATTACTCAACATTGACCACAGTTGCACTAGTTGGTTTTTGCGATTCTGTTTGCAGAAACTACATGGTGATAAATGCTGTTTAGCACTGCTTTACATTGCTTAACACATGGCAATCATGCCTCAGGTGGTGCTGCAGGGCTGCCTATGTCGGATGCACATACTACACTCCCTGTACATGTTTGAAAGCAGGTTGTGTCAACTTAGGCATCCCTTTTATGATATGTCCGAGTCAGAGAGAGGTATCATTTCCAGAATTCCTACTGAGCCAGTGTATGTGCTATACATTGCTTCTTTGCCAAGGCCAAAGCATACTGGGCACGCCTCATTCTGCCTACTGGGGCAGGCTCAGTTTGTTCCTCCTCCGAGTCACCCTGTGCCTGTGCAGGCCTTGGCAATGGTGCGGGGCTGTTTGGCCCTGCCCCATGCTGGTCCTGCTGCAGCTGTTTTCGCAGTATCATGTTATGTAGCATAGCACATACCATGACAATTTGGGTACATGTAGTTGGTGAGTACTGCAAGGCTCCACCAGATGTGTCCAGGCACCGGAACTGTGACTTGAGCAGCCCAAACACACACTCGATTACATTTTGTGTTTGTGCGTGTGCCTCATTATGGCGTTCCTGTTCAGGTGTGTGTGCGTTTCTGATGGGTGTCATCAGCCATGGCTCCAGTGCATAGCCAGGATCCTCCACAAGGTGACCATGTGGGATGTCCCCATTGGCAAATGTCTGGTACAGCTGTGTCAGATGCCAGATATGGGAATCATGGTAGCTTCCAGGGCAGCCAGCACATACATTCAGTATTATGCCCTGGGCATCACACATGACCTGGCAGTTGATGGAGGGGAAGCCCTTGCGGTTGAAGTAGACCCGACCCCACTCACCCACTGGTGCTTTGATGTGTATTTGCATGCAGTCTATTGCACCCACTACCTCAGGGTATTTCGCTATTTGCTGGAAGAGATGCATATTGTTGGCCAATACCTCACGGGAATTGGGGAAATATACATGATCACCGACATGTGCTGACATGGCATCCAGGAACTGGTGCAGTACCCTGGATGCTGATGCCTGTGATATCCCCATAATATCACCAGTTGGTCTCTGGTAGGTACCTGTTGCTAATATTCTTAGGCCAACACATACCTTGGTTTCCACTGGGATGGGTACCCCTCTGTTGGTTCTGTGTGTGAGGCGTGGCCTGTACAGCTCAACAATTTGCTGCAGGAGATCTCTGTCCACTCTATAGCACTCCACTATCTCCTGCTCATGTAGCCCCTGGTAGGTTACCCTGGGCCTGTACACTCTTCTCCGTCTCCTCACTGTGGGTTGTCCAGCAGCATTTCCATTGTCACCACCCTCAGCATGTTGCATATGTTGCCTTATAACAGCAATGGCAGCCCCTAACATTTCTTTGTCTCAGTAAAGCTTTTTCAGTTTTCACTTCTATTAGCTTACTGCAGTGTCTCTTGTGAGAAACATTATGGACTGTTGTTTGCAGAGTTTTAACTGCTAGGCTGGGCTGGGCTAGTGTACTGCCTGTGTAATTGCCTGATTCTGATTGTTTTCACCTGCTAGCTCTGCTAGTACTCCCTGGTAGCTTCCTACTATTTGTTGTGCTTCCTATTTCCTTTCAGTTTCCTCGGGAGGGCAGCGTCGAGCACACAAGTGAAAACACGCTCACAGCAGCTCACACGCACGTGCACACATGCTTACATGGACTACAACTTGCTTATTAGGGTTAAAACAAGCGCACACCAGTGCTAACGCGCTTACAACACTTTAAACTGCCTTATACATGCTTACTCTGGCTTAAACGCGCACACTCACGCTTACATGCTCGCACACTGTCTTACTCGGGTTTACAGGCGCGCACACACATGCATACCCACTCAGCAAGAAACTTTGGTGTTATTCATGGCATACACTTTCCATTTCTTGACTTTACCTAGCCTACCTGTTGACACACCTCTTTCAATGATGTGTAAATGACACATGCCACTCTGCTCCAAAGAGCTTCCTTTCTTTCATACATACCCCACTCGTGATGTCACCTATCTTCCACTCTGTTACTCCCCTTGTCCTACTCCACTGACTGTGCTCCTTTGCTATGTAAACCTGCGATTCACTATCCTAACCCTACTTTGCATAGGATTGCCTACTAATGCTTGGTTACATCTCTTAGACTGTAACCTCTACTCGATGGATATGTTGTCTTCAGCCTGCCATTCCCTTGCATTGTAAATTAACAATTTACATGAAATCCACATTTGTAGGTTTTAATTTTTATTTTTCTGGTTTTTAGAGTGCAGCCCGTTTGCGCGGCTCTGCGCTACGCTTAAATATCTGAAATCGGAGAAAAAAAAATATTTTTTTTCTTAATGCATCGAGAAACATTGCCATTGGCCATATATTTGGCCATTGGCATGCTTCCTGCACTGGATGCAAACTTTATTTGGAGCTGTCACGGCTCAATTTTCCTATTTGCAGAATGGTACTCAGTTGTCAACTGAGTACATTTCTGCAGATAACACTGCTCTTACTCGGACAGGTTCGGGTTTCCTGAATCGCAAATCTACTTCATTTGCATGCCTTTTGCCTGCAATTGAGGTAATTTGCATAACCCAGCCCTGTCCGTGTAAGAGCCATTTTAGGAGCTCTCTTGCATGCCCCTGCAGGCTGTTCCTGGATCGCTCGTCGGACATGATGGCTGCATGGAGTCTTACTCTACTCTTAGACTCCGTGCAAGCCATCATGAATCCAGCCCATAACAAATTACCAAAACCACTAAAACTACTGCATTTTATTATAAAAAACAACAAATAAACACTTTCGTCTTAAACAGTTAAAAATGACTTCATCAGGTGATTCAGTGTAACAACATACGACTATTTTAAACATTCTCACATCACACGATTAATGCAGCATCCATAATTTAAAGGCATAGCCTCCTAAAAAAACTTTTACTTCATAGTCACTTTAAACTAACATTACGTACAACAATACCAACAAATAAAATTCATAAAGAAATCCATAAAGAACACAGCAGATGTATAAAACACTGTAAGTAAATTATCTAGCATAAGCTTTTAACTTCAACAGACAGATTATGGATGAAACTCCGTTCAGCCCCAGTGCACTTCCTGCATTAAACTACAGTTGCCAGAAAGTTCTTTCTTTTCCAAGTATAAACCCCAGGGTGCACCTCTCGGATTCATTTCAACCCTCTCTAGCACAGAAAACTTAAATTCATGTCCAGGATGTTCTGAAATTTGTTTAAATAATGCCTTTGTATTTTAATTTTTTCTAATTTCAAAAAGATATTCATAAATCCTTTCTTTAAGTTTACACTCGGTTTTACCAATGTAAATCCCGGGACACTTCTGGCATAAAGCTGCATTGACAACACGTCTTGTATTACAATTAAAATTCCATTTTACTTTTATTTGTTCACCTTTTATACAACATGTGTCACCCATTAAAATATTTTTACAATAGGCACAACATCCACATTTTTTCATACCATTATTTTTAATTATTTGACTATTCATATTATTCTGCATGGAGTCAAAAACATTTTTAAAACTCTTTCCTTTTTTATATATGACTACTGGCTGATCCCATACTTTTTCTTTTATCCCGATGTTTTCATCCATAATCCACATGTTTTTATTCAAACCTCATTTTAATAAATCAATGAAAACAAACAGCAGGCAACCTTGAGTCCGGAAAGCAGGCTTTAACAGGCAGAAAGCACAAAACCAAATCTCCTTTAACGCACAAATTTAATATTCCAAGAAAAGAGCGTTTTCGCCGTGACCCATGTCACAGCTTCATCAGAAGGAAGACAATTTTAACAGTTAAAAAGCATTCATTTATATACAAAACAAACAGGAAGTGACACAAGTACATTTCCTGAACGCTTCAATTAATTAATCAAATTCAATATCATAAAATTGCATAAGATATAAGCAAAAAAGCCACAGAGTTACTTGAGGTGACTGCCATGCCATGACTATATGTAATTTATGTGTATTACTTTAAACTATTCTTATAAGATTCGTTTACTTTTATATTTAAAATTTTTATTATTTTTCATTTGCTGTACATAAGTTGTTTTAATTGCTTTTGATTTGTGGCTTTTTTGCTTATATCTTATGCAATTTTATGATATTGAATTTGATTAATTAATTGAAGCGTTCAGGAAATGTACTTGTGTCACTTCCTGTTTGTTTTGTATATAAATGAATGCTTTTTAACTGTTAAAATTGTCTTCCTTCTGATGAAGCTGTGACATGGGTCACGGCGAAAACGCTCTTTTCTTGGAATATTAAATTTGTGCGTTAAAGGAGATTTGGTTTTGTGCTTTCTGCCTGTTAAAGCCTGCTTTCCGGACTCAAGGTTGCCTGCTGTTTGTTTTCATTAGTTTATCTGTTTTTCCTCATTTTAATAAATCACTAAACAAAAATAGGTTGTAATAAAACTACCCTTATAATCTCTTCTCAAACTAGCATTATATTCTAATTCTCGAACTTCTGTATTTGCTGATTTATTATCATTTGACATAATGGTCATCAAAATGGGTTGAAAGACATCAGACTTCCTTTTCCTCACAACTTCCTCCATGGAACAATCTATAAATTCCTCTGGATGTCCTCTCTTAAGAAACATATCTTTTAACTTCTTACACTCACCCATGAAGTCATCAAATATTGCAACCATTAATGCAGCCCGCACGAGTTGTCCTTTTACCACTGACTTCTTTTGCTTTATAGGATGAGCATTGGTGTAATGAAGGAAGAAATCGGGCTAAGTTTTTTTTTTTATATATTTTAGAAATAAATTCACGATTAATACAGTCCTTAGCCAACATTAGATCCAAATATGAAATACTATCCTTCCCTATTTCGCAAGCAAACTTCAAGAAGTCAGTGGTTCCGTTGATATATTCCATAAAGGAAGCACTCTTATTCACATCATCATTCCATGCCATAAATATGTGATCCAGGTACCTCGTATAGAGGCACCAGGACTTGCTAAGTACACTGTTCACGATAAAATGCCTTTCC
The DNA here is from genome assembly GCF_019279795.1 of Protopterus annectens. Classification (NCBI taxonomy): domain Eukaryota; kingdom Metazoa; phylum Chordata; order Ceratodontiformes; family Protopteridae; genus Protopterus; species Protopterus annectens. The sequence continues at coordinate 1,635,757,965 of NC_056729.1, forward strand.
CATTCTATCATAACTACGTTGACGAATAATGACCCACATGCAAACCCCAGTGCTACTCCTTTGTCTTGAAGGAAATATTGCCCTTCATGGTAGATATAATTATTTTTACACCAAATCAAGCAGATCTGCATATAAATTATTTTTTTGTGTTAATTCACTGCTATTATATAGAAATTCAATTAACCATTGAACACCAATGGAATATGCAATTACAGTATACAATTATTTAACATCAATTGTTAAAAAAACAAGTTGTCATCATATTTCACACTGTTATATTTCCTTAGGAAATCTCATGAAACTCTACATACATTATCATTTTTCTGCACTAACCCCTTTAAATTATGATCTAGAAATTTAGCTGTGGGGTAAGTTATAGAACACCAGGCATTTATTATTGGCCTCATTGGTGGACTATATTTATCCTTATGTATTTTTTGGTACCCCAGAAATTGTAGGTGCCAAAGGATTTGACATATTCAAATAATTATATTCATCTTTCATTGTCTGTTGTTGCATTAACATGTCATCTAATAAACCATGAATCTTCTTATATGAACTGCAATGGTTAAGGTGTTTACCTTATAGACACAAGGTGCAAGGTTTGAGTTTTACATGGAGTAACTGGCTAGGCTTAAAATGTCCCACAAGGGCAGTTAGCTTAGTACTAATCTATGAACCTCTATGAACCTATTTTTGATACTTGATACATCATTTCCATATAATCCACTTTATTCATTATTACTATCCCTCCTTATCAAGTTTCATTATCCTGATATTCTACAATTTCAACACATCTAAAAATATCCTTATTCACTTTTTGTTAAATTTGTAACAAACCCACTATTATTATTACTAAGGATTTGTCTAAAATTCAGCTCACAGATCCATTCAAATGTTTGCAGTACAGGATGAAGAGGGGGATATGGTCTCTCTGTCCATTGTCCCCTCTTCACGTTGTGTTTCTCCTTCAGTCACTCCGAAAGCTTTAATAGGGGATTCAGGCAGCGTAATTTCCCCTCTGACAAAACTTGACCCATATTATCCTACAATGGACAGAGATAACATATTTCCCTCATAATTGGAACCAGGAATGGTGCACTACTGGGAACGAAAGGAGGAAGAAATCATGGAAGCAGTAAGTGACTGGGTGGAAAAGAATGACTTGAGTTTGGGCACAATGCAGAGTTGTAATATGGTGACTAATGCTACAGGTGACTTTACAGTACAAAAATGACTGGAACCAAAGCCAAAGTTTAAATCTCAATTCCAAAAAATGCATTATAATTCCATTTGGGAAACTGTTCACTGAAGTTAATTACTTCATAGATAAAACACCCCTAAGAGTCGATCTAGCAATCAGGGATCGTGAAATATATGTAGACAGTAATCTGGTTGTCAAGCAACATGTAACAAAGCCAGTAAGGAAATCTTTCTATGTTGCCCAACTTAGAGGTAAGGGTATGGTATCCAGGTGCAAGGAAGTTATAGCACCACTCTACTCTGCTTTTATTAGACCCATCATTGAGTACAATACCCCTTTTGGCATGTACCTAATCAGACACTTGCAAAAGCTGGAATGTCCACAAAGGTTCCTCACCAGGAAAATCCAGGGCATCGATACCCTGTCCTACTCAGATCACCTAAAGGCCCTGTCTCTGTATTCCAGCTTGAAAGGCTGCAATACTCCCTAACCAAAACAATCCAAGACATAAGCTACCTTAACTATATCGATCAATTAAAAAAGTCACTTTTTTCCATCTTGTACAGACTCCTACATGGAAATCTCTGACTTGCAAAAAGCAAAATTTTGAGTAGTAATATCTGGGAAGCAAATGTTTTCAGCCAATTATTACAATTATTTGCTCTATGCAATTTCATCAACAAAGAACTGTCCTTTTATCATCAATGGTCAGATACAAGGAAATCTTTTTTCATTGCCCCTTTAGTTGTCAAATGTATATCCTTGATATGCAAAGAAGACTTGTCATCTTATATTCCTCTCTTATTAAGCACATCGAATATAATACTCCATGCGTCCATCCAAATATTCCAGCTTGAAATCCTGCTATACTCCCCAACAAAAACAATCCATGAACTAAGCTACCTGAATTGATTAAAAAATCATGTTTTCTATCTTGTACAGATTCCTACATGGAAAGCTCTGACTTGGCATTAGTACAGTGACATATCTGTTTTCTTATCTCCCCTCCACTATAGAGAAACTAACAATTTATTTATTTATTTTTTTATTTATTTTATTTTATTTATTTATCATTTGTTGACCGGGAAAGTCCGACTAGGTTCCACAGAGCCTGTTTTCAGCGGAGGCCCGGGGAGAAATGCTCCAGATATTATTAGGAAGGAAGGAACAATATTAGGAAGACTTGCTCCAAAGCTCTCAGCTTACACTGTAACATAGTTAGGACTTTTTGTGGAATAAGTTCATTACCCAAAGTTCACCTGTGGACCAAAATACCCATGCAGATTAAGTAGTTTAAAATCTTAACATCCTTCAAATTAAGTCTTCATGATTGGATGGGTTTACATACATTTATTTCTTATCAGGAAGAGCAGTAGATCTACTGTTGATATTTCCTAGGGTGCATGCCTAGGCTACATATGGTTATTTATCCTCCTTGTCTTATATTATCCTATGCTCATATAAATCTATGATCCTAAGTTGTTGTGTCTTTCGGCTTTGCCCGGTTAGGGGTCGCCACAGTGGAACTCCGGTCCACTAATGATTGGCAGTAGATTTTTACGTGCTGAGTTGCCGGCCCTGACGCACAACCCTTCAATGAAGGTACACCCATTCACGCATGTCTCCACACAGAAGACACTCTAGCTGAGAATCGAACAGGATAACGTCTTACTGTGAGGCGACAAAGTTACCACAGCACCACCACTGCAGTTAAATCTATGATCCTAAGTATGAGCAGCAATTACTTACTTACCTTATTCCACAAAAAATATAAGTTGTATTTTGCAGGAATGTCTGATGTCTAAATAAGTCAGTGACAGAGAACTGTAACCTAAATGTGACATTTCATTTTCCCAGTTAGTGTATTTTCTTCTCGACAGAAAAGTTGCTACACTGTTATACACACACACACACACACACACACACACACACACACACACACACACACACACACACACACACACACACACACACACGCACACACGCACACACACACATACACACACACACACACACACACACACACACACACACACACACACACACACACACACACACACACTCACACTCAATATAGCATTTCTGTGCTATTCATCTTTTACAGTGCACCACATATTGGGCCATTTAGAAAGAAATACATTAATACAGCATTGCAACAATGTAGCATATAAAATCAAGAGGAGCTAAACACTATTTTTTATTTCTGGCTATAGTGGTCATTTAATACATGTCTGACTGTATTCTGTTTTATTCCAGTCATAATACACAGCTGTAAACTATTTTTAAGCCTAATAACTGGTACTTACCGCAGTGACTGTTATATAATGTATTGTCTTCAAAGATGTCCCACGGTGTGAAAGTAGCTGACTCCAAGTCAGACTGCTGACCAGTCATGAGTGGATCCCACAGGGTTCAGTCCTGGGTCATCTCTTGTTTGGTATCTACTTCTCTGAAGTCCAGACCAACATGAAGGGACTCTGGCTGACAAAGTTCACAGACAATTGCAAGTTAGGAGCTGTTATGAACTCCCCAAGTGATGTTGACATCCTACAGAAAGGCCTTAGTGAGACCAATGACTGGTGCTAGAACCATGGCCTTGATTGACAAAAACCCAGTTCTCATGAATTACCACATTGATGGTAGTCCACTGAACACAGGAGGCGTTATAAGAGATCTAGGAACACAGGTTGACAGCAACCTCTCTTTTGACCACCACATTGCCACTGTGGTTAGAAAGACCTTCTATGTGATACATCTCATTACTAAGGGTTTTGCATCCAGGAAGAAAGAGGTCATTGTCTCCGTCTACTCTTCCCTCATTAGGCCAATTATTGAGTACAATACCCCATTTGGCATGTACCTCACTAGACACCTGCAACAACTGGAGAGGCCACAAAAGTACCTCACAAAAAAGGATCCTAGGTCTTAAACAGTTGTCCTATATGGACAGACTCAAACAACTCTATTCTCTGTCTGATATCACCTGCTTAGAGGCAATCTCTGCTTGACTTACAAAGCTATGTCTGACCCAGATGTGTTAGAAATGCTACAGAAAAAGAAATCCCAATATAGAAGAAATCAGGATAAGGTTACTAAATTTGTATATAATCAAAAATATTGCTTACAAGGAAAAAAGTATCATCATACTTATGTAAGATAACAAAAGAAGGAAAGATAATGAGAGAATTAAAGAATAAAGAAGGAAAACAAGTTAAAATGAGAAATATATGCACTTATTAAACATGTATTAAATTTATGTAGTAAAAAGAAGTTAACATAGAACAAATTTATAATGGTGAAAAACTAAATAAAGAAGAAAATTACTATTTAGAGAGAAAAATAAATATAAATGATTTAAATTAGATCATGAAAGATATTAATGTTAAATCAGCTACAGGTTTGGACAGGATTAAGTATAGTATGTATAAAGAAATGTGTGACTGGCAAAAAATGGTGTTTATAGAAGTAATGACTGAAAGGCCAGAAAAAGGAATTAAGTATAAAGAAATGTGCACAGGTGTGATACAATTTATATTAAAGAAAGGAGATAAAGATGAAATAAAAATTTGGAGATAAAGTACACTACACTGAATAACAGACTATAAAATTTTCATAAGAATAGTAACTAAAAGACTACAATGTAAAATAGAAAGATTATATGATCAGAATTTGTTTGTGAGAAAAGGAAAGGGGAGTTAAGACCTATTGTGGATAATAAGAGAAGTAAATGATACTATTAATAAAAAGTGGAAACAAAAATTATGATAGATGATGTCATGAAGGCATATGATAATATTCAGTATAAAGCATTATGGGGAATTTTACAAGCACACGATATAAGTGAAAAAATATTACAAGTAATTAAATTAATATATAAAAGAAATTATGTGAAATTGAATATAAATGGATGGATTGGGGAGAATTTGAAAGTAGAGTGTGGTATAAAACAAGGATGTCCTGCAAGCAGTAGAATCTTTGCTATAATCATGAGCACAGTAGTAATGTAATTTAATACAATGTCAAGTAAGGGAGAATATAGAATGATGGAGGAGATACAGTTACCAATAATATATACTTGAGCTGATGATATTGTAGTAATAGCAAAAATAAAGTCTGGATGAAAAAAAAATGAAAGTTGAGTACACAGTTGAAGAAAATTGGTTTAAGCATAAATAAAGAGAAAAACAAAAAAAATGGATATGAAGGTATTATAAGAGGTGTTGGATATAATGGAAAGTGTATATCTATTTTAGGAATGGTATTTGGAAGGAGAAAATATAGACATGAAGAATGGGATAAAGTTACTAAAGGAAGCAAAGACATTATTACATTCTAGAAGTATAGGTTTTCATACAAAAAGAAAACACATTTAATAAACACTGTAATAATAGGTAAAATAGCTTATATTGCAAATGTTTATATGATGCCAAAGAACTATGTAAAAGAAATTATGCAAACTTCTTTTTCATTTGTTTAGTGGTCAAGATTGAACCTGGTTAAGAGGGGAATTTTGTATATGAAAGATGAACAAGGGGGTTGGGGATGATAAATCCACATGTGCATGTAGCCTCTTAAAGTATATATAAAGTACAAAAAGGAATAATAAAAAATAATAAAGATTTGACAGAAACAATAATGTATTTTAAATACAGAGAAATCTGGGAATCAATGGGAATGAAAAAAAAGTAAAAGTGTTATTAATGAAGAGATAAAAGAATTTTACAGTAAATTTATATTGTGGAAATTAAGAAAAAATGTGATAGAAAATAACATAAAATAATGGTATGTTAGCATTATGATATCCTTTTATTTGGTGGATCCATGGAAATAATTAGAAATACATAAGAAGAAACCAATAATGACAAGCTACAGAAATTATAAAATAATTAAAGAATGAACAATTACTAGTGGGAGCAAATATTCCATAGAAGAAAAAACAGGGTGGAATATGTAAAAAATGTAAAAAATTGGAAATTACAGAACATATATATATAATATAGATAGATAGATACAAATAAAAGACTCTACTCACCATTCTTGTGAGTGAGGCCTATTTTCCAGGAACTCTTCCTGTTTCCATTCCAGGGGCAGAGTTGGCTCAAAGAAACAGGAGGGCATATGGAGAGAGAGAAGGAGATGATAGAGAGATGAGAGAAATGGTAAAGAAAGCAAATATTGAGACTGGAGAATGTGTGCAGGATTCTGAGGAGATGTTTCAAAAAATCTGTTTGGAGATGAGTCAGCAAATGGTGAATGTATTAATTACAACCTTACAGTTGTGTGGGTTGCAGGAGGATGCTTTACTAAAAGAAATGGTGATGCAGAGTTAGCCAGAAAATGAAGGAGATGTTTCTTGGGAGGACATTATGGAGAAAATAAAAATGGATAATGCAGTGATGATCCTGAAGAGTAATGATGAGAAGGAAAAGAAACATATGCAGTGGAAAATAAAAGAAAGCATAAGTAGAGTAACAGAAAAGAAGACAGAAGAAAATGAAAAGCAGGAGTATGTGGTATGGTTACAAAGTAAAGAAGACCAAGAAATAGACAGGTATGAAGTTTGGGACAATTTAATAGCTTATTTGGGTGTAAAAACACATGAGGAAATAACATTTATTCTTATTAACAAATATAATTTTGTGACATTATATTTGAGACTGTATTTTCAATGGAAAATTTTCTTGGATAATTTGAAAAAAAGAATTCCAAATTCTCAAAGAAACTCCAAGAAAAGGAAACCAGTCTAGTGGACTCCTGCCATAAACAAGCTATACAATAGAAGGAAGAAACTAGTACAGAAAAGAGTAAAATCCCAAGAAGGGAAGACATCCCTGATCAGTATCAGTAAGAAACTATGATCCCTCATAAAATCATCCAAGGCGAGCTTTGAAAAAAAAATTGCCAAGGACTACAAAGATAACCACAAGGCATTCTTTAGCTATGTCAATAATCTAAGTGGCAATGCTCAGATCTGCTCGGAGTTAGTGCAGAATGGCACAAAATACACTGAACTGACTGATATCACCAACATCCTGGCAGACAGGTTCAGTGCAAACTTCACCCCCCTCTCACCCCCAAAAGGGCCCATAACCATACCAAAAGACTGTAGAGTCCATGAAATCACAGGCACTCAGGTTAAAACAGCCCTCTCCAAAGCCAAAAACACAGCATCAATGGGACTGGACGGTGTCCCAGGCTGTGTCTTACTCAAGCTTAAAAACAAACTAACCCCTCACCTAAACACACTGTTCAAACTCAGCCTCTCCACAGGCTACGTCCCCATAGAGTGGCACACAGCAATGGTTATTCCACTCCACAAAGGTGGAGCCACAACAGACCCCGGGAACTATCGCCCTATAAGCCTGACTAGCTTGGTCTGCAAGGCTATGGAGCGCATCATCATGGAACTCATTAACAGAGACATTGGGAACCTCCAAACACTGGACCCTACCCAGTTTGGCTTTGTTAAGGGCAGATCATGTTTCCTAAACCTGGTGGACGTCTTTGATACAGTTACCAAGGCCATAGATAAAGAAAAGGTGGTACACACAGCCTACCTAGACCTCGATAAGGCCTTCAACACCATTCCCCATTCTGGTATTATAGACAAGCTCACCAGCCTGAACATCAACCCCTACATCACAAGATGGGTTGTCAACTGGCTCATGGACAGAACCCACATGATAAGAGTTGTGGGAGCTAAGTCTGACTCTAAACCAGTTACAACTGGCATTCCCCAGGGCTCAGTCCTAGGACACCTCCTGTTCTGCATATACTTCTTAGAGGTACAAGCAAGCACAGGAGGACTATGGCTGACCAAGTTCACAGATGACTGCAAACTAGGGGCTATAATTGACTCTCTGGCTGACACAGACATCCTCCAAAAGGGTCTCACTGTGACGGATACCTGGTGTCAAAATCATGGGCTCAAGCTAAATGCCAAAAAGTGCATAGTCATCCCCTTTGGAAAAAACTAAGTACCCATAAACTACCACATAGGTGGTAGTCCCCTAAATATGGAAGATGTAATAAGGGATCTGGGGACCCAAGTAGATAGTAATCTCACCCTTGATAATCACATTGCCAAAGTGATTAGAAAATCCTTCTACGTGGCCCACCTAATCACAAAAGGGTTTGCATCTAGATCAAAAGAGGTCATTGTGCCCCTCTACTCATCACTCATCAGACCCATCATCGAGTACAACGCCCCATTTGGGATGTACCTTACAAGACACCTGCAACAGCTGGAAAGACCACAGAAGTACCTCACCAAGAGGATCACTGAACTCAAACAGATGCCCTATGGCAGCTTGACTGAAGAAACTACAGCTGTACTTGGTTGCATACCACCTACTCAGAGGTGATCTCTGCCTGACATACAAGGCCATGTCCAACCCAGAATTGATGGACATGCTCCACCTAAAGAAAATCTTATCCCCTCAAGCCACACGGTCTAGGGATCTAAACCTCACCACAACAATAAATAGGACATGCTGGAGGGATAGATTCCTGTCCCAGAGACTTCCCATGCTGAGCTCCTCGCTAACACTCTTCGAAAGAAACCTTGATGAGTGGATGGGAAACAGAAAGCTTACCTTGGGGATCACTTCAGTGGCTCTTCTGGACAGAGGCACAAGGAACTAATCTAAGGGGTTGGCGAAAGCCAACATATTCTGGCTAGGCTTATAAATGCCTTCGGGCAGATAGCCTAGTACCTACCTATGAACCTAACAAAGAATGCAGCCCATTGAATCTTATGTGATAATAGCATTTAACAGGGAAATAAAAAAGAAAATTCATGTACAATTTCAAACAGATGTAGAAAGAAAGAATTTGAAAGGACGTTTGAAAACTTTATGTAAAGAAGTACTGAACATTGCAAAACTTTATGACACAAGAGGTTTATGGACTAGTGGCTGGAACTGTAACATTGTTATAAAAATAGAAAGAGAAAAAAATTATACATATACCAAGCATGGTAATGCAGAGGAGAAGAAGGATGCCATAAAATGCTGGGGACAACCCATAACATTTTTTTTGTGGAAAAGATGGACATTTGATAAGTAAGTGTGATAAAAGAAAATGCCGTATCTGTGGGGAAATGCTAAGCAATGTGAATGGAAATGTTATAACTCTAAGAAAATTGGACATTTATGGATATATAGCAAAAATGAAAATAACATTAAGGAAAAGAAAGAGATGAAAATGAAAAAGAGAAGAGATTTTAGAAGTAGTAGAAATAGAAGCAAATTTAGATGAGAAAATATAATACAGATGACATATTAGAAGGTTCTGAAATAAGTGATGAAGAAGGCATAAATGAGAATGTAGTAAAAGAAAAAAATTGTATTGGTAAAAGTGTAAAAGACAGAAAAAGAAAATTTAAAGGAATAAGTACAAAAGAAAAAAAGAAAAGAATGGATGAAAAAGAATATACATAGTTAATGACTGGGGATCTGTATAATTGTTATGGTGTTAGATTCACAAACACAAGGTACAGTATCTGATTCTCACCTTTGGGAGGGAATTTGATGAGGTTTAGAATAGCCTATTAAGAAAGCTAGTCAATACTTAGCTATGAACTTATGAAATCATGAATCTACGGCAATGGTAAAATGAAAATTTTAGAGTGTTTTCTGTAAATATGAATAGTATTAAGACTATAGTAAGAATGGGGATTTTGAAGTAGTGTAATATGTATGCTGTAGATGTCAATATGTTAGAAGACACAAGATTTTTAACAAATGAAGAAAGATTGTAAACAGAGAAACTATGGGGAGGAAATATATCTGGAATTTGGGAAATGAGAGATGTTCTGAAATAGCCATTCTGTAGAAATTCTGTAAAGATATTAGATGTAGCTTTAGCAGAACTGGGAAGATTAAGTAATGTAGATTTAAAATGGAAAGAACACGTATATAGAATTATAACATTATTGATTGTAAAGAATGGGAAAGCTTATTTCATCAGATTTTACACAATATAGTGATAACTATGAATATTATAATAACAGAAAACTTTAATTATGATTTAACAGCAATCATAAAAAGAAAGTAAATGAAAAAAAAAATTAGGTGTTATAAGATGTGGTAAATTAAAACTTTGGGACAGAAATTACTGGATTTGTAAAACATGAATTTATAGAACTAAAAATATTATTTTAAAGTGTCAGAAGGTTTAATTATAGGAGAAAGGGAAGTAGTAGAAACAGGATTTTCTGATCTTCTTGCAATGTGGCTAGAGATAAAGGAAATCAAAGTATATATAAAATAGGCAAATTGATAGAAAGGATAAATGAGAAAGCAGGGAATGAAGAAAGGACAAGATTAGTAACACAGTTATGGAAAGATCATATTGCTATGAGAATATTTTATAAAATTTAGTCTGAATGGTGGATGATTTTTAAGAAAAAATATAAAAAATCTTTTTGCAGTGGCAATATGATGTGAGAAAAGTACATAAAGAAAAATATAAAAATATAATATAATGATACATTGAAATGTTTGGAATGTAATGCTAGAAAGTACTTTGACAAAGAAAAAAGTATATGAAAGAAATAAGAAAAAAATACTATAATTGTTACTTAAGCAGACATTTTTACAAGGAAAAGAGAAGTGTTGAGTTGCTTAAGCAGATTAGAAAAGGAAAATGGTGGTGTAATGAGAGAAATAAAAATGTTTAAGGAGAATAGAAAGAACTCAGAAAAATATTATGGATGGCATAGTACAATAGGTATGAGGAATGTTTAAAGAAAAAAGAGGGTAGTGAATAACATGAAAAGTAAACAAGTTAATAGAAAAAAAATGAAAAGTTGGAAAAGGAGATTTCTTTAAATGAACAAGGTAAATTGTTAGGATAAGTAAATATAGATTAATCTGTAGGATCAGATGGACTAGGGTATGAAATATATAGAAATGGGACTGGCAAAAAAAAGTATTTTTTTAAGATTTTGAATGAATGGTTAAATGAAGGTTTTATGTTCATAGAATTATGTATTGGAATGCTTAAATTCCTATGGAAGAAATAAGATAGAAGACAATAAAAAAATGGAGACTGATAATATTTATTAATAATGATTATAATATATTTATGAAAATCATACAAAAGGGATTTGAAATTAAAATGGAAATATTATGGAACAGAGTATATATAGTATAAAAGGCAAGGGTTGTCAAGACTTTTTAATGATAGAGAAATTGTGGATGATATTATGACTAGAAAAGAAGCAAAAATCATGACAGAAGACCTTAACAAGGCATTTGATACAACTGAACATGACATCTTATGGTTAATCACGAAAGAATGAATATAAGTGAAAAGTTAGGAAATTATGTTTGTCAGAGTATAGTGATAATAAAAGTAAAAATACTTGTAAATGGCTGCTTAAGCCAAGAGGTACATATGAAGAGTGGTATAAGACAGGGATGTCAATGAGTTGCATACTCTTTGCATTAGTCATGAATGTGACAGTATATGAAATAAATTACAAAATGAGGGAGGTGGGATATGTAACACCTGAAGGGTTAAGAATTCTTGTTATGTTAACATATGCAGATGACATTATGATAATTACAAAACAACAAAATTTGGATAAAAGAAGTAATCATTTATACAAAAGTGTGTATAGAGATGATAAAGATGGCTTTAAATAAATAGAAAAGTAAAGGTTTAGGTGATGTAGTAAAGATGGTGGTGTATATTTTACAATTAATAAAATGTTTGTGTTAGGTATGAAATTTGGGAAGAAACATGTAATTAGAATTCAAATGGGGAAAAAAAAACAACAGAGGAAATAAAACAAACCTGTCTTTTCTGGAGTACATATAAATTATCATTCAGAAAAAAAGGCTTATTTGATAAAATCAAGACTGATGGGAAAATAACATAGTTAGCAAGTGAAATGAGTTGCCAACAGTATTTGAAAAGGAATTATTGCAGATGTGTTTCATTTGCAGTATATGGTGTTCTAGATTAAACCCAGTAGAAAGAGGTTTGTATATAAATAAAGAGGAAGGATGTTTAGAGTTAATTAACCCAGTGGTAGATGCTGATTCATTAAATTTGCATGAAGTGTTAAAGTGAATAAATGAAAAAGATGGAGAGATTAGTAGTAAAACTATAAAAATATAAGTATGATAAATTTGGGGGTATAGCAAAAAAGAGTAACAAATAAAAAGACCCTATAAATGAAAAAATAAAATGTTACCAACAAAAATTATTTTGTGGGCAATAAAAACTGATGAGATAGATAAATGATAAATGATATAAGAATATAATGATAAATCATTACTATATAAAACCACAGGGAAAATATAAGAGAGAAAAACATTTAAACTATAAAAATAAGAAACAAATGGTATAATCAGAAAGTAGAATGTCAAGACCTTTTATGGAGACTGGTAATAGATAAATTGCCAGAAAAATGAAATATGCCATATAAAATAAAAAATGATAGAGCATGTTTATGTTGTTAAGAAGAAGAACCTACAGACCGTGTGTTTTTCAAATGTAAAAGAGTGAAAAACTTATGGGGAAACTATATAAAGAATTTTTTTTCAAAGATATAAAAAAGTGGATAAGATAAATATGGATTTGAATAAATATGGATATTATAAGAACAGAAGTAAAAGATATGTTAAAAGAATAGATAAAAGGTTATGTTATGTTAATGAGTTACGTGGAATGAAAGAATAAATGAAATTATGTTTAATAGTACATGGATTAAGCAACAATATTATGAATATGTGTAAATGGATTTGTATATCAATATATTTATACATTTGTACATATTTGTAAATATGTTGTAAATAATAATTATTGTTGTATAAAAATAAAGGACCCCTACTATTTTAAATAGATGTCATGGGATCTTTTTCATCCACTTGAACTACCAACAACACCCCCTTATACTGCACTGCAGTGTCAGCAATTAATATACCTGGTGTGGGGAATAGAAACCATAGCCTTCTGCATCAAATCTAAGTGTGATATCTGCTGTGCCACTGACACCACAGTTACTCCTATAATTTCAAAGCAAGAATTCACTATTGTCTTTACTGGCCAAAACAGAGAAAACACTAGAATGTGTTTTTCTAACATTTGCAAATTGGTGCCTTGCACCATTATTTATTCATTTATTTTTATTTATATTTATTTATTTATTGTCATTTGTTAGCCATGTTGGTCCAACTGAGCCAAAGGCCCATTTTCAGTGGAGCCCCGACGAGAAAAGCTCCAATTACAATTACAGATATTCCAAAAAAACAGCAATTAATACAAAGGCTACAAATGACAATAGTAATATTGACAATAAACATTTACATAAAATGAAATAAACAAAGACAAAATATTTATATATAAGCTTCAAAAAATCCAATACAATAGCAGCATGATAAACCCTGAGTAGGAGTATTTACAAGAACCTGATTTTAGATAATCTATAAATTGGAATGTTAGAAGAACAAGAAAGAAAGGCAAATAAAAAGAGAGAGAAAAACTTAAAGTAATCAAAAGTAGAATTTAGCAATAAGTCAGTTAGAGATCAGGATGGAGCTTGGCAAGGGAAGGACTAGGTTTTAAGAAGGTAGTGTTTGAATTGTAGTTTGAAATAGAACTTATGGGGGATACTTCTTATTTTAAGTGGAACAGAGCTCCAGGTCTGAGCTATACAGTATTTATATAGGGACTTACCAATATTTTTTTGACGGTTTATAAATGTCAAGAAGATGTTTGTCAGATGTACGAAGTTGACATTGGGGGTTATATAACGATACAGTATTTGAGATGGAAGGACAGGAAGTGGGATTATAAAGAACTGAGTGTGTGATATGCAGTTGAGAAAGAAACAAATGCTTAGGGAATTCAGGCCATTGTAATGTTTTAAGGGTGAGGCAGAGGTGGGATTTGTAGGGGAGATTAGAGGCAAATCTAGCTATTTTATTGTATGTTTGCTGTAGTTTAGAGAAAAGTGAAGACTGAAGGTTAGTAAAAACTGGAGTTGCATACAAAAGACAGGGTAATAGGAGAGACAGGACCAGGGAGGGTTTGGTGGAGGGTGAAAACAGTTTGTGGTTATGGTACAGAAGACCAAGTATCTGGTGTTTTTTATGCAATGATGGATATGTATGTCAAATTTTAATTCATCGTCAATTATAACACTGAGAAATTTAGTATGGGGTTCTGGTCTGATAGTGGTATTGTTGAGGGAGGTAATAGAGAAAGTGGATTTGTGTGTTGCCAGTGTTTTAGGAAGAAAAAGTAGAAGTTTGTTTTTTTTTTGGATTTAGAATTATATGATTATCAGTGAGCCAGGTTTCGATTGATGCTTTTATTATTATTATTATTACTTTATTTATTTGACATTTGTTGACTGGGAAAGTCTGACTGGGTCAGGAGCCCATTTTCAGTGGAGGCCCAAGGAGAAAAGCTCCACAAAGTAAAAAATATTTTACAAAAAATGAAGTACAGTGATCATTACATTTCCATGAAAGTGTAGTTTACAAATTACAAGGTAGCTCTACTGACATATTGGCAGTCAATAATCACTTATAACAGTAATGACTGCAATCAAGAAATACAGGGATAGTTTATCTAGTTGCAATCTTTTTAGTTAAGCTGATAGTACACATTATAATGAAAATTTGTATAATTTAAAAGGATATCTACAAAGGCTTTTAGGTACACTGCAGGTAGATCTTTAGAAAAAGACATTAAGAGAAAGTAAACATTTAGCTAAAGTACATTATTAACACTAGCAGATAATTTGCACAGAAAAATGGGGGAGCTTAATATTTGTTGTCAGGACTCAATCAGGCAGATGTGTCTTTTGCAAGGGAAGAGAGAAAGAAATAATCCTAGAGTAGAGTAGGAGAAAGGAGGGAGTAGAGTTAAAGGAGTGGAAGGTGGGGGTGGGAGGGGAAGTTACATCAATTGGAACAGGGGTTACTAGGTTGCTATGGAACAAAGGCAGATGCTTGTATCTTGCAGGTGTTTTTTTAGAATGAGCTTGAAATTCTTGTGGCCCATAATTGTCCTGATGCTGGCTGGTAAGGCATTTCAGAGTTTTGCTACAGTGTAGGAGTTTAGGCACTGCCCAGCTTTTTTTTTTTTGGGTCTGTGTAGGGTTACTAGTTGCTTGTCTTCGGATCAGAGTTTTCTTGTGGGGATGTAGCTTTGGAGGAGTGAGTTGAGTACTGGGCAGTTATCAGGTTGATATATGACTTTGTGTGCCATACTGAGTTGTAGGTGGTCAAGGAGGTGTGGAGGTTTGAACCAGCTTAGAGTACAGAGAGCAGTGCTGTGGTGTGTGTTGTGGGGTGCATTTATAGCAAATTTAGGAATGTTGTTGTAGTAGAATTGCAGTTTGTTTTTTAGGGTAATCTGAATGTTTGTCAGAATGGGAGCACCACAGAGAAGACAGAGGGGAAGAGGGAAATAGTAGCCAGGGTGGTTTTTGTGGTTGAGTTCATGAAGTTTCTGTGCTGGTATAGCATTCCTAGTTTGCAGTGAGTTTTTTTTTTGATTGCATTGTGACTATGCAGCTTAAAGGAGAGCTCATTGTCTTTGGTTACTCCTAGTAGTTTGGCTTGGGAAACAACTTCTAATTGAATATTGTTTAGAGAAATGATTTTGAAGTCGTCTGAGAGATTTTTGGGTGTGAAAAGGAGACGTTTTGTTTTATTTGCATTTAGCAGGAGCTGTGCATTGTTTAGCCAGGTCTCTATGGAAGTGAAGACACAGGAGCTGTGCATTGTTTAGCCAGGTCTCTATGGAAGTGAAGGCAATCTGGGTTAGATGCTGAAGGTGTTTTATGTTGTTGGAGGAGGAGATGATAGTAGAATCATCGGCATATTGTACCAGGAAGCTCTGGTGGGAGGCCATGTGAAGATTGTTAACAAAGATATTAAGTACTAATGGTCCAATAATGGACTCCTGTGGAACTCCTGTGCTATTAGGTAGATCGTTTGAGAGGGTTCCTTGCCATCTTATACATTCTTGTCTGTCTGTTAAGTAACTGTTGAACTATAGTTGAGTAGTAGGGGAAAAACCAAGGGTAAAGAGTTGCTGTAGTAGTTTTGGGTGGAAAACGGTGTCGAAGGCCTTGGATAGATCATGAAATATTACAGATGTTTGCAGTCCGGCATCCCTGGCTTTGTTGACTGTATCTGTGAAGAAGACTAATGCAGTAGTTGTACTATGTGAAGGCCTAAAGCACTGTTGGGTAAGGGCAAGTAATTTGTTTTGTAGAGTATGATTAAGTAGCTGTTTATGTATGCATTTTACTAATAGTTTGGATAGGGGAGATAGTATCGCAATGGGGAAATAATTGGAAATGTCATAAGATTTATCACCTTTGTATAGAGGGGTTATTATGGATTTTTTTTTTCCAGAGGGTGAGGATGTAGGATTCCATGATGGATCGGTTGATGAGTATACTGACTGGATAAGCTATGGCATTGGTGATGAGTTTTAAGTACTCTGATGGGAGGTTGTCAGCAGATAGAGAGCAAGGTCTTAGTTTGAGGAGTGGGCACACGGACAGTAAGTAGAAGAAGATGTTGGTGAGTTGTGGCAGCATTCTGAGGGAGATGGGAAGATGAGGAGAGGGGTTTTGTAATAGTTTGGGAGGGGCTGGGGTTTTACATGGGGTGAGAGTTTGAGGGCTGGTTGGAGAGATTGAGTAGATTGAGTACGCTGTCTATGAAATGTGTGCTGAAAGTTTCACCTATTTGGGATGGGGTTTTATTTGTGGCAGGGGGTGAGTTTTCTTTAGTCCTGGGTTTTAGGAGCTGAGAGATGGGATGCCAGACTTTTTGGGGTTTATTTTTGTGGGAGGTTAGCTGGTGGGAAAATAGTGCTTCTTGTCATTGTTAATCATTTTTTGTTTTGGTTTTTGGTGTCCTTGGTTAGCCAGAGAGCATGATTAGCTTTTATTGAAGTAGCTGACAGTGTCATTTAATGGTAGTGATTTTAGTAAGGACCCTTAGGAGAAACTTACTGAATTTCATAGTTAGTTATAGTCCCTCAGCTTTATTCTCCTTTCTTAATTTTCCCTAAATTTCAAAGCAATAAATTCAGGCATGTATTTCTACAAAATTGTTTCAAAAGTAAACTCAAAATTCAAAATCTGTTATATAGATTTATTACTTTAATTTCTTCTGAATACCATTTTAATTTGTTATTCACTATGAGAATGCTATATTTCTGGAATGGTAAACATTACTACAATTCATTTTTAAAATGTTAGCTGTTATATTCTTTTACGATCTCATAATTAACTTTGATTTACAAATGACATCTCACCTTTTAGTTGCTTTAACATTTGGCAATTATTGAGAAGTCTGTCTTAACTAGTTATTCATGTTTTATTGGGCAAGTAAACAGTTGCCAACTGTGATTTGTCCTCTTCACAAATCCACAACCACTATATTCCCAAAATCTGCTTTTCACTTTTCCCACTGCTGTGCAATACACATAATTTGTATATATAACTTAGACCGGTCACTCCTACATGGGGAGTTTGCAGGGGGACCTGCGCCATGCAGAAAGAGCACCTTAGTACACTACTATTGTCCACACTATAACCATCATAATTAGACCACTTTTGCAGGTAGATGGAAAACACATGCACATCACCAGCATTGCTTCTTTATCTATAAGATGCAAAACATTGTTTATGGTGTTTCATGGGATGCTCTATAAAGCTGGTAAATAACACTGGATCTGTTTTGCCTCCATCTAGCAATCCCACCCACTCCACATTGCTTTTCCAAGATTGGCCTTCAAGTTCATTCATGTTAGTAAGCACTCTGGAACTCATTTCTTCAAATGCTGATATTATTTGCCTAAAAACCTCCTGAAATGTTGTACATGTTTCTATCCCACTTGAAGCTGAGTTGTGCTAGCTTCTATTACAGCAATCCTATGAATATTATATTTATATCCTTTCTAACTCTAGAAATACCCATTTCCATTCTTCACAATACTTCCACGATATGCATAACCAAAGACACTGATGTGTATGTCTCAGCTGCTTACATTGCCGTAATGAAACTTGTGGACTGCATGCTTGTGAGATCTGAGCAGGGATAACTGTTTAAACATTGTAACATGAAAGCAAACACATAAAGATGGTTTCTGCAAAATATTGCATAGTTGTTAATAGCAGAAACACTTTTGGAACTATACAGTTATCTGTTCACTTGAGTTAGTTATTCTTTATCACCACAATTTTAATCCAGCCCAGTGAAGCAAAAGCTTTAGCATAAGAAAATCATTCTCTTGAATCACAAGTTTTGGTTGTATGTGTAGAAGTGTGTGTGTGTGTGTGTGTGTGTGTGTGTGTGTGTGTGTGTGTGTGTGTGTGTGTGTGTGTGTGTGTGTGTGTGTGTGTGTGCGTGCGTGTGCGTGTGCGTGTGTGTGTGTGTGTGTGTGTGTGTGTGTGTGTGCGTGTGCGTGTGCGTGTGCGTGTGTGTGTGTGTGTGTGTGTGTATATATATATATATATATACACATACATATATATCAACTCAAAAATAACACAATAGCATGGTAAGTGTGAATTCCTTTACCCTGCTGCAGTGTGATCCCATACAAAAAGCTGCTGACAATATCTCTATTGGAGAGAATGTTTGCTCATGCGACTATTTACCTTTTGTATACAATAGTAAAAAGTAATTTGCTTATGTGAGTCTTCAGTCTTTTAAATTCTAACAATATAAATAGGGGACCCTAATAATTTGGCAATGTGCAGATTCATTCACTGCTGACATGTACTGAAAAATATATTGAAACTGCATTCCCATCAAAAACAAATACATCAAGAATATAGTATATCGACTGACTTGAGTGGGACATTCCAAATAAAAACCCTATGCCTTCCTGTTCACTGTGCCCACAAAGATGGAGACTGGTGCAAATACCCATTACGGGACTGGAGTTTTAGGGTCAGTTTATTCAACAATAACATCACAACATGGTAAGCCAACACTTCAAATTGATGGCTATTATATATAGTTTGAGAAAATGACAAGATAAAAGAAATACTGAGCATGTAATTACAAGTTAGTGTTAAAACCTAATGGCAGGGCTATCACTGAAACCTCTGTATGTGGAGAACAGATAGTTAAAGCAAGAACTCGTGATCCTGTAATTGATATGGTGGATGTTGAACTCCATCAGGCTGCAAATAAATTGAAGTCAAAATCTATGGAATCTAGAGATCCACCATGTATTATTGACAATATTTTAGCATAAAACATCTACTTTGGCAGCTGTTACATTTCGAAATAGAAAATGCCTAGCTCAGACGTTGCACACATTCCAACTATGCAATTTAAATAAGGCAGAAAAAGTAACATCACTCTGGAGAATGTAAATGTCTGTGAGTGGAAGCTGAAGTACACAGAACTCCTTAGTAAGGAAATGCCATGTATAGTTTGTGATGTGCACGCAATAGACTTTATCATAAAATATAACCTGATCAATCTATGTAGGTCAAGCATATGATAGAAGTATGATCATTATATGTGATGAAACCATGCAAGCTATACAACTGCCTGCACAACTTTCTAGACATAGGAGATGTTAGTAAGGCTTATTTATCATTATATAAGGAGTTTCCTATGGAATCTTCACCTCTATTTAACTATTTTCAGGATGTATATTTGCTTGGTAAAGCTTGGAAATTGTCAAGTAAGAGAGCTTTAACAGTAAACTTCCCACAATATTCCCAACTAAATCACCTATGTCTACCCAGGAAACAAAACTCATTTGAGGCCCCGTATTACCAGGCAAGGTGTTTTGGTATGTGAACATAATCGTGTGGCTGAGATAAATTGGAAGCTTTTGTCACATAAATTATCTACTAAGAGACGTTGTTTAGTTATCCAGGAAAAGTGATTGAAAAATGTTGCGTCTAACAGGGAGTCCTATACTGTTGGCACCTTCCCTTCTGCCATAGTGCAAAGCATGAAGCGGTGACAGCAACATTATTTATAATGTATATAGTGACTCTGTACCAATATTATGTCATTGTCTTTCATGTTTACTGGTCACTTGATACAGTTATGTCTTTTACATTTCCAGGATATTACTGCAATTCAGTTATTTTTAAATGCTTCTTAGTTTAAAGTTGAATATATGTGTTGTGGCCACCCATTTGACCATTCACTGATGTCTCATCATGTATACCTGCATGAGAATTAATTTGAATTTTGTTGACAACAGCAGCTATTACTATATTTATGTTACTATGAACACTGAATTCTGATGTGCAATTGCACTTCCTTTCTCTACATTTTCCATGAAGCTGTATCTAATGAAAAATGTCAGCCAGATATCTTTGGACACTATGCTACCTACAAGTATAGGCTATATGAATTTACAGCTTGACAAATTATTATACTACTTTAAATGTATGTATATATATATATATATATATATATATATATGTGTGTGTGTGTGTATATGTATATAAATAAATAAATATATATATATATATATATATATATATATATATATATGTATATATATGTATATATATGGGTCACCTCCATTTTACTGAATGCAAGTTTCCTGATAAATACAGGGGTATAATTTATTATTAATGATATGGGCAAATGGTAGATATGTTGATGGTATGGAATGTTGTTAAGGTAAGTGGGCTTGGGGGTGAGAGCATGTTGTTTGTTCGTATGTGATTTATGATTAGGGTTAGGGATGAATGAAAGACGGGTATTGTATGTTTGTGTGTGAGTTTGTGTATTTTCGGGTAAGGGTGAGGGTTAGGTTAGGGGATAGATGTAGTCTTGTTTATGTGTATTTGTGAATGTTTGTGTATCTGCATCCAAGTTTTTTTAGAGGCGGTGTTTTGAGAATTTTTTAATGACATCAAGGTGCAGGGTTAGGGTTGTGGAAGGTGTAGCATTAGGGTAATTCGGATGATGCAGTTCCTCTCTAGAATTAATGAGGGAGAAAACTTGGGAGTTTCCTGAGGAGGTTTGTGTATTGTATATATATGACTGTCTCAGGAAATATTGAATATTGAATGTTGCAACTACACTCATTACTAATTATGTCCAGATCACCCAACAGTGGGGTAAGGACAAATTCTCTTACCCCACTGCAACATGATCCCATGCAAAAGGCAGCTGACAAAAAATTCATTTGAAGGAACATTTGCATATACAAGTATTTGATTTTTTTTACAACAGAAATAAACCGTTCTATCATATGACTGTTCAATCTTTCAAAACATTATATGTCCTGCAAATATTATGCATGTAAACATGTCCCCTAGTCTACAAGAACAGTGGGAAAATACCACCCGGTGGTGTAAACCTTGGCTTTAGATGGTTGTCACTGTTGAAGTGACACCCCAACCCCATATGTAATTAACTGGGAAAAAGAAATTAGGGGTGGATTGGCATGGAAATACACCTGCAGTGTGTAAAGAGAATGATACACAGTGTATGGGTGAAAATAATATGAACAAATTAGTTATATGATTACCTTTTCACTATCAAATACCAGCTGGGTTTGCTTCCAACAGAAGGTGGTGTTTAAACAGTGTATATGTATAATGTGCTGGGATAGGAGCCCTAGAGGGTAAATTAAGTATGACATAATTTATGTGTATAGTATTCCACAGATCCCACAAGTACATACTGCTGTCATGGGAGCCAGGTTTGAAACTGAAACATGACACAGTGGGGACGCACATTATTCCACAAATGTAGTACTATAACAGGATCTGAAATCAGTAACTAGAAAGTGACACAGGTTATGAGTAAATCTTTTCACAAATACTTCATGTCTATAGCAATGTGATAGTTAGCAAAGTCAGTAACCATATGACACACAGAAAGCATGGCATTCCACAAATACCTTAAGACTACTATGTGACACACAATACAGATGGCATTTGTTAATGCAGTGCATGTGTCATGCTGGTTGTCAAGTCAGACACAGAAGACTGTTTCTTTATTGCATGGATGTTTGATATGCTTTCCTGTCATGACTTACATTTGCATGACAGAAGGGATGCAGGAGGACCCCTGTAGACATCCAGATGCACAGTGCTGCACCCATGTTAGCCTTCATGCTTTAAATTTCAGAATATGACCTATGACATATGAGAACACATTTTGTTGATTAAATCAAATGTTATACGTTTTTGTGTTATTAGCTGAATGTGAGATGGCAGGTCACTCACACACCAGGGAGCAGATTATAACATGCCTGTGATCTTCTTAAGCCAAAGGTACCTCTTCTTCTAAATATGTAATTGCCAACAAGATACTTTGCCACTTTTGCATTGAATTCAGAAATCACATGAAAATGTCTTTCTATGGTCAGAATCCTCAGACAGGCAATAAATATACTTTTACAGACAGTTTGTGAAGGGCACTACATAAAACCATGTCTACCTTACTTGTGTGCAGGCCATCACACTGCAGCTAAATCATCCCCAGTAGAAGTAGCATCCCTTCATCACTGCTGTGATTAAAACTAGTATACCAGCATTTAGCCAGCCTGGTCAAAATCCAGGTTATATACATTTAAGTATGAGAGCAATGTCCAGTCCATTTGCAGTTTCTAGTATGCACCTGTATGCTGTCCTGAAAGTTACATGTCTTATGTGACATGAAAACAAGGCTAATGGTCATATTCCACATAATTTCTTGTCCACCAATAGGACCATGCAGAGTAATTAGTTATAAGTGACTTGTTTGGGTTGTTTGGGTTGTTTGGGTTGCCCCATTCTCCATTCATTTGCGAGCTTGTTGCAAATCATTTACATCCATCTGCAGTAAATATAATACTCACAGCCTTGTCACCCATACCCGAGTAATGAATATGTCACTTTTGAGTGGTATGTATATTTTTTCAGCATCTTCCTTTAAAATCCAGTTAGTGTCTTTACTACCTCACTATATTTTTATTTCCTTCATTGGTGATGTGGGTCTCTGCCAAAAGAAAAGGTCTATTTCAATATGATGTCTACTGTCATTTGCCACAATGTGATTTCAGTAGCCTTCATCTTTCCCATGTTTTTGCTGCTATTTTTTGCATACTCTACAGTGGGAGTGGCTATGTGGAGCTGACTCATACATCTTGAGTCTTTCTGTTGTGAGTAGGAAAATAGCACAGATGCCTTACAATGTGTTTTCCCCTTTCTTAGCACAACACCAGCTGCATTTTTAGGATGGTGCTAGATGGGGCCACACAGGGGACTTGCCCCCATTGAAAATGTGTACCCCATGAGTACCCTCCTCCCTGAAATACTAAAATGTCTCTCTTTTAAACTTTCACATCCTTGGCCAAATGCTAAATGTGAAAGCATGGTATTACATCATGGGAGCTAGAGAACGCAGGTCTTTTGAAAGACAGGAGAGTGACAGAACTTCTGGCTTGTATGTAAAATGTTTCACATAGAAATTATTGGTTAAGCAACTTGCTCAGAGTCACACAGTAAGCAAATGGAGGCAGCAAGAATTAAACCCCGTACCCTTAACTGCAAGAGGCAGCTCATTAATCCTCCATACCGACTGCAAGATATCCATTATTTATTTATTTTTTCTTTTTACTTTTTTGTGACTCAGTCATTAGAGTTTCATAGTTCTCATTGTTTGGAAAATCCATGTCTATGGAGCAATACCTGCTGTGGTTCTAGTAAAGTAAATGAGAGTGGTCTCCCACTTAAGTCTCTGAGCTATTAATGAATTGTTTCCTGTAGTCCAAAGTAGAGGGTCTGAATTATCCCACCTCAATCTGGCTACTGTGTGACTGTGACAAAGCCACTCAGACAGCAGTCCTGGGTCACCCATACAAAGTTATATATTCTCCTGTGGATTTACCTGCTTAATAAATAGGCATAAGTAGTATTTAAAATGTTTCCATTTGGGGAGTTTTGCCCCCCTCCCATTATATTTGGCTTTGTACCAATTTCTTTCAGTAAAGAAAGTAAGATGTATTTTGGACTGTTCCATGTAAAATGTGTGTCTTTCTGGCAAATTGTTGTGGATTGATGCCAGGATAATCCTATGGGCTAGGCTTGTAAAGGGTCCAGGGCCATTAGCCTAGTACACACCTATGAGCCTATTATAATCACTAAATAATGTCAGATTTTGTGTTATTCAGGAAAATGCTTGCTAATGCAACTTGTAAAGTATGTAAGAGAAGCATTTAAAATATGTTCCTGATTGTTGGGTTTTTGTCTGTTATTCTGTAATGGAATGTATTGTACTGTTTTCATAATAGTGAAATGAAATACACATCTCCAGCATTATTTATGTATCTGTTCATTCATTTTATCACAAGAAAACATCTGAAAGTACATAGCTATACATGGGTCTGTATTTTATGGCCACGTTTGTATGTGTATGTGTTTGAATTTGTTTCCTACATCCCAGAGAAGTTGTGGTGTAAAGGATGGAATTGATTCTAATACACAGGGGTTTCATCATATGAGCCATATTCTTTGGGTACGATCCTGGGTTTCCCTGTTTTGTTGACATTTGACAGTGTGCTCATTTATCTCTGAATAAACTACACAGCATGAATTCTGCAAGTTTAATATTAAAATATTAACTATGAATGCATTTTTAAATTAACTTTTTTTTTTTGCAAGCAGAAGGGTGTGACATAAATTGTGTTGGCTATAGCAATTTGATAGTTGTGCAGATGAGTTAAGGGTATAAGCTGTTAATGAGATGCCCCCTGTAACACAGCTTTTATTCACTCAGCCTTCCTTTCACTGGTATGAGTTTAAGTCATTTCACCATGCACTACTCCTATGCTGTCCCTGAAAGGAGACATGTCCAACAGGTTGTTGCAAACTATTACCAATTTCATTACACATTTGTGTTTTGAATTTCTGCACCCTTCAGATATCCCCTAATTAGTATTTCATTATATGTCATTTCACTATGAATCCCTGCACATCTAATATAGTTTAATGGAGTGCCAGAGGCATTTTCAATAGATGTGAGTTTTAAAGGAAGAGAAGTTTACTGTTGCTTGTAGTATCTGATTTCAACGTGAGAGTGTTCTGATTTGTTTATTAAATGGGTGTCAATGTCCTCACTGTAAGGTTTTAATAAAAATTTTAAATTAACTCCAAATCTATGTGATCCTTGTAAAAGTAAAGAGGAAAATAGTTTGCATGCCGAAATGTTTCAGCAGTGTTTTGTGACAACTGAGGAGAGACAGCCAGGTAGTGGGATATTGGTATGGCTGTGGGGGACAGGGGGTCTGGTCCATTACTGATATGTTCCTACACAAGTATGAGGCTAGCTGGTCCTGAAGTCACACAGCAGGCAGTTTGAGGTGGAAAGAATCAAACACTGTACCATTGACTATAGGGAGCAACGTATTAAGAGTTCTGATCCTTAATCCTTTGCACTAACATCTAGGCATTCACTTTTGCCTTCATTTTCTCATAAATCATTGAGGGTTAAAAAGTCACTAAACTTTATAGACAGTCAGTAATTTTATTTAATAGAATTTCATAGTTTTTGTCATTCAAATGTTCAAAAAATGCATGATGATGCAAAATATGTACTGCAATAGTTTAGCTCTTATATGTGTCCAGTTTTACAAAACACCACTGATTTTGGCTCATATTTATACCCTGTCCCCCTCTTTTTTCAAGGTAAATCACTGAGGACTACTGTTACTCAGTAATGTCAATCTTTATAGTTTCATAGTTTTTGTTATTCGGATAATGCACATCCATGCAACACATTGCTCTGTTAACATTTTAAGTGATTTGAAGTTGCCTGGAATGTGAGTTTCAGATTTTGTATCCTTCATAAAATTCTTGATAATGCAAAGCTTGTTATATTATCATCTTTCTAAACATATAAGAGAAATGTTTAAAGGCTCTTCTTGATTGTGTTTCCTGTTTCTGATTATTGAGCTGAGAAGATGAGAGGGCAGATGGGATTTTTACTATGTGGTTTTGTCATCAGTGAGTTGGGATTCATTGCTAGGCTATTATTCATGAATTTATTCATTCACTTGATTTAAAGCAAATATCTAAAGTGTGCAGTCATACAAGTGACTATAATTGATATGTGTGAGTGTGTGTGTGTGTGTGTGTGTGTGTGTGTGTGTGTGTGTGTGTGTGTGTGTGTGTGTGTGTGTGTGTGTCTGTGTCTGTGTAAGATCAAAGTATTAGCAATATTGCGGGCAGAAGAAAGTAATAATAACTGAGAAGGGAAGAAAGACTAAAGTTGTTACTGTGACTTTGTAACTAGAGATGCTAACAGAGGATATGAGAATTATGTGCTTAGTTTGTGTGTGTGGGTGGGTGGTCCTGGACTTTGCCAACTTGCTTTGAAGTCTCTAATTTATTAAGAGTTAAGTGTGTGATAATGCACAATGTATTTTAATTACTGTATAATGTATTTGTCTTATAAATAGTGTAAAAAGCATTTTAACCAAGTGACTATCCTGGTGAGCAAGGAAAAACTAAGGGTATTAAAAAACTTTTTATAAATATAAAATCTACAGTTTAACTATGGTGTGAGCTTCCTTCCTAGTTGTTAGTAAATGTGTCAGTTTAACCAGTGTGCTCCATATTGTACAAGATAGTGTGGTATTCCACATTTTGAACATGAAAGGTTGACTATGGCTGCAATTACTTTAATTAATTTGCTTGTTGGCATTATGGATGGTATGGTATTCATGATACTGCAAGTCTGTTCTTACCTCTATTGCTTGATTGTTCAATGCTCAACTGAAGTAATTCTATTTTTTATGGAGAGCTTGCTTGGCTTGCCCATCTGTGGCCTGGGTATATGAGAAAAAAAGTATAAAGTTAAAGTTTAACCATCCACTGAGCTTCATCCCTAGTTGCTAGTAAATGTTCCATATTTTGCTCATTCATCATTCTTTATGAGAGGTTCCATATTTGGAAAGTTGACTATGGCTTCATTTTCTTTAATCTTCTTGCCTGTTGGTTGTATGGATGTTATGGTAATGCCAAGCCATAAGACAGATCCCCCACCATGCCCCAAGATTCTCACTACACCTTTCTAAACATACTGGAAAATATTAAGAAACAACCAAACACCCTAATACTGGTTGATTTCAACTACCCTGCCATTAACTGGGAAAACTACTCAGGTACCAACACCTTTTCCCAACGGTTTTTGGAATTCATACATTCCAATGTCCTGGATCAACTAATCCTTTGTCCCACCAGGGGCTCCAATATCCTAGACCTGGTCATTACCAACATGGGAGATAGATGCTCCATGCCAGTGGTCACCCCCTCATTGGTCAGGTCTGACCATAAGTAAATCACCCTTGACATCCACATCCCACCCCCATCCCCACCCCCCATAAGGAAACCTCCATAAAAAACTTCTCCAAAGCCAACTTTATGCTACTTAAGTCAGAAGTGACAAACCTCATGGCTCCCATGCAGATGGGAGCTGAATGTTCGACTGCTGAATCCTACACTAAGGCACTGTATGAGCACATCCACTCATGCATGAATTGTGCCATCTCAAATAGAACCAAGAAGCTCTCCTCCAAAAAAAAGAAGTCAATCTGGTGGTCCCCTGCCATAAACAAACTATATAACAGAAGGAAGAAACTGTTGCAGAAAAGAGGAAAATCCCAGGATGCAAAAAAACTCCCTTACCAGCCTCAGTAAGAAGCTGAGATCCCTCATAAAATCCTTCAAAGATAGTTACAAAAATAAAATTGCCAAAGATTCCAAAGACAACCACAAGGGATTCTATAGTTATGTCAAGAATCTAAATGGCAATGCTCAGATCTGCTCTGAGTTACAACAGAACGGCATTAAATATACTGATCCCAAGGATATTGCCAATATCCTGGCAGATCGATTTAGTGCCAACTTCACTCTCCTCTCACCCCCTAAAGGGCCCATTTCAATACCAAAAGATTGCCAAATTCCAGTAATCACAGCCACATAGGTAGAAACTGCATTATCCAAGGATAAGAATACAGCATCCATGGGACCAGATGACATCCCGGGCTGTGTACTACATGAACTACAAAATGAACTGGCACCTCACCTAAGTGTTATGTTTAATCATAGCCTCACATCAGGCTTCGTGCCCACTGAGTGGTGCACAGCTACAGTTATCCCACTCCACAAGGGGGGATCCACCTTGGGTCCCGGGAACTACCGTCCCATCAGTCTGATGAGCCTGACCTCCAAGGGCATGGAATGCATTATCACGGAACTTATAAACAAAGACATTGTCAACCTTCAAACACTGGACCCCACCCAGTTTGGTATTGTGAAGGGCCAATCTTGTCTCCTGAACCTGATTGACTTCTTTGAATCGGTCTCCAGAGCTGTGGACGAGGGTAAGGCAGTCCACACAGCCTATCTGGACCTCGCCAAGGCCTTTGACACCATCTCCCACTCTGGAATCATAGTTAAACTTAATAAGCTGGGCATAAATCCCTACATCACTTGATGGGTTGCCAACTGGCTAACTGACAGAACCCAGACTATAATAGTAACCAACTCAAAATCCAGCTCCAGACAAGTGACAAGTGGAGTACCTCAGGGTTCAGTCCTGGGACCACTCTTGTTTGGCATCTACTTCTCTGAAGTACAGGCCAACACCAAGGGACTCTGGGTAACAAATTTTACAGATGACTGCAAACTGGGAGCCATTACTGAATCCCAAAATTATGTGGCTATTCTAGAAAACAGCCTTACAGAAACAGATGCTTGGTGCCAAAGCCATGGGCTCAAGCTTAATTCCAAGAAATGTATAGTTATCCCCTTTGGGAAAAACCATGTACCCATGAATTACCACATAGGTGGCAGTACACTAAACACTGAAAGTGTGACGAGGGACTTGGGGACACAGGTGGACAGTGGTCTCACCTTCGATAACCACATCACCACAGCAGTCAGGAAATCCTTCTATGTGGCACACCTCATCACTAAGGCCTTTTCATCCAGAAAAATGGAGGTCATTGTCCCATTGTACTCATCCCTCATTAGACCCATTATAGATTACAACACCCCATTTGGTATGTACCTCACAAGACATCTGCAACAGCTGGAAAGGCCACAGAAATACCTCACTAAAAGAATCGCAGGCCTAAAGCAGATGCCCTATGCTGACCGTCTAAAAAACTCCAACTATACTCTATGGCATATAGTCTACTCAGAGGCAATCTCTGCTTAACATATAAGGCCAGGTAAAACACTGAGCTGCTGGACATGCTCCACTTAAAGAAATCCCAATCCCTCAGAGCCACATGCTCCAGGGATCTAAACCTTGTCATCACAATGAACAAAACATGCTGGAGGGATAGGTTCCTGACCCATAGACTCCTCACACTCTGGAATAGACTGCCCATACATGTCAAGCAGAGCACATGTTTGGCACTCTTCAAAAGGAACCTTGACAATTGGATGGGAGATAGGAAATTCACCCAGGGATCATGCCAGTCACCCTACTAGACAGGGGTCCAGGGACGTAAATATTGTGGGAAGAAATATCCAGGTAATTGTTTGGTTAGGCTTGTATAGGCCCTAGGGCCGATAGCCTAATACCAACCTATGAACCTATAGTTAGTGCCCTGGGTTAATGCTATGAACCAGAGCCCCCACCCCTCAGCTCTTCAAGTAAAGAGCAAAGAAAAACATTATTCACTGCCATTTCTGCGCCCTGCCCCTGACCCTTTTTTAACATATTTTATTAAAAAAAAGTATTTCTGCTTTTAAACAGTAAAAACATGTAGCAGAAAGTTGCTATAGTTTATACCTGCCTGTATGGAGCACTTCAGTATTCAAGTTTTAGTTAAAAAAACAGCATTTCTTTTTAAACTGTAGCAAACTGTTTGCTTCAAATGTAGCAGACAGTTGCTACAGTTTAAACCCTGCCTGCAAGGAACACTTCAGGGCTCACATTTTAGTTTAAAAAACAAAAACATTTCTTTTTAAAGTGTAGCAAACTACTTGTTGTTGTTACAGTTTATATCCTGTCTGCATGCAGCACTACAGCGTTCTGGTTTTAGTAAAAAAAAAAATTTTTTTTACTTTTAAATTGTAGTAAGCTGCTGCAATTTAGCAAGAGCCAATATTGCATTATAGAACAATTGGGATCAGCTGATTATGCCCCCAACACTTTGTGCCTGAAGCTGTTGCCCCTCTCACTCCACTATAGCTATACTACTGTGTCAAACCATACTAATCTGTTTGAAATGAAGATGGCTCTGCTTAGGAATTTAAGAATATGTAGTTTTGATTAACTCAGTAATTAAAACTACAAATTCTTAAAATCATCGACAGAGAATTGATCATAGACAACTACAATAACATTCAGAAAAACATAAGTGTATCATGTGCACAACCAAAAAGTATTCAGATCTTGGAATGTGTTATTTATTTATTTATTGACATTTGATTACTGGAAAGTCCAACTGGATATAATCTTATTTTAGTCGAGGCCCAGGGAGAAAATCACCAAATTATTACAAAACATTTTAAGAACAGTAATTTTGCAATCTTCAAAAATAAAACAAAAACATCTGCATTTTAAATAATTATAACAAATTAGCGGCAATATAAAAAACATTGGTTAAGAATTGATGCAAGTTATATGAAAGTCATTTAATATTTATATACATTTTAGAGAGTTTGTGGATAAATTAATGGTAAGTTAGTCTAATATAAACAGGAATTGCAATATGAAGTGAGGCAGAAACAGGCTTATGGTGTATTAGTCAGGGAGGAGAATTTGATAGAAGTAGGGAAGTAAGTGAAGTTTGTAGACAGACAGGAGCTTTTGGTAACTGGATCACAATGACCAACTGGGAATATAGTTGCATAGAATATCTTTTAGTGATGGACAACAGGTTATTGTGACCAGACATTTCATTCTGAGTATTCCCCATACTTGCCAACTGTCCCTGTTTTTTTTCAGAATGTCCCTGATTTTGCTTTAAATGTTTCCTAATAAAATTTTAGATTTTTCTGGTGAATCACTCATGATTACATTAGTCACTAATGCCAGGCATTAAAGCTGCACACTTCTTATTTTTTATAGAATACACATTGATATAAAACGTGTTCTACTAATCATTAAAGTAAATTAGAATAATATTAAAACGAAAATATTCCCGTTTTTTATTCCCCCATCAGGGTTCAATACTTCTTATCATTCAAAAAATGCATATTGACACATAACTTGTACTACTAACTTTTTAATTAAATTAGTGTATTATTAGAAAATGCTCCTGATTTTATCTAGGCCCTGAAAAGAGGCCATTGGCATAGTGGGGCTAATCTGGTCAATGAAAATAATAAATAAATAATTATACAATGACTGGCTATTAATATTCAAAAACGAGCACACTGATTGGCCAGCCCAACCAGCGTACCTGTTTTAAATCCGAAAATATACCAGTGGGAAAAGGTCCGGTCACCCACACTTTTTCCCATTTGTATATCTCACAATTTTTTTCATTTTTCTTTCTTTAAAACAAACAAAAAAAGAAAATGGAACACCTGAAATGAACGAGAGAGACGATGCAGACAAAAATAAAAGGATAATCAAGTAAGCTCTGCAGAACTATAGAAACTTAGGGGATTATCCTTTTACTTTGTCTGTCCTGGCTCTCCCTTGTTCGTTAAAAGTCTCCCTTTTTTTTTCAATTAAAAAAAAAAACAAAACAACAGAGATCTTCCTTTCTCCATTGCTTCCTTTGCACAGCACTGATGTACTGCGTAAGCATGGGAATAAAAGTCCCATACGCATGTGCAGTACATCAGAAAAAGCCCAAGGATACCACAAAACTGCCGAAGGGCAGCACGGATGCATTATACAAAGACATTATTTAAGAAAAATAAGTATTTATTTTAAATAATGTCATTATATAATAGCAATAATAAACTCTGTGGTTGTGGTACATTGAAATTTACCCACGGTTGGCTTTATTCAATCCCTCAATCTTCGCCCTCATGATTAAACCACACCAACCATGGGTAAATCTTCAATATAACACACTACATCATTGGTTATTGTTTAAATGAAAGTTGCTGCTATATCTCAGTTATTTAATTGTATCTTTGTATTCTGACTATTTTAATGCTTCAGAATCATTAAGTGGTTATGATTATGTATGTCAAATGACCTGCTACTATAAAGTGATCTATGTGCTTTTTTCCAGAATCCACTTCAAGCTCACTTTATATAAGTCATGCTAGACTTAACAAATCATTTTTTTAAACTTCCAGGTAAATTGAATAACAGTAATATGAGTCACATGACATGCATGCCATAAAGCTTCCATAAAGCTTCTGGAACATACTTCCTTTCTTTTTTTTTTTTTTTGCTTGAATTACTCTGATTTGTTTTATCATAGCAGTTCATGCCTCTCTGTACTTACAAATGCTCAATAAGACAAACTAGCTGAACTGCATGTTTTAAGACTTACAGGTTTTAGTCCAAGAGCTGGCAGACCTTTTCCCATATTCTTTCTGAGGTGTCAAACTATCATTGCAAACCAGAGCTGTCAACTGACCACTCTTGGCTCTGTTTCAAAGAACTTTAATAGACATTTAAACTACGCTGCTATTCACCATTGTGTGCAAAGGGAAGATATGTCTTTTATCTTGAATGTTGTGCAGTATTTGTTCAAAAATGTGTTTCTTAAATTGTAGCACAGATCTAAAAAAATCTGACTTCTGTTATTGAATTTGGGTTATTTTTCTCTTTCTTTAGAGGCACAAATGTAACGTTAATATAAAGCCTTACGTTAACATACAACCTGACCTTAACATATGGTCTCACCTTAACATGCCACCCTACCTTAACATGCAGTCTTACTTTAAGTACCACTAAAAACATTTTCTAGCTTTGATCCGATGATATACTGTTGGACTATATCACTGAAATGAGTGCATTTTATAAACAACTTCTAAAATCTAGAATACGGTTCTACAAACAGTGCTAACTAAATGTACAATTCTTAAATGTGGCTTCAGAAATGAAATTAGTGAAATCAAATTGTTCAGCAAAGAGCTACCTTTCCTTTAACCTGAACTTGAGATTACTGCACTAATTTTTCCTTCAGAAAATGAAAGCTTATATCAACTGATAATACCTTTTTCACACTGTCCTTATGTTTGCAGTCTATTAATCAGAAGACACTTCCAGCATAAAAACATCATTCCTACTCAAAAGAAACAGCATTTGCTTATTATTTGATGAAAAAAAAACTTGTCCATGAAAACAAAGGCACATGATAGCATTATCGGTGTGTCACCACAGCTGCTTGTTCATATACTGCTCAACAAGTGCACAAATAATATAGACGTGTGTTTACTTTAGCTTATCACTCTTTTTATTGGGTTCAGATTTGCTGCAAACAGCCATGCTCTTTGACACTCAGCACCTTATTGCCAACTTACTTGCACGTAAATCTGGTATGATTAGTTAATGTTCTCATAGGCTGAATGCAATGCTTTTCACAGAAGTTGCCTAGCATATACTGTAGCTCTCTGGCTCTTGCATGTGAAAAAATATTAGAAGTAGATCACTTCTAAAAAATTCTCAATGAACCAAGTTGTAATTGAGAAACCACTGCAGAAAAGGAATGTCTAGCCATAGTGTAGGCACTGCAGAAATGTTATCCTTATCTGTATGGAAGAAAATTCACTGTAGTGACAGATCACAATCCCCTAACATGGTTAAACAAAGCCAGCCTGCAAAATGCCAAGTTGCTAAGATGGAGCCTAGGGTTGCAAGCATATGATATGTCAGTGCAGCACCACAGTGGGATTAGCAATGCCAATGCAGATGAGCTCTCAAGACAGGGAATGGGGTAAGGTATATTCAGATAGCTTTAACCCTCTCAAGCAATGTTTTTTCAATGGTCACTTGAAAAACTATCTTGAGTTCTCTGGGGGGGGGTGTTTGAAGATAGGTGAAGCCTGCCAGCATAGCTAGATAGATAGATAGTCAATTCTTTGATGTCAAAACTTGGGGCCGGTATATCTGGATGAAGGAATTCTGCCTTTTGTTTTGTGGCCAGAGTTAATGGCTAAAATTAACATGTATAATTTCTTTTATTGCTCTGGTTCCTGACCAGCTGCAAGATCAAAGGGGCCGTTAACCTCTGAGAGTCTGTTAGCCTGGGAACCAGAAAGAAATGATGTAATCTGAAATGAATCAGTGGTACTGTGTTATCAATTTAAGGACAGAAAGAATGAGAGCATTAGAGCATTTATCTTGAGAACATCCAAAATCACCTGCACTGTCTTGCTCTGTATGTAAGTTTATTTTAGAACTGTGTTTTCTCTTAGAAATAGCTGGGAATTAGAAAGATTAGACTAAGAGTTTTTCTGTGTTGATGTCAGAAATTTTCTACAATATTATGTTAGTGTTTCTCTGTGATCTCTGAACTCTTGACTAGCACTGTGTAGTAAGAAATATTGTCTTGTGTTTTATTATTTATTATTAAATAGTTTTAAATCTTTCAGCTGTGGCTGTTTTGTGTAGAGACAATTTAAGCTCTAAGAGTACATTTCATGTATACAGTGATACTGTACCAAGTTACTCCAAATAAGTCTTGACTGTTAGTTTGCACTTACCATTTGGATACTAATATTGCAAGGTAATAATTGTACACGCTTTTAAGGGCCTTTGAGTAGCTGATAAAAATTAGTTGGGTGGTGGCAGTGATTTCTACCGTATAGTCTGGGTAAAAGGGGCACAGCTGGAAAACCTGTGCCAGCCTTTTCCAGAAGAGTCTGTGTGTTTGCATAAACTCTTACCTCAAACTGTGTGTGTGTCAGCTACTTGGACAGGGACCTGAAACACTGGTTGGACAGAGATAGTGCTGGAGGTTTTAGCTTGCCCACTAGGCTGAGATCTGGACCATATAGCTGTGCCAGTGAGGGGAGTCTTACTAGGGACCTGGAGAGAAGGAGAGAAACCATCCCCAGACTGACTGTGATCTCTGTGTGCTCTTAAGGGAAATTCTACTTTACTGTGTGTGTATTTATTATCCTTTCCCTATATGGACTCCCCTCACTGGTGGTAGTGGTGAGGATTGAGGCTCCTTGATTGCTGGGCCAGTGCACGGGTGTCACAGGTACATCTTAAATTGTTTACACCAACATGAACTATGACAGTGTCATAACGTAACATTGTTTAGAGACTTGAGTGCATGTGTGATCTGGTGAATCCTTGCACCAGACAGGAAGCTGACTGTAACTTTCTACTCATTTAACCTGGTGAGTGGGACATCTGTATGTCTGACTATAGAGGCACCTATAACTAAAACATTTGGAATAGTTGTGCATTGCCTTAAGGGCTTATTTGGTGAGGCACAGGTGAGACATTGTTTTTATGTGTATTGGGTACTTTGGGTGTTGTGTTAGGTGTCGCATGTTTGTGTTTTGGAGGTCTCTGGTGTTTAGGTAGGTTTCTAGAGAGTACCTCTGGATATGAAGGATTATGTGTTAGGTGCATATTACAAATAGTTGTGGTGTGTGAGCTAACAACCTATTTAGTGTTGCTGTTCTAGGTAGAAGAGTGATTCCAATTTCTTATTGTAGGAGCATCTCTCGCAGATTGTATATATGTGATTTAAGAGTAATAGGTTGTTAGTGTACATGAAGCAGTTGCTACACTGCCTCAAAAAACATGTCCACCAGGTGGGCAGCAGAAAAGAGGGAAACTGACAGTCTATAATGCAAGGTTTGAACCTGGTATCTCAGCAGATAAAGAGAAAGTGGGGGCATAAAGCAGGTATATATTTAGGGTGGCCAACCTATGGGGTGTACAGTAGGAACTCTATAAAAGATGGGATCTATAGAGTGTGACGTTGATAGGTTACAGGTAAAATCTCTGCTGGGTGGTTCACTGAACAGCTGCTAGTAGCCACTTCTAAGGGAAATACATCTACTGGTGCTTTTACATCTATAACTGCCAAGAGTTACCCCCTCTGTGTGGTGGTGAGCAATGGTGTACTACCCTCAAGCAAAAGCTAACCAGCTAATACAAAGAAACTAATGAAAAAGCTCAAACTGAGCCCTGCACCAAATAAATAGTTCACATTGAGCCCTGAATCAGTAACCTTCAATTAGATAGTCTTACTGTACACTCCTGCCCAAGGGTACAGTGGTGCTTCTCCAAAAAATGATATATATATATATATATATATATATATATATATATATATATATATATATATATATATATATACATATATATATATATATATATATATATATATGTAAAGTTTTTTTTTTTTTAATTAAATAAGCAACAGTGTAAAAAGCAGCACAGTTTTTCTTGAATTAATAATAGCAACAGAATAAACAGCAGAAACAGATCTTTTCTTAAAGTAAGTAAATGCAACAGCTGATGTGAAATAAAGTAAAAATGTAACAAATGCAGTAGTAAAATGCATTGCAAAGCAACAGCAGACAGTTAACTGCTGAAGTGTGGGTTTCCCAACCAAGACAGATCAGGTAAACACCTACAGTCACTGGATTAATAATCCCAGTCCTCCTAATCTAAAAGCACAGTAACAGAGTGCTTGGAGTGAAGTGCTACCAAAGACAAACTTACTTTTTTTGCCTATAACTCTTGAGGTGAAAGTTAGGAGATACTGGGGGTAAGATGTGCACTTGACTGCACCTTGATTTGATCTCTGTTAAAGGCAGGCAACATCTAGAGGGAATTGTCCTTATTCAGCAGGGGTGGGGGGAGCAGTGTCTGAGACAACACAGAGGAGGTTTGATACCCCGGGTCTAGATTATGAAAGCGAAAAACCTTATTTGCGAATACCAAAATATTGACCCTATACTGCGAAACACAAAAATCCCGAACGCACTAAACAGCGAAAAAAAAATCAAACTGTCATAGTCAGCCAACCCCACCACTACCTATATACTACCTACCCAAATAAATTAAATAAACCACATACATACACTAACCAAACCCTACTTCTAACCTAAAATGTAAAGCACAAAACCCTACTTCTAACCTGACACTAAACTCCACATGCACAGCTAACTATGCACTTTCCTTAACCCCTCCCTAACGCTAAGGTCCGTAACTACCACACATGTCCCCTACAGAGATACACCCAAACAAAACAAATAATCCACATACATACATTTAACAAAACCCTACCTCCAACACTACTAAACCCCACATACAAAACTATAAATGTACTATCCTTAATCCCTCCCTAACCCTAAGGTCCATAACTACTGCACATTCCCCCTATGAAAATATACACAAACAAAATAAATAACCTACATACATACATTTAACAAAACCCTACCTCTAACCCTACACTAAGTCTAACATACATTACTTATCTAAGCACTTACCTTAACCCGCATCCTATTCTAAACTCCGTAACTATCCAACACTTACCTTATGCAGCTAATCCACAGATGGGCCAACCATGGAAATTCGACATTTCCATTTTCGCGGTTTTCGACTTTCACTCTAAGTCCACTTCGCGCTATACGGTTTGACGTTTACGTATTCGTGCAAATGTCTTTTCGCTCTCATAATATAAACCAGATACCCCTACATTCCCCATTGCATATCTGTCCCTAGACACTATGAGTGCATAAAAAGAGGTGAGAATTTATGACATACAAATATATTTTTGCAGTAACAATGTGATGCAGTACTGAGGTGCCTTAATATCTTCACTGACCCTGAACAGGTCAGAGATAGTCCTGGGGGAGAATTGTTAGGTTTGGCAGACTCTGATTAAGAAGCGGATCATGTGAGTGGCTGATGGTCAGATGCAGTGGGAGAGGTGGACAAAACATATTTCAAAAAC
The DNA here is from genome assembly GCF_019279795.1 of Protopterus annectens. Lineage (NCBI taxonomy): Eukaryota > Metazoa > Chordata > Ceratodontiformes > Protopteridae > Protopterus > Protopterus annectens. The sequence goes on from NC_056729.1 coordinate 1,635,796,000, forward strand.
TGTTCTAGTATTATTTTACCACTGATGTACCTTGAATCCTATATGTTATGTACTGTGTAGCTTTTCTGCCTCACTCAGACAACCAGAGAAAAAGAATAACTAATAAACAAGCATGTACATAAATATGCCTGAATGATAAAGCACTGATTCAGGTAAATGTAAAGGAGCTTAAGGATGAGGTGAGGCAAGGGAGGATGGATATGATATTGGTTAGAGCATGGTGATGAGTGGTGAGGTAAATGAGGTAAGGCTTAGGTCATATGTTTTGCATAACAGGAGGTGAAGGTATGGATGCTTATTATGATTCTGGACAAGATGCAATAATAAAACTGATGTTCAATTCATGTAGAAAGCCAAATAATAGAAGGAAAAGGTTGTAAGTTACATCAAGATTCCTTGGAAATGTAGGCATGAGAAACATGACTCTGTTATTTTCAGGGTTATAGAAAGTAGGCCATTTGTTAGTTTTTTCTATTTAAGAAGTTGTTAAGTCTAGGTAGATGAGGTATTATATACAAAACAAAGGGTTCTGGGGCAACATTTTCAGTTTTACATTAAATATTTTTCCCATAAGCAAAGGCATTTGGGAATAGGGATAGCTTCATTTATATACATATGAGTGAAGAAAAATGTCAATTAAGATCAACAATGCAGTTAGTAAATGGACTTGACAGAAATGTTTTGGAATTCTTAAGGCAGCTAGCTAAGTGGATAATTAGTTTTGAAAAAGTGAAGCTGGGGTTGAAGAAAATGTGCTTTAAAGTATGGAAAGTTTATTATGAGAGGTCTGACTGTAGTACCTCAATAACTGATTTCTTGTCTTTTTGTTTGCTGAAGCATGAATTCCAATTTATTTAGCTGGAGTGCTTGTTTGACTCACTTGCTGTTCTCTGCCTGACTATTGTTGATCTCTGCCTGCAATCTCTGTCTGCATTTGATATTTTCCCAGCCACCTGCCCAGTTGTTGTTGTTACTTTTAAAGTTGGTAGGTTTTGAGTTGTCCATCCATACTATAAATCTGATTTTGGACACTCCTTGCAGTCCCATATCATCAGCTCATTCAACTGTGTATGAAGAGATCAGTTAGGAATGCTCACCCCCCCTTAGTCTCTTGAACTTTAATTATCTTCTGTTTCCTCCATTCCTACTTACATACCTCTCAAGTGTACCTCATTATGAGGAATGTACCTCATTTGAGGTCTTAAAAAGTTCATGTTCCTCGAAGTTCCACATTGAAAGGGTCTGTCACACACTCAGTGTTAGGAATTTTTTAACTGATATTCATGGTATATAGAAATGAATTATATCTATTCATTAAAAGATCTTTTTTAAAAGTAAAAGAAGCATATTTTAACCATCTCATTACTTTCCTGGTTGAAGTTGTTAGTAAGCCATGAGTGTGTGTTCCACATTTTGCCCATTTATTCCACATTGTGAGAGCTACTGTTCCTCATTTTGGAAATGGAAGGTTGAGAGCTATGCCTACTTACATAAAATAAATTGCTCTTTATTCAGCTGCGTTTACTGTATCATAAGATCATAGGAAGTTACTAGGCTATTTGCCCTGAGGCCCTTATAAGCCTAGCCAAAATAATGAGCCCTGCCAAGTCTCAAACCCATGACCCTGTGCAGTACAATCACAGCAATATACCATTTCACCATCTGAGCTGTAGCTGTGCTTCTTCCCACTTTATTACTTTATTTTGCTTTTTACTGCTTGTGCTTAAAGTGTTCAGTTGCATTGATTCTGCTGCATTTATTACTTCTTGTTAGTAGCCTGATTACATTGTAACTGTTATTCTAACCCTCTTAGTTTTAATGTAAGCATTTGGGCTTCAAAGTAGTTATCTTACACAAGGAAGGTTTGCATTCTACACTATTGTGGCAGGAGAGGTAGCTTACATTTTTCTAAGTTGGGAACTGTTTGTTGAAGGCTTATGGAGTCTGTTATTCTAAAAGTGTCTTAGTTCTGGTTTATGCGCTTGGTCTTCAGGACAGTTATTTTACATTAAGAAAGTTTGTGGTCTACACTCTTGTGAGAAGAGAGGGTAACCTTCACCCTTCTGAGCTGGGAATTGCTGGTGAAGGCTTATTGTGCCTGTTATTCTAAGTGTCTTTGTTCTGGTCTGTGGTCAGCACTCTTGTGGCATTACTATCTAGAGAGATGTTTTTTTTTAACAACTAGAGCATCTAGTTTGCTCATAGCTGAGCGTTGCTCATCAAGTTGCTTGTTTTATTGACTTGTCCAAAATATCTGTTTTCCTCACTCTTCCCTAGTGGATCAGTAACCATGGATATGCACTTTACGGCTCTCTCTGAGTCTAATCTGGTTGAGGAGGATATTCTGAGGCATTATAGCAATTGCCTTAAAAAAACAGATAGTGTAAGTGAGAGCTGTAAATGCACTTTAACAGTGGAGGCAAAACTCTCTCATACAACTAATCCTATAGAGGTTGTCAGTGACATTTGAACCATGCCTACTGCACAGGGTAAAGACCCTGCATGTAAAACTACTTATGCTGAGGCACTTAGAGGTAACTTTCCTAAAACACTAAGACCTCCTGCACAGTACAATAAAAAAGGGTCTTCAGCCATCACATAAACACTGAGATAAAACACCACTCACAGCTACACATAATAACATTGTATCCAATGTCTCCACTGCTAAGCCCTTAAGGTAAACTGGCACACAGCCAAATTTCCTGGTCATTGGTAATTCTGTAGTGAGGCACACCGATGTCTCCCTCACAAGACAGAGTGAGGAGAGAGCCATGATTAGCTGTCTTTCCAGGGCTAGCATCCCTCAAGTCACACATGCACACAGGTCATTGAACCACAGGTATCAGTATGACTCTGTCATAGTCCACGTGGGTGTTAATGATCTGAGACATACCTCCCTTGACTATATGAAGTGAGACATGATTAAACTCACTGATTATGTGTCTCATGCAAGTACAAGCTTAACTCTGAGCAGCATAATACCTTCTCCCAGGATGATGCCACATTACCAACAGAATATTATTGATTTTAACAATTGGCTTAGCTCTGGTGTCATGTCAGAGGGGTACAATATTTGACAGCCTGGGAAGGCATGGTTGACAGACCACACTGCTGTGCCAGGGATGGTCTGCACTTATCCCCTCTAGATTTTGGATATTGGCAAAGACCTTTTCATCCCACATAGTGCTTTTTCAGCCAATGCCAAACTAATAAATCTACTGGTTTAACTGAACCTGTGAAGAAATATCTGAAAGTGGTACTACTCAATGCTAGAAGTCTTAACAAGAAACTCCACTCCCTGCAAGCCTTCATCTCTCTCTGGAGAGTGTCGACATCTTTGTAGTAAAGGAGACATGGATTAAATTCGCTGAGAGTACCCCAGCAATGCAAGGTTATAATGTCTTTTACACCTTTAGTCCAGCTACTGCACAGGAGGAAACTAAAGGTGGAGGAGTGTCAATCTATATTAAGATTAAGCTCACATCCAGACTAGTTTAAGTGTATGACCCCACTGGAACTCATACATGTACAACTCACCATCAACAGGGTGCCATACCATATCCTTGCAACATATAAGGCCTCCTCCATGTAACAGGAAACCCATGCTACCTATATCAATGTACTAGAGTCCCTCACCATTCAACCCAAAATGATATTCATGGGGATCTCAATATCCCTTCTATACACTGGGAATCTTACACCACTCCTAATGAACAAGCCCAGCAATTCCTAAATTTTGTTAATACCAACATTTTGGAAAAGTTGGTCCATTCTCCTACCAGGGGTACACAAATCCTTGACCTTGTACTCATGAACATGGGGAACCAGTGTTCCTTTACCCAATGTAATATATTCACTCATCAGATCTGACCATAAAGCAGTATTACTTGAAATAAAAATTAAATCCGGGGATCCAGCAAAAAAAAAAACTTTTAGGAACAATTCCAAGACTAACTTTTGTCTACTAAGGAACACCTTGGCTAAATTCCAAGCATCCCCAAATCCAGTAAACATAATAGAATATACTGAGCAAAATCTCTGTACAGCCATATTGATAGCTGTATAGGCTGTATAGACTCATATTAAGAATAAGACAAACTCAAAAGACAAGCCACCCTGGTGGAATTACACTATCGATCAGTTATATAATAAAAGAAATAAAATCTTGGCTAAGTGTAGCAGGAACAAAGCCATACATACTAAAAACCCCTGACCAATCTAAAAAGACAGCTAAGAGGGTTAACTAATAATTCAAAGCTAAAATTGAAGAAAAAATAGCTTCTCAGGTAAATGACACCCATAAAGCTTTCTACAGCTATGTCCGTAACCTCAGAGGAAATACACAACAATGAGCAGAACTTATTGTAAATGGCATCACCCACACTGAACTGGAGGCCATTGCTAATGTTTTGGCTGACAGGTTCAGCTCAAATTTCTCTCCCTATTTCCCTCGATAGTCCAAAGGAAATATCACATAACACAACCCCCCCCAAACCATTACTAGAAAATACATAATTAATGCACTTTCCAAGGCCAAAAACACTGCATCAATGGACCCCAGTAACATCCCAGGATGTTTATTAAATAGCATGAAACGGGAACACTTTATAAGCTCGAAATACTGAAAGCTCGAATTTCAGTATCTCTAGTTCATAAAGTGGAAGGATCAGAAGATCGCAACCACAGAAACCTGAAATTCAAAATCTCGACTGCGGGAGATTTTGAATTAGCGGTTCTGGTGTTGCAATGTGTCCATGGATTCACGTAAGTGTTTATGTTTAAGGTTGTTGGGTAGGGGCTGTAGTGTGTGTTAGTGTGTGTTGTTACTGTGCTGTGTGTGTCCGAGAGGAATGTAGTTTGTGGGGTGGTGTTTTGTGTCTGTGTATGTAGTGTGACCTTGGAGTTAGAATATTTAAGTGGGGGGGTGTGGGGGGTGCAGTCCCTCACATAGGGGGTGCAGGGGGCCTTGCCCCCCCCTACATATCATAAGGGTAGGTGTGTGTGCTTATTTAGTTGTATGCGTGTGTGTTGTGATGGTGTTTGAAAGTGTTGGGAGTTTGAATTTCGCGGTTTTGCAGTTTCGGGATTTAGGGCTTCGTGATTGTGTAGTTTCGAGTATTTGGATTTTCTGCTTTATGAGCTCGAGATTCTGTAATTTGAGATTTTAGAATTTCGAGCATTTAATGTGAATCCCATGGAACATGACCTCTATGGTCCACTTGAATTACTTTTCAACTGGAGCCTTCTGTCAGGTTTTGTGCCTAAAGAATGGAAGATGGAAGATGGCTACAGTCATTCCCCTGCACAAAGGAGGTCCAACCATTTATCCAGGTAACTAGAGGCCATTAAGTTTTACCTGCCTCATATACAAGACCATGGAAAGAATCATCATGGACATGATAAATAAAGACATAGGTAACCTGCAAAGACTGGACCCATCACAGTTTGGCTTTGTTAAAGAAAGGTCATGCCTATTAAATCTTTTGGATTTTTTTGAGAGGGTCACCAAAGCATTGGATGAAGGTAAGACTGTGCACACAGCTTACTTCAACCTGACCAAAGCTTTTGATACAATACCCCACTCAGGCATTATAGACAAGCTCACTAATATAGGTATAAACCCTTTTATCACCAGCTGGGTAGCCAACTGGCTCACTGATAGGACCAAGGAGGTCAAAATAAATGAGGCCACCTCCACCAAGAGACCAGTCCTAGTGAAGTCCCTCAGGGCACAGGATTGGGAGCCTCCATTTTGGCATCTATTTCTCTGAAATGGAAACAAATGCAAATGCTGAAGGTTGATTTGATGGCTGACTAAGTTTGCAAATGATTGCAAGCTGGGAGTTATCATTAACTCCCCTGCAGACACTAGCATTCTTCAAGAAGGTCTGTCTCTCACATAAATGGTGCCAAAGACATGGTCTTAAACTCAATGCTAAGAAATGCATAATTGTACCCTTTAGGAAATCAACCATCCCAGCTAATTACCATGTTGATAATACACCCCTAAGAGTCAACCCAGTGGTCAGTGATCTGGGGTCTACACATAGACAGTAGCCTTACCTTCGACTACCATGTGGCCACAGTGGTGAGGAATTCTGTTTGTGTTGTGCAACTTATAAGTAAAGGCATGGCATCTAGGTCCAAAGAGGTCATTATCCCACTGTACTCTGTCATTATCAGACCAATCATCGAGTACAATACTTTTTTTGGTATGCACCTGACCAGGCATATGCAGCAACTAGAGCAACCTCAAAGGTTCCTTACAAAAAGAATACAAGGCATAACAAGCCTGCTTTATGCAGAGCACCTAAAAACCCTTTCCCTCTACTCAGTCTCCTACAGATTGCTGAGGGGTGATCTATGCTTGGCTTACAAGGCATCCACAAACCACACACTTTTGAATCTCCTACATATTTGTAAGTCAAAAAGTATCAGAAATACAAGGTCTAAGTACCTGATTTTTGTCTGTGACTTAAACAAGACATGCTAGAGAGACAGATATGTATCTCAGAGACTGCGCCTCCTATGGAGCAGATTTCCCATCCATGTAAAGCTGAGCTTGTCAATTACCCAGTTTAAGCACAACCAAGATCAGTGGATGGGGAACAGGAAATTTAGGTGTACAGATATATGATCGACCGGTGGAATGCGAATCGGAAAATCACGTCCCCTTTTTGACTCATGTTAGCACTCGTTTTAGGGTGTAGAGCAGTCGGAAATGTCAAATTTGATGTTTTTATGACATTATGACTGTTCGGCATTATGGGATTTGTGGAGAAAAGTCGGTAAAATGTATGGTTGAGCAATGTGAGCTCAACTATATGAATGTAAACTGAAATGTACACCAGGCCTGGAACCTGTGCCCCTTATGAATAGAGGTAGCTTATAAATGCCTGTCCCTCAGTGTCCTGTTTGGATGCAGGGCATTGTTATACTTTCAGGAAAACTTGGCTAGGCTTAGAAAGGCCCCTTGGGTCAGTAGCTTAGTAACAGTCTATGAACTTATGATTCTGTGAATAATAACTGCACATGTTTAATTCTTTGATACCTGTGGCACTGGTGAATGAAATGGGGCTTAATACTATTTATTGTGCATCTCAGAGAAATAATTTGACATTTATATTTTCAGTGAGAAGCAGTGATATGGGTGTGAAAATAATAAAATTAAGGGTTTACCTTCATTTGTGGGGAACAGGAGAGGACTGCCCCACTGCACAAATGCTCATTTTTCCTTGTGTCTTTGATTATTTGAACACAGCTGTTATTCCCTTTAGTAGTTTTGTTTAGAGCAGTTTTATGTTCTCAAAGAGAATATTTTACTCAGTAAGTGACAAGAGACTCATGCTGTGAATTCTTGAGTTTAGATATATCTCACTGGAGCTATTATGAAGTAGATTTATGCTAAAAGTTATACTAAGAGGTTACAAATCTAGGGATTTTTGCATAAGGATTGTGAACTTGGTGATGAATGCATGGTAATAAGTTATATGAACATGTAGTAACTCCAGATGCAGGTTGCCCCAAGGACAACATCTAATATTTTATGCCTTTATGTTATATGGGTTGGAGACAGTGGCATTGACAAAAAGGCAGGAGTTTGAGCTGGATGTGGCAGAATTAAAGATGTTAAGATTTGCACTGGGTGCGACGAGGGTGGACAGAATTAGGAATAAGTATATTAGAGGGTCAGCCCAGGTTGGAAGGTTTGGAGACAAAGCCAGAGAGGCACGATTATGTTGGTTTGGACATGTGCTGAGGAGGGATGCTGAGTATATTGGGAAAAAGATGCTAAGGATGAAGCTACCAGGTAACAGGAAAAGAGGAAGGCCTAAGATAAGGTTTATGGATGTGGTAAGAGAGGACATGCAGGTAGTTGTTGTGACAGAGCAAGATGCAGAGGACAGGATGAAATGAAAACAGGTGATCCGCTGTGGCGACCCCTAACGGGAACAGCCAAAAGAAGATGAAGATGCCTTTATCAAACATAAACTAGGCATGAATGATAATTCACAGGACTGCAGTAGTTGCAAGAAAGGGAAACAGAAAATAGTAACAATAGTTTACCTATTCGGTTTTTTTAGTGCATCACAAATTAAATACTTGTATTGTGGGAATCTAATAGTCATGGCAGAAGCACTTTTTAACCCCCCATGATCATTGGAGGCCTGCACATATCAATTCCCAGCTTCTCTTCATTAGGTTAAGCAGTCCTCAGAGATACTACCAAATTAAAGCCTGCCAGCAGTATTCAAGAAACACAACTGCAATTGATAGCTTCAGCAATGGAGGTACAGCAAATGTGGATTATGGCACAGAAAAGGTCACTGCGCAGCACTCAGATCACTTATATAGCCTGCATCATTTGTAGTTAAAATTCGATTATTTCAAGAACCGAAATGGATAGAATAACCTTTGCTTAATCAGCATATTGGTAGGTATGGAAGCATGTGGTCAACTTGTTTTAATAAGTCAGGAACTAAATTTTTTAAAAGCTAAATAACTTATCAATTTTAATGAGGTCACAGACGATATCATCCCTGAAATGAACAGTGAGTATTGCTAGACACTTTATAATGTGTTTTCTGGGCTATAAAGAGAGATAGATATTTTTAGAAAATACATGGCACTGAGCGATGCTTTCAAAGTGGTGGGATCTCTGCTTAGATTATCACCAAAGTATAGCAGTGATCTGTTTTTAAAGAGCAGTGTATTGATTTAGTGTATTTAAAAAAGTTGAAATAATTCAAAGCTGTTTGCCTTGTTAAATTTCTGGCCACATTACTCATTATCTGTGCTGGTAAATCTCTCTCCTTTGATATGGCAGAGGATGTGGGAGCATTTATTTGTACATTTCTTTCATTGCAGTTTACTCTGTAAGACCAGTCAGCTATCTCTTTTAGGGAGGTTGAGCATTCCTACAGAGCTGTGTCATTACCCCTGAGAAATCCTCACCTACAGTATCCTACCTCTTTGCTCAACCCTGCCATGCTCCCTCCCAAATCTAAAGCAAATCAGCTTTTATTTCACCAAGTCATAGTTGTTATTAATAGGTTTGCTTCATTAGCAGACCTACATGAAGAAAGAAGAGCCTTTCAAAGCATCCTAACACCGGATTCTGCACTTGCAGAGTAGGAACTGATGGGAAATTGAAGACCAGCGCTGCAATTTCTCACACACTACCAGCTGCCACTAATGGAAGTCCACCAATGCTGTACACCTGGTCAGATGTCAAATGTTTCGTATACGACATCATTGAATGGTGGATCATCTTGTCATTGTCATTCACTTTGTTATTATTTTTGAATTGGGGGATTCTCGAGAAAAAGAATGTGGCTGAATGAAAAACTGATGTATTTTTCTCCTTGTAGTGTGGTTGGGTGTTCTAAGTGAATCAAATAAGTGGCACTTGGTTTCTCATTATAGCTCAGACTTGAACTGTTAGTTCATGGATATCAATTATAAATCATATTTACCTTGTTTCTGGCCTCTCTTCTGTAGAACCTGATGGTGTTTTATGTTGTATGTCTGTTTCTTCATGCATTGAGAAAGCAGGCTCAGCCTTTATTTTCCTGTCATTTAACATACACAGTTGGGACGTCAATCACACTTGCTAGGGTTGGCTGTTCCTGTACTAGGGATACAGTTAATAATAGGATTCCAGTAGTATTTTTGAACTCTCTTTATATTATCTGTATATAGCTTAATATTGTTGAAAGTTATTTCATATGCTTAGTAGATAGATAACTTGATTGAAATGGCATCAGTTTTTAGTGTCTTTTGGTCAGTTGCAGTCATTGCGTGGAATATCAAGGGTTTGTCTATTCGTATACAGCAAGTTTTATGCCTGGAATTGTTGTATGCATTAAAATTTATATTGTTTTCAAAGAAAATACATTTAAAAATAAACATTTTAAACAGTTTCAACAGAAATGGAAGGGGGGGGTGCTCCAGTAGCTGTACATTTGTACAGAAAGGGCTTATCTTGACAATTCATCACACTGTCAGTGGTGCAACTGGTAGCACACATACTTGTAGTACATAAGGCTGTGAGTTCTATTACCACACCAGGGAGATAGATTGCTGACACTGTAATGCCGTATAATGGGACTGCTGTACTTCTGAGTGTGTCATCCTTTGGATGCGATGTTAAACTGAGACCCTATCTGCCTGCATTAGGGGTAGCTCACATATTGAAAAAGTGTAGGGGAAATTCCCTGATGCCTTGCATTTTTCCCTAGTAGTATAAATACTATCTCAGGTCTCCTCTGAAAAGAGATTGCTAACTTAGTAGGACTAATTTAGTCAATAAAGGATAAATAAATAATTGGATAACACCAGGGCTAGATGATCAGCAGTAAAGGTTCATAGGTTGGTATTAGGTTAACTGCCTTTGTGGACCATTTTAAGCCCAGCCAATTACTCCACGTGAGAATCAAACCCTATTCCTTATGCCTGTAAGTTAAATGCCTTAATCATTATGCCAACTTCCTACTGGCCTGCACATATAGTAGTTACATTGTTTTAGCTAATTTGTATTGATCAAATGTAAATAACCCTGAAACTATGCATAAATCTGCAGAAAGGAAGAATGCATTGGGAGGCACTAGGCATGTCTGACATAGGAAATTAGAATGTAATGCCCTCTTGGATGTAACAATGGACAGAATGTCCAATATGAGGTAGAGAATGGCTAATGTGACTAAAAGTCATCAATACAAGGCCAGGGACCGTTATTTGGTCGATACACAGAGGGCTTTGTACGTGATTATATTGTTATAGCACGTGCATCAGGTACATATTTCATAGATCACAGAAGCTTCATGAGGTTATAGCAGCAGAATTGTGAGTCTCATTATCAGACTGCAACTGTGTTTTATTGTTGGCCGTGAATGCAGACTGTCAGTGTTCAACCTCTTTTTGGAAATTTGATATTCTCCTGCACAAATCCCCTACAAGTAGAGACTACCTGCGTACTATCATAGAAGTATATTGGGAGGGACTCCCGTTAGAACCAAATCAATACTAATATAGTGGCAATAATTGAAATACTTGATTAGGAGGGCTGCCAGAACTTTAAAATTATATAGTAGAACTCAATAGAAGCAACATACCTAAGAGATGGAGACTCAAATCCAACTGCTTGAAACAGAGTATCATAGCCCTGAAAGTGATGTGAAATTCAATAGTATGCAAATTCAAAAGCATAAGAAATTATGTAAATCCTGACAATACAATTACTTAACCACTAGGTGGGAAAGGTTGAAATTATTTTACTAGATAAAGAGGTCATGTCTCCTAAGTTAGTTGCTCACCATTAAATCAAAGTAACATAAGCAGAGGATGTCCATCACAACTCTTTTTGATTACCAATGTGCAATACATAAGGATGCCCTTAAAATAAATGAATGTGTATATCTTTTATGAAACACTTTATTGTGCTCATATGGTCCAGATGACTGCCACACCATAATGTATTAGGAAAGACCTTGAAGATTTGAACCAACCTCTTGCATAGGAGTGTTTGGGGATTAATATAATGGTTAAAGTGTTTACCTAGCAGTCACAAAGTACAAAGTTTGATTCTCACCTATGAAAGGGGAATTAGCTAGACTTAAAATAGCCCACAAGGGCAGCTAGTCTAGTAATTACCTATGAACCTAAGTAGATTATTAGACTTTTGCCAAATGCTAAGGTCCTAGTATGTGATGCCATTTTAGCTTAGTTTTATAATGCACATAGCTAGATGCCAGCTAAACATATCTAAACTATAGAACATACATGTTTTACTTTTGATATCTCAGCTCCCTACCAGCATTTTGCTTACTAAGAAAAAGGAGGAGGATCCCTATCCTAAGGAATTTAGACTGAAACTTTTTACTGAAACTTGAAATGAATTTCCACATTAAAATATTATCTAGAAGGCTGTGGCTCAGTGTGGTACAACTCTATAGAGACACTGGGATACTCCTATAGCCTTTTTGTTCTTAGACCTGCAATCTGTTCATTTTTGTTTGATACACTAGAAGCATATGGATGCCAGCACTACTTTTCTGTAACTGCTAGCTTTTGTATAAAGGGCTCCTAGGTCAAGAGGTCATTCCTACACAGGTCATCCACGTTTTTAGAGCAATTCCTTCAGCTAAATTATTTTATTTCTTAAAACAAAATAAATCCCATTGCAAATCCTACTGCTTCAAAAGAGAGATTGATGACAGCTGCCCACCACAGAAATAAATACAACTACAACTTCAAATACAAGAATAATCCCCTATAATGGAACCCAAATAGAAACAGGATCTAAAAGAAAAGAAGAAATATTGCACACAAAAATAATTTAAAACTAATTCTCAACACACCAGAAACACTTTTGCTAAATTAAGCAATGAACTCTGGACTATGATCAAATCAACCAAAGCCAGATATTTTGTAAAACATAGCAATGCAGGCAAAGGATAACTACAAAGCCTTCTTTAATTACATTAATAATGTTAGAAATCATGCCCAGCATTGTGCAGAGCTTATATGAAATGATATCCCATATTTAGACTATATCATAGTCAATCTGCTAGCAGACAAATTTAGTTCAAATGTCAATGCCTTTTCCTCCCAAATTCTTGAACTATATACCCACAAATACATTCCCACTCAAATTTCCAAAGAACAAGTTCTTAAGGCACTATCTAGCTCTAAGAGCCCTAGATAGTGCAGTGTTAGCAGGTGTAGGCTGCTTGGCATAATGGTTATGGTGTTTACGTAACAGTCACAAGGTACAGTATTTGATTTTCATATTGGGAAGAATGGCTATGCTTTGGAAGGCCCTCTGGGATCATTAGTCTAGTAGAAACTCCAACTTCGAATGTCAGGTATTTTACTGAAGAATAAGCAAAGCTTTTGGGACAACCCTTCTTCAGTGCTAATACATCACATAGTGACTAAAATGTTTTATATAGGTTCATAGGTAGATAATAGGCTATCTGCCCAAGGGCATTTATAAGCCTAGCCAGAGTGTGTCGGCTTTTGCTACCCCATTGATTAATTAACTGATCCTCTGTCAAGTAGAGCCAATGAAGTGATCCCAGAGGTGTATTTTCTGTTACCCATTCACTTGTCAAGGTTTCTCTTGAAGAGTGTTAGTGAGGGACTCTGCCTGATGTAATTTGGAATTTTGTTCCAAAGCATGGGGAGACTCTGTGACAGGAATCTATCCCTCCAGCATGTTCTATTTATTGTAGTGGTGAGGTTTATCTCACTAGAGCATGTGGCTTGCAGTGACTTGGATTTCTTTAGGTGGAGCATGTCCATCAATTCTGAGTTGGACATTGCTTTGTAAGTCAGGCAGAGATCACCTCTGAGTAAGAGATATGCCACTGAGTACAGCCGGAGTTTTATCAGTCGGGCTGCATAGGACATATGTTTGAGGCCAGTAATTATCTTGGTGAGGTACTTTAGTGTTTTTCCAGCTGTTGGAAGTGTCTTGTGTGGTACATCCCAAATGGGGCATTGTACTCTATGATGGGTCTAATGAGTGAAGAGTAGAGGGGCACTATAACCTCTTTATTTCTAGATGTGAACTATTTAGTAATTAGATGGGCCACATAGAAGGATTTCCTTACTACTTTGGCAATATGATTGTCAAAGGAGAGATTACTATCTACCTGGGTCCCCTGATCTCTTATTACCTCTTCTGTATTAAGGGGGCTGCCACCTATGTGGTAATTCGTGGGTGTTTTGTTTTTCCCAAATGGGATGACTATGCATTTTTTGGCATTTAGCTTGAGGCCATGACTTTGACACCAGGTGTCCGTCTCAGTAAGGCCCTTTTGGAGGATGTCGTGTCAGCTGGAGAGTCAATTATGGCTCCCAGTTTGCAGTCATCGGTGAACTTGGTTAGCCATGGTCCTGTGGTTGCCTGTACTTCTGAGAAGTATATGCCGAACAGTAGGGGTCCCAGGACCGAGCCTTGCGGGACACCACTTGTGACTAGTTTAGAGTCAGACCTGGAGCCCGCTATGCTTACCGTGTGAATTCTGTCTGTAAGCCAGTTGGCAGCCTATCTCATGACGTAGGGGTTTATGTTCAGGCTGGTGAGTTTTTCTGTAATACCCGAGTGGGGAATGGTGTCGAAAGCCTTGGCGAGGTCAAGGTAGGCTGTGTGAGCCACCTTTCCCTCATCTATGGCCTTTGTGACTGTCTTGAAGAAGTCAACTAGGTTTAGTAGGCATCATCTGCCCTTAACAAAGCCATATTGGGTCGAATCAAGTGTTTGGAGGTTCCCAATGTCTTTGTTAATGAGTTCCATGATGATGTGCTCCATAGCCATGCAGACCAGGCTAGTCAGGCTTATGGGGCGATAGTTACCAGGGTCAGTTGTGGCCTCTTCTTTGAGGAGAGGAATAACTGTTGCTGTGCACCATTCTATGGGCATGTAGCCTGTGGAGAGGCTGAGGTTGAACAACGTGTTTAGGTGGGGGGGTTAGTTCATTCTGTAGTTCATGCAAGACGCAGCCTGGGACACCATCTGGTCCCATTGACACTGTGTTTTTGGCTTTTGAAAGGGCTGTTTTCACCTGTGCATCTGTGATTTTTGGGACACTACACTTTTCCGGTACTGTTGTGGGCCCTTTTGGAGGTGAGAGGGGGTGAAGTTTGCACTGAATCTATCTGCCAGGATGTTGGCAATATCAGTAGGTTCAGTATATTTTGTGCTAGTTTGCACTAGTTCAGTGCATATCTGTGAGTTGCCACTTAGATTCTTAAAATAGCTAAAGAAGGCTTTGTGGTTATCTTTTGAATTCTTGGCTATTTTTCTTTTGAAGTTAGCCTTGGATGATTTCATGAGGGACCTTAGTTTCTTACTGATACTGATCAGGGATGTCTTTCCTTCTTGGGATTTGCTTTTTTTCTGAACTAGTTTCCTCCTTCTATTGTATAGCTTGTTTATTGCAGGGGTCCACCAAACTGGTTTCCTTCTCTTAGAGGAGCGAGTCTTGATTTTGCTAGGGATGGCACGATCCATGCATCCTTGTAGGTGCTCATAGAGTGCATTTGTAAAGGTTCCTACATCTTGGGCAGCATTATCCTTTAGTGTGGGGTCTGTGAAACTTACCACCTCTGTCTTAAGTAAGGTGAAGTTTGCTTTAGAAAAGTTTTTTACTGTGGTTTCCTTAGTTGGGGGTGGTGGTGGGGTGTGAACATCCAGAGTGATTAGTTTATGGTCTGATCTAACCAGTGACAGGTTGACCTCCGGTGTGGAACACCTGTCGCCCATGTTGGTGATGATTAGGTCCAATATGTTTTCACCTCTGGTAGGGAAGTTTACCAGCTGATCTGGGGCATTTGAGTTGATGAATTCCAGGAAGTGCTGGGCCTGGGAATTTGTACTTAAGTAGTTTTCCCAGTGAATGGTAGGGTAATTGAAATCACCCAATATCAGGGTGTTCAGTAGGACCTTCATGTTTTCCAGTATCTCCAGAAAGGTGAAGTGGTGGTCCTGGGTCATGGAGGGTGATCTGTAGCAGGCCACAATTTGCATTGCAGATTTTCCCGATGTTAGTTGCTCATAGATGATCTCAGAGGTATCATGCTGCACCACTAACCTGGAGGTGTAGGTATCCTTGATGAATATGGATACCCCCTCCTTTTGTGTTTCGGTCCATTTTCTGTAGCCGAAACGTGTGGTATGAGTTGTAGCCCAGTAGTGCTGGGGTGCTCTCTGGAGCCTTGAACCAGGTTTCAGTTCAGTTACTGCACAGATGTTGATGTTCTCCATACTGAGGAGTGCTTCGAGCGCATGCATTTTGAGATTTAAACTCCAGCCGTTGAGTAGCATAACCCTCAGTTTTTTAATTGTGCTGTTTATGGAGGTGGGTTTGACTTTTGAGCCTTGTCTGAAAAAGGCACTATGGGGGCAGCAAGAGCCTTGGCCAGTATTCGAAATCCTAGGGGTGACAAGTGCAAGCCATCTCTTGCGAAGCAACGTGGCTTGTTGAGCATGTCATCCCAGGTTGACAGACTCTGGATCCCCTTTGAATGACACCAGAAGCTTAGCCAATTGTTGAAATTGATAATTTTTCTTTATACTGAGGTATCATTCTTGGTGAGGGCAGGATGCTACTCAGGGTTAGGGTCATACCAGCCTGGGCTGCATGATCAGAGAGCTCTTCCATGTCTGTTTTCATGTAGTCCAGGGAGGTACATCTCAGGTCATTCACACCAACCTGAACAATGACGAGTCATATTTGTACTTGTTCTGGAGTGACCTGAGTGCTTGTGTTATGTGGCGGATTCTTGCTCCCGACAGGCAGCTAACAGTAAATTTCTTCTTGTTCAGCCTAGTGAGTGGGACATCAGTGTGCCTGACTATAGAGTCACCTATTACTAGTGTGTTAGGTATGTTATTTCACCTTAAGGGCTGTGATTGTGCGGCACACTGATTTTGTTTTTTCTGTGTAGTCTGGATTGTGACAGGAAGTGCAAGTTGTTTGGGTGTCTGCTTTGGAGGTCTCTGATGCTTTTGCAGGTTTTTATTTAGAGCATCTGAGTATGATTTTGTGTATTTATGCATATGTTTTTCCAGTGCTGTTTTAGTAGGTCTGTGTGCAGCTGGAGATGTGGTGCAAGTGTTAACTTTCTCCTATTGACTGTCTGTTCCAGTCTTGGGTGGAGACAGCTTAGCTTCCAGTTTGGCTGTATAATTGCATTTCTCGCATATGTTAGTGTTTTGTGGTAGGAGGAGAGGGTTGTCTGTGTACATGAGGCAGTTGTAACATTGCCTCAGGATACCCAGATTCACCAGCTGGACTGGAGAGTGCACCTGAAGTTGCCCTTTGGTCATACCTGAATAGTAGGGTGAGCTGCTTAGTCGCTTGGTTGGTGAGGGGTGAATAAAGAGTCTTGCCCTGCTGGGCAATCAGTTTCAGGGTATATTAGTGCTTGCTATTAGGTCTGAGCAAGTGCTGGGCTGTAAGATGCTTTTTGAGTGCTTAGGTTGAGAGTCAGACTAGTTTCAAGGGAAAAACTGAAGAGGAGACTTAGTGGAGCCGGGAATAATTTAACCATAGCTAACCAGCACTGCCTGGTGCACAAAACCATGCAAACACGGTTTTTATAGTAGGGAAATGGAAGAGATAGAAATTAGCCCAAAATGGCCAATAAACTGCTAACTTCTGGGCTGGTACCACTCCTCCAGGGACAGATAGGTTGCTCAAAGCTCCCCTCTCTCACAGGTGAACAGAGAAACTTCCTTCTATCCAAGTAAAGTATGGGCAACTCAGAAACTAGTATCACAGCCGTGAATTCAGCACTAGCCTGAAAACTGGACTATACTTGCTTAGAAAGGTGGGAAACAAGGAATTATTTGGGTTTTTTTTTTGTTTTTTTGGAAAGATAAGGCAAAAACAGTAAAAAATACACTTAAAACAGCTTTAAAGACTACAAACAATCAGAAAAGGCTATCACACTTTAGTGTGTAGCCTACAACAGTTAAACAAATTATTTAAACAAAACACAACTTTTTAAAAGTGCAGGCAGTCAAATAAGTACAATATGTGAAAAAAAACTAGCTTTTAAATCACAATAAATGCTGGAAAATCTGTGTTTAGGTGGAAAACAGTTAAGTACAGCAAGAAAGTACAGAAAATTGATACTTAATCACTCCAAAGTCTCTCTTCTAAGCTAGAAGGCTTCTATCAGTTTAAGGCTTTCTAGTGCTACCCAGTAGGTTAGTTACAGGAAAGATGGGAAACAAGTGCAGATGTGGTCTTTTAAACCAGAAAGTTGAAAGATACGGACAAACTGTCCAAATGGTCAATAAACAACAATTTCTGGGCCAAGAACCTCTCTTCTCATGGTAGACAGGCTACCTAGTGCTTACCACTCCCACTGATAAGCTAGAAGGCTCCAACACAGAAAGGCTTGCGGAGCTCAGAAGCTTACCAACAGTCCTGGATACAGCAACTCTGTATCTGGACTAGGCTAGTCACAGGAAAGGTGGGAAACAAGCGCAAGTGCGGCTTTTAAACCATAACATTGAAAGAGATGGAAAACAATTGCCCAAACGGCCAGTAGCTACAATTTCTGGGCTAGGGACCACTCTTCTTGTGGCAGATAGGCTACCTAATGCTTACCACTCCCACTGATAAGCTAGAAGGCTTTCCTCTAACAGAGAAAGACTTGGGGGGCTCAGAAGCTTACAAAGAGTCCTGGATACAGCAAATCTGTACCTGGACAGACTAGTTACAGGAAAGGCAGGGAACAAGTACAAACATAGGCTTTTAAGCCAGCAAGTTGAGAGAGATGGAAAACTGCCCAAACGGCCAAATAAACTACAATGTTTGTGCCAAAACTCACTCTTCCCATGGACCATAGGCTACCTAGTGTTTGCCACTCCTACTGATAAGCTAGAAGGCTTCTCTCCAACACAGAAGGGCTTGGGGGGGCAGAGCTCAGAAGCTTACCAACAGTCCTGGATACAGCAAATCTGTACTTGGACTACACTAGTTATAGGAAAGGCAGGGACCAAACGCAAAATGGGCTTTTAACCAAAAAGTAGAAAGATATAGAAAAACTGCCCAAATGGCCAATGAACTACAATTTCAGGGCCAAAACCCACTCTTCCCGTTATAGATAGGCTACCTAGTGCTTACCACTCCCACTGATAAGCTAGAAGGCTTCCCTCCAACACAGAAAGGCTTGGGGGGCTCAGAAGCTTACCAACAGTCCTGGATACAGCAAGTCTGTATCTGGATTTGACTAGTTACAGGAAAGGCAGGAAACAAGCTTAGAATTTTTATTTTGTTACAGAAAAGCAGCTAAAACAGCAGTAAATACAATTCAAATTGTAGTGCAGGCCAGCACACCTGAGTGTGTAGCAACACTACGGCAAATACAGTTCAAATAAATGCAATTAAATTAACAAATGACTAAAAAACAAGTGCAGAAGGCAGTAAATTAGAAGGCTACTAACAAGCAGTAATAAGTGCAGAGTAAGAGCGACTGAACAGATAGCATGCAGAAGAGCAACTAAGACAGTTACAGTAAGAGAAGAGCAGCTGAATAAAGAAATATATACATATATATATATATATATATATATATATATATTTTTTTTTTTTTTTTTTTTTTTTTTTTGAGGTTGGGAACAGAGCAGGATTATGAGGTTGTCCTTCCCAAATGCTCTCTTTATAAAAGAAAACATTCATACCATGTGATCACAGCCAACCAATGAAATCAAATTAAAACATTAATTACATACAACCAAATAAAATGTCTATTCACATATCTAATGAATAGTATTGAGTTTGTTTTTTTCATTACGCTGGTTTTAAGGTAACAGCATTATTCAGTCCTGGTTTACAGTCAGCTTTCAGTCTAGTGATCCAATCATATTTACTGATATCCAAACTATTATTTATATCACCCCCAAGAGTCAAATTTTTAATGACAGAAATTACCCTAAACTTAAAATCATGCTTATATGCTTACTTAAAGCATTTGTTACTACAGCTTTGCATATCTCAGACTTATGTTCAGTAATTCCTTCTCTGAGTTTGTGACTGCATTTGCCTACATAAAAAGAAGGGCATGCAGTGCAGGTAGCAAGATATACCACGTATGTAGTAATACAAGTAGCATGACACTGAAAGAAATATGTTTTATTTGTAGTGGGTGTATAAATATATTATTAGCAAGGATATCCCTACAACTGCAATAATAACATGGAAAGGTTCCTATCTTAGACTGTAAATTCCTATAATTCGTACCTAAGTTAAAATCTTTATAACATAATCTTCTTCTAACGGTTGTTTACTACTGCAAGTCCTTATTTTAATTAATCATTAGTCTAGTAATCACCTATGAACCTAACCTGCATGGGTTAATGGGGTGCAGTTTTGTAGAAACATGAAAAAACATGTAAAAATGTCACTACTTTGATGTTTGAAGTTCAGTGTTTTCTTTGGTAAGAGTATTAGACCAGCTAGAATGATGGTTATGATCTTCACCTCCCATGTACAAGGTATAAAGTTTAATCCTGACCTACAGCTAATGCCTGTTTGGAGCTTGCATGTTCTCTCTGTGGGGTTTTTTCCCACCACCCAAAACCATTCTGAGTTTTCCATCTGTGGGCAGCACAAACTCTACATGGTGCTCTGTAGGGGGTAAGATTGTATAGACCAGCCACTTTTGGTATATACTGTGGTGTGCAGTATACTCACAGGAAAACACAGAGCATAGACTCCATGTTGTGGCAGGGCTAGCCACTTGACTGTATAAGGTATGGCTCTAAGGGATTTTATTGACTCTACTGTACCTAATAGGATCAAAACCAAGTCCTCCCCTAAAAAACAAGGCACCCTGTTGGACCTCGAGTATAAACAGGCTATATAACAAAAGGATTAAACTGATGTCTAAAAACAAGAGGGAGCTTAGTCAGCAGAGATTAATACCCTCCACAGCATGATCAAGCAAATCAGATATCTGGTAAAGTCCTCTAAAGTTAGTTATGAGGCTAAATTAGCATCTCTAGCTACAGACAATCATAAAGCATTATTTAGCTATGTCTGAAATCTAAAATAGAATACCCAGCTATATGCCAAACTCATAGTGGATAGTACCACTCACACTGACCCCGAGGAAATTGTCAACCTGTTAGTTGACAGATCTGGTGCAAACTTCACCCCCCCTGTCCCTACAAGCCATACTACAAAGCATATATGTCACCTGTCCTCTCCACAGAGTCTCCAATTAGCAAGTCATATCCACTCTCTCCAAGGCCAAAGACACAGCCTCTATGGGACCAGATAACATCCCAAGCTGCTTACTAAATAACCTAAAACATGACCTAGCAGATCTACTTGGCACTTTCTTTAACCATAGCCTGAGCACTGGCTTTGTTCCAGGAGAGTGGAGAACAGCAACTTTAATCCCCTTGCACAAAGGGGATCCATCAACCAACCCTGGGAACTATAGACTCATAAGCCTAACCAGCCTTATCTGCAAGGCCATGGAAAGAATCTTCATTGACCTTATCAACAAGGACATAGGCAACCTTCAAACTCTTGACCCAACTCAGTTTAGCTTTGATAAGGATAGATCATGCTTACTAACCCTGGTGGACTTCTTCAAGAATGTCACCAAAGCCCTGGATGAAGGCAAAGCAGTATATACCTCCTATCTTAAGTTAGTCAAGGCATTAGACACAATCTCCCACTCTGTTGTTATTGAGAAACTGTTCCAGCTGGAGATTAACCCGTATGTCACTAGATGGGTAAACAACTCCAACAGTAGAACAGTTACCAGTGGGGTACCACAAGGTTCTGTGCTGGGTCCTCTAATGTTTGGAATTTATTTCTTGGAAGTCTAGGCAAAAGTAGATGACCTGTGGCTTACCAAGGTCACAGATGACTGAAAACTGGGAGCAATCACTGAGTCCCCTAAAAATATCAACACATTACAGGAGGGGTTAACACAGACAAATGATTGGTATCAAAGCCACAGTCTAAAACTAAATGCAAAAAAGTGAATCATTGTCCTCTTTGGCAAAGACATAGCCCCTGCAAATTACAATATAGGCAGCATCTCCACTCCCCAAGTTTGAACCCAGTGGTGCATGACTTGGGAACACAAGTTGATAGCAGTCAGCTTTGATCACCACAGCTCATTAGTAATGGCATCGCATCCAAGACCAAGATATAACTCTGCTGTACTCCACCCTCATCAGATTACTATTACAGTACAATGCTCCCTTTTGCATGTACCTCACCAGACATCTGCTGGAGAAACCACAGAGGTTTCTGACCAAGAGAATTCAGGGACTCAAAAACATGATGTACATGGAAAGACTGAAAGCCCTGTCACTGCACTCTGTGTCTTACAGGCTGCTGAGAGGCAAACTGTGCCTGGCCTACAGAGCAGTCACTAATCCTGCTCTAATGGGAATGTTGCACAAATGTAAATCAAATGGGACAAGAGTTATTCACTCCAGAGATCTCAACACAGCATGTGACTTAAGCAAAACATGCTAGAGAGGCAGATATGTCTCCCAGAGACTGCCGCTGCTCTAGAATAAACTCCTAATTCACATTAGCAGAGCTCCTCAATGACCCTATTTAAGCACAACCTGGACAACTGGATGGGAGACTATAAATTCACATTTGTTTTTAATTTCTTCAAGTCTTTTGGATTTCTAATACCATGATGGGAATGGACTCTATTCCTAAGTCAAGGTATAATTAAAGTACATGAAATTAATATTGTTTCCATCTTTGATGTTAGCCAGAAGTGCTCTTTACAGCACCCACAATGTGCCTAGTAATGATTCCTTCTGCAATTTGTACAGTGTTACATGTATTGATAACATATCTAAGTACGATTGTAAATCCATTTTTATAAGTCCCATGGCTCCTACTACTACTGGAACTGTCTGGGCATCTTTCTTCCATATTGTCCTAATTTCTGCCTGCAAATCCTGGTACTTTATGACTTTGTGTCTCTCTGTACGTAAGACACTGTAGTCATTGGGTGTAGTGATTTTAATAATCAATGCTACTTTTGTCTTCTTTTCATGGACTACTGTATCTGGTTTTATTGCATCTGTTTTATCAACTGTTGATAATGGATGATCCCATGTGAAATAAACTTCATCGTTTTCTATGATGCTTTGTGGCTCAGGTTTCCAGTGCTTTTCAGCTACTTCAGCTACTTCAGTATTATAATGTTTACACACTCCCCAATGCAACAATCTTGTGACATTATTATGCCTTTCAGTATACAGTATAGTAGTATGATAGAGTATTGTATGTATATGGAGCTTTTCTCCCCGGGCCTCTGCTGAAAATGGATATGTCTCCAGCCAGACTTTCCCTTTCAACAAATGTAAAATAAAATAAAAATAAAATAAATAAATACAGTCCTTCTGCCATTAGTATATCACGACCAGCAACAAGATGTGCAACTGTTTTCAATTCTGTATTACAAAACCTGCATTTGTCTGTTTCTCTCACATGTTCAGGGGACTTGTATATGTAGTCCACTATCTTGACCCACCAATATTAATCTTTCTTCTTTTGGTTTATATTCACTTCTTCTTAATTATTCCTGCTTTTGATCTTGATCAACATGAGGTTTTTCCAAGAGTTTCCTATACTTGCAACTATATTTATGCATTTTCCACATTTCTTGCCTTCTCATCTGATCCTTTTTTTGTTTTTGTCACATTCAGTTTCTACCTGATTTTTATCTACTTCTGTTTTGATTTTCATTCCCATTTGCCTCTGACATGCTTCTGCTGAACTAAGCAGGGAAGTCATCTTAGACTTGTTCTAATCATGTTTCAAAACTTTCATTACCTTTGCATCTTGTGAGGTCAGCAGATATGTATGCAGTCCCAGTATCGCAGATCTATACATGTAATCAATTTCAAGGAGGAACATACCTCCTTCAGAATGGGGAATATGTAGTCTTGGTATGCAATGAATTTTATAAATACTTTAATGAGCATGAAGTGTTCTTCTTGTTTTCCTGTCCAAACTATCCACCACCTTTTGGGGTTAGTCAGTCACTCCAAAACTGTAAGTTAGAACAGGAAGAGCAAATTGATTTATAGCTTAGACTTTGTTCCTAGATGTCAATGCTGTTTTTAGTATTAATTTAAGCCTTCTAAAGTATTCCTTACTAAGTTTTCTTTGTATTTGTTCATGTTTTATTGTTGATCCTTCATCAATTCCCAAATATTTATATACTGTCTCTTGCTCAATCTCTTTTATGCTACATTCCTATCTCAAACTGATGTTCTCTTGGTGCTGCAGCTTTCCTACTTTAAAGGTTGCTTTCAAACATTTATCAAGACCAAATAATATTTGTATATTATCTGAAAAAGTTCTGACCACTTGCAGTTGTGCTTTCAGTTCCTCATCTGATGAACTACACAGTTTTAAAGCATCTACAAACAGTAAATGAGAAGTTTTTACACTTTGTTGTTTTCTGGGACCCAATTTATATCCATGACCTAATCTGTTAAGTAGACTGCTTAATGGGTTAAGGGCAAGACAAAAGAGCAGCGGTGAAAGAGATCCACCCTGGAATACCTGCTTTGAATTTTTACCCATGGAATAATTTATTTATTTATTTATTTTATTTTATTTTATTTTATTTTACATTTGTTGACTGGGCTAGTCTAACTGGATATATGTCCATTTTCAGTAGAGGCCCAGGGAGATAAGCTCCAAACAGTTAAAATAAATTCACATCAAAGTAATACATGCTTAAAAAGCAGATAAAATAAATTCACATCAAAGTATTTGTCTTTTATCATGGTTTAACTGCAGAGCGGTTTGCCACTGTTTTATGGTCGTTGTAATGTAATTGATCACTGTAGAGTGTATCTTATACATTTGGAGAGCTTATAGATAAAGGACTTACATTCAGATGTAGGGACTTCATTGTTCCACTGAACTTGACTAAACTGTAAAAACAAGCAGACCATCTCAAAACCTTGCGCTTCTTTGGAGTATCCTACACCAACGACGAAGCAACCTCTGCCTTTCATATAGAGCTTCAACAGACCCTATTCTGTCAGGCCTATTGCACATTTACAAATCTAATGGTATCATAAACACCCACTCCAAGTACCTCAATCTCTTTTTCAAAATAAATAGAACATGTTGGAGGGATAGGTTTGTATTGTAGAGAAAACAATATCCATGGAACCGTCTTCTACTCCACACAAAGTAAGGAACTTCTCTTACTCTGTTCAAATGTAATTTGGATGAATGGATGGGTGCCCACAAATTCACCCCAGTTTAGTACCCCTGTCCCACATGGAGAGAAGCAACATGTTAATATTCCAACATATAAAACTGGAAGCAGGGACCAATAAGCAGTACAACTTTCGCCACAGAAGAGACAACTAATAAGCCACAGGGTGCAAAAATTTTAATGAAGTGAAGCGCTTTTCGTCTGCTCGAACAGCAGACTTCATCAGACAAAATTAATGTGCTGTTGGTTACAATTTATACTTGTGGTGACATCCACAACTAGCAACAATTAAACAATTAACTTAATTAAGACATCAATTAAACAGTCAATTAAAACACTTAAGTAAACATACTCATTTTACTAAAACCTCATGAAATTGACCAAGTATTTAAAACCAAGTAAAATTGAAAATAAATTTGATTAAAATCAATACCATCATAGCTCAAAGTAAATCAAATAAATGCATAAATATAACTATACTAAAGTGTAAAGTATATACAATTTAAACAGCTTGGATAATTTCATAGTATTTAGACTAGCTTGCTAAGCAGTACCTAATGCTGTCATGACAATTCACTCAATATCGTATAGATGTTACACATGATAATAAACCAAAACTGGAATAACCAGTCTATGGGTATGAATATTATTAACTGTGCCACAATGCTTGTTCGTTCCGCATAGTTAAATAATATCAAAGTGTGTTGGTAAATTTGATGCATGAACTCTAAATCAAAAAAACTGACCAACAAAATTGTTTTTCATAGAGGCTAAGTATAAGAATTCAGTTAGAATTCAAAAGAAAAACTGATCTTACCTAACTCACTAGTAGTAATAGTGATACTAGGATTATAAAACAAAAAGCTATCTTGTAAGGCTCTTTAGTTTTAAGACACTGCTAATTGAGCAACTATCATTAAGGCCTGGTTGTGCATAAGCATTCAACCTAATCTGCCATTTAAGTTCTGACTCCTCAAGTAGCAGTTTAAGGGGAGCGCCTCTTTTCTTTTCTAGTACCTGGTCAATGACCATAAATTTAAAGGAATGGTCGCTAAATGAGATTACATGTCTAGCTAATGCATTTTCTTCCTTCCTTTTCCTCATTGCGTACTGATGCTCGTAAATGCGCTCTCTCAATTTACATTCGGTCTTCCCTACTTAAAATCCTGGACACTTTTGGCATTGTGCCAAATACACAACCATGCCTGTATTACAAGTTGCTCTACATCGCAGGTTAAAACAGTGACCATTTACACAAAATCTATTAGTTTCATGTATATATTTGCAATAATTGCAATTTTGACATTTATACATGCCAGGTATTCTTGTGAAACTAGAGCTGGGATTTTCGAAGAGGGATTTTATATTTTTACCTCTCCTAAAAGTTATGTCCAAATGGTTACCTAATTTGCTGGTTAAACTTGCATTGTTACTAAAAATGAGCCAATTTTTCTTAATAATGTCTACTAAGGGGTAAATGTTGGTGGAAAAAGTAAGAATTAATTTAGAATTACAGACAGATGATGGCTCTCTACCCATGTTAGTTAAACTGGGCACTGTACTGGGTAGTGTCTGGCATTCTACGTCAACTGCTTTACACAAAATCGGTTGGTAAATTCCTCTGTTTCTTTTGTCACTGACTTCTTTGACCAAGGCGTTCAGTAGTTGCAAAGGGTAACCTCTATGTGTGAACATGTTGACAAGCAACTCACACTCACTAGTAAAATCCTCGTCCAGGCTGGTAATTCTGGCGGCCCTTACTAGTTGGCCCTTAATTACTGATCTTTTCTGATAACTAGGATGACAACTACTATAATGCAGTAGGGAGTTAGAATATGTACTCTTCCTGTATATCTTGGCTGAATAAGCCTTTAAATTGACATTCTTTGTTAACCATACATCCAAATATGCTATTGCATCATTACTGAATGTAGATGTAAAATTCAAGAAGTCAGTAGTAGTATTAAAATATTCTAAGACGGAAGTACTGTCTATTTCCCCACCTTTTATCAAAATGAAGATATCATCCAGGTAGCGGGTGTAGTACTTGATTTTACCCATCAATGTAACATTATTGAATACATATTCGTTTTCCCAATGTGCCATTACCATGTTCGCTAGGCTTGCCCCACAAGGGGAGCCCATGGCCACCCCTATTTTTTGGAGGTAGAAATTATCCCCTAGCATAAAGAAATTGTTGTACAGAATCATGTCCAACAGGTCTAAAACTAAAGCTATTTCTACTGTTGAGGCATTTTGTTTCTTTAAGTATATTGCTACCCAATCGGTGGCAATGTTCAAAGGGATACAGGTATATAAATCTTTTACATCAACGGTCATGAAGTTGCATTGATCATCGAATTCTAGTTCAGATATTTTAGCCAGAAATGACCATGAATCCTTACAGATCTGGTTTTCTCGTACTAAGTATTTCTGTAGGGTGTGGTCAACAAGCTTGGCCATGGGCTCCCCTTGTGGGGCCGCCAGAATTACCAGCCTGGACGAGGATTTTACTAGTGAGTGTGAGTTGCTTGTCAACATGTTCACACATAGAGGTTACCCTTTGCAACTACTGAACGCCTTGGTCAAAGAAGTCAGTGACAAAAGAAACAGAGGAATTTACCAACCGATTTTGTGTAAAGCAGTTGACATAGAATGCCAGACACTACCCAGTACAGTGCCCAGTTTAACTAACATGGGTAAAGAGCCATCATCTGTCTGTAATTCTAAATTAATTCTTACTTTTTCAACCAACATTTACCCCTTAGTAGACATTATTAAGAAAAATTGGCTCATTTTTAGTAACAATGCAAGTTTAACCAGCAAATTAGGTAACCATTTGGACATAACTTTTAGGAGAGGTAAAAATATGAAATCCCTCTTCGAAAATCCCAGCTCTAGTTTCACAAGAATACCTGGCATGTATAAATGTCAAAATTGCAATTATTGCAAATATATACATGAAACTAATAGATTTTGTGTAAATGGTCACTGTTTTAACCTGCGATGTAGAGCAACTTGTAATACAGGCATGGTTGTGTATTTGGCACAATGCCAGAAGTGTCCAGGATTTTACGTAGGGAAGACCGAACGTAAATTGAGAGAGCGCATTTACGAGCATCAGTACGCAATGAGGAAAAGGAAGGAAGAAAATGCATTAGCTAGACATGTAATCTCATTTAGCGACCATTCCTTTAAATTTATGGTCATTGACCAGGTACTAGAAAAGAAAAGAGGCCCCTTAAACTGCTACTTGAGGAGTCAGAACTTAAATGGCAGATTAGGTTGAATGCTTATGCACAACCAGGCCTTAATGATAGTTGCTCAATTAGCAGTGTCTTAAAACTAAAGAGCCTTACAAGATAGCTTTTTGTTTTATAATCCTAGTATCACTATTACTACTAGTGAGTTAGGTAAGATCAGTTTTTCTTTTGAATTCTAACTGAATTCTTATACTTAGCCTCTATGAAAAACAATTTTGTTGGTCAGTTTTTTTGGTTTAGAGTTCATGCATCAAATTTACCAACACACTTTGATATTATTTAACTATGCGGAACGAACAAGCATTGTGGCACAGTTAATAATATTCATACCCATAGACTGGTTATTCCAGTTTTGGTTTATTATCATGTGTAACATCTATACGATATTGAGTGAATTGTCATGACAGCATTAGGTACTGCTTAGCAAGCTAGTCTAAATACTATGAAATTATCCAAGCTGTTTAAATTGTATATACTTTACACTTTAGTATAGTTATATTTATGCATTTATTTGATTTACTTTGAGCTGTGTGGGGTATTGATTTTAATCAAATTTATTTTCAATTTTACTTGGTTTTAAATACTTGGTCAATTTCATGAGGTTTTAGTAAAATGAGTATGTTTACTTAAGTGTTTTAATTGACTGTTTAATTGATGTCTTAATTAAGTTAATTGTTTAATTGTTGCTAGTTGTGGATGTCACCACAAGTATAAATTGTAACCAACAGCACATTAATTTTGTCTGATGAAGTCTGCTGTTCGAGCAGACGAAAAGCGCTTCACTTCATTAAAATTTTTGCACCCTGTGGCTTATTAGTTGTCTCTTCTGTGGCGAAAGTTGTACTGCTTATTGGTCCCTGCTTCCAGTTTTCTACGTTTGTGCTTGCGAAGGATTACTAATATTCCAACATATCCTTGCTTGACCTATTGCTGGGTTATTTGCATGCAAAATATAAGGACTAAAACTACCATATAAATGTAAGACTATACTTCTTAAGATACTCACAGATCGATAGCCTAATAAGTACATATGAACCATTAACAGAATAGGATGTTGTATATAGAGAACACGTATAGAGATTTTACTTATATACTATTAGCTTTACGGCTATCTAATGGTGCCCATGGAAAGAGAAAGAGTTGTATTCTGGCAAGGCTATTTAAGTTTGCAGAGGAAGTTTCAACAGTGATTATTTCAACAACTACGGGGATATTTATAATGGTGGCACTATTTATGGTTATGATGTTTGCTGAGAGGCCAACCTAAGCTTAACATTTTCTCCCCTATATTTAGTAGAAGGAATTTGCCATTGATGGCCTTTCATGAGGACCGACACTTCTACCATGGATTAGTAATATTCTGGTGCTGTCTTCTTATCAATCAAGATAGGCAAACATTGACTCATCTTAGACTGAGGTGGAGCAAATGTTTAAGGATGCAGAACTGGATACATATTAGATATGAGTTGCTAGTTCATGAAGGCAGTTCTTGTTATTCAATGTAATTTTTTCTATGTATATTGAATTAGTGTATTTTTGGCATAACACACCTATTTTTTGTGTAGAAAAACCATTCTAAATAATAACATGCTGAAGGTGCCGGGCTAATGATGCAGAATTTTCAAATAGCATATAGTCATGTCTATCTAATGTAGATAAGGCAGCATCTTGGTCCTTCTACAGGTCTGTGCCTATGTGCAATCCGGGTTTCTGGCTTTTAGGGATTACACCCTCTTTAATGACATGGAGTAAATTTGGTTGTGGTTGGTCGCATTGGACTTTATTGCTATACTTTTTAAGACCTAGAAGCATAACTTATCTGATGTGAGTACATTGTTATCTACTTATGAACATGAATTGTGGTCAGCGAGGCTTTAGCTAAAAATGGGACCTTAAGGAATGAGCTTCATGGTGCCCCACTGCACTTCCCAGCACAGCCTCTTCACATTATCCAGGTCATTTTCACGTTTTGTCTTATTCTTTCAGCTTTTTCTTGCATTCATTCAAGAAACCCTAAATGGGCCAGACCTTACTGTACTGCACTGTACTGTAATAATGGGGAGAAAATAACCGAATCAAGCCATATACCTGTAACCCCCATAACCCATTGGCGATCTAGATGTTCTGAGGTCTTTCTGACCTTTTTGATTCAGTGACAGCCTAAACAAAAATCACGACCAAGGAAAATAAATTTAGTCTTACTCTTCATTTTTTTCTTTTTCCTTGTCTTACTCTTCATTTTTTCTTTTTTTCTTGTCTTACTCTTCCTTTTTTTTTCTTTTTTCTTGTCTTACTCTTCAATTTTTTTCTTTTTTCTTGTCTTACTCTTCATTTTTTTCTTTTTTCTTGTCTTACTCTTCATTTTCTTCTTTTTTATTGTCTTACTCTTCATTTATTTTTCTTTTTTCTTGTCTTACTCTTCATTTTCTTCTTTTTTCTTGTCTTACTCTTCATTTTTTCTTTTTCCTTGTCTTACTCTTCATTTTTTTCTTTTTCCTTGTCTTACTCTTCATTTTTTTCTTGTCTTACTCTTCATTTTTTTCTTTTTCCTTGTCTTACTCTTCATTTTTTCTTTTTTCTTGTCTTACTCTTCATTTTTTTTCTTGTCTTACTCTTTATTTTCTTCTTTTTTCTTGTCTTACTCTTCATTTTTTTTCTTTTTTCTTGTCTTACTCTTCGTTTTCTTCTTTTTTCTTGTCTTACTCTTCATTTTTTCTTTTTCCTTGTCTTACTCTTCATTTTTTTTCTTTTTCCTTCTATCCTTTCATCATACCTAAATGACCAAGAATGCATTCTAATAACTACGGAATGCACACAATAACAATACCTATGGAAACCAGATCTGCCACAAGATACCCTGATTTTTCTCACCCAAGTGCAAATGCATACTGACACTGACCCTGATGAGTCACATAGGTGTAACACAAGACACAGAAATGCACACTGCATGAATTGGAGCAATGCTAGTCTACCCACATCATATCTTTGTGGTGTTGGAGGAAACCAGAGCACATGATTGAACCCTTACAGATACAGGGAGCACACACAAAGATTCATAGGTTCATAGATGTGCACTAGGCTAATGGCCCTGGAACCTTTACAAGACTAGCCCATGGAAGTGGCTGGCATCATGCAGCCCGACATTAGTTCCCAGTGCCGCTATTAAGTAGAGCCACTGGATTGATCCCTGGGGTGAACTTTCTATTTCCCATCCACTCATCAAGATTTCTGTTGAAGAGGGCCAGTGAGGTGCTCTGCCTGACATGTATGGGAAGTCTATTCCAGAGCATGGGCAGTCTCTGGGTTATGAATCTGTACCTCCAGCATGTTCTGTTGATTGAGGTAATGAGGTTGAGGTCTCTGGAGCATGTGGTGCAGAGAGATTGGGATTTCTTTAGATGCAGCAATTCTAACAGATCTGGGTCAGACATGGCTTTGTAAGCAGAGATCGCCTCTTAGTAGATGATATTAGACAGAGAATAGCTGGAGGTTTTTGACTCTGTCCATGTAGGACATGTGTTTAAGGCCTAGGATCCTCTTTGTTAGGTACTTTTGTGGTCTTTCCAGCTGTTGCATGTGTCTAGTGAGGTACATGCCAAATGGAGCATTGTACTCGATGACTGGCTTAATGAGGGAAGAGTAGAGAGAGATGATGACCTATTTCTTCCTGGATGCAAAACCCTTGGTAATGAGATGCTCCACATAGAAGGACTTTCTGACCACAGTGGCAATGTGGTGGTCGAAGGAGAGGTTGCTGTCAACCTGTGTCCCCAGATGTCTTATAATGCCTTCAGTGTTCAGTGGGCTCTCATCTATGTGATAATTAGTGGGAAATGAGTTTTTCCCATTGGGGATGATGACACATTTTCTTGGCATTAATCTTAAGGCCATGGTTTCAACACCAGTCATTGGTCTCAGTGAGGCATTTCTGTAGGATGTCTATATCACTTGGAGGGTTAATAATGGCTCCCAGCTTGCAGTCATTTGTAAACTTGGTCAGCCAGAATCCCTCCATGTTGGCCTGGACTTCTGAGAACTAGATGCCAAACAGGAGAGGACCCAATACTGATCCCAGTGGGACTCCATTTGTGACTGGTCAGCAGTCTGAATTGAGTCCTCTACTTTCACACTGTGGGTTCAATCTGTGAGCCAATTTGCAACCCACCTACTGATATAGGGGTTGATGCCTAGTTTAGTGAGTTTATCAATAATTCCTGAGTGGGGAATGATATCAAAGGCCTTGGCCAGATTGAGGTAGGCTGTATGAACTGCCATGCCCTCATCCACAGCTCTGGTGACTGACTCAAAGAAGTCAACCAGGTTGAGCAGGCATGATCTACCTTTCACAAACCAAACTGTGTGGGATCTAGAGTTTGGAGATTCCCCATATCCTTGTTAATTAGGTTCAAGATGATGCGCTCCATAGCTTACATATCAGACTCGTCAGGCTAATAGGGCGATAATTCCCAGGGTCTGTAGTTGCTCCCCCTTTATGGAGAGATATTACTGTAGCAGTGCACCATTTGGTAGGGACAAAGTCTGAGGTGAGGCTGTGATTGAACAGGACACACAGATGTGGTGCCGATTCACTCTATAGTTCATGTAGAACACATCTAGGAATATTGTTGGGTCCCATGGAAGCTGTATTTATCCGTCAAATCTTTGACTAAGTGCTGGCCTGAGCCATACCTCTCAACCATACAAAATTCATCGGCATTTGCCAGTTTTGAGGTCCAAATAATGGGGTGTCATGGATTCCCGACTGGCCCACTTTATTCTTGATTCTTTCCAGCATTTTTTTTTTATTTTTATTTTCTCTGCAATTTTCCGCTGATGTCATCCTATACAGTGGTGTGCACAATGATGTCAGTGCCATCAGGACCCTGCCAGCATGTCAGAATTTGACTGAGGGCTTGAGGGGTGTGACTGGCAGACTCATTGGCTGTGCCTGTAGTTTGGGCAGCAGCTAAGCAAAGGCAAGCACTTCTTTCAAATTGTAAGCAGAGTCAGTTAGTATAGAGATGGTCATGATTCGGAAGGGACTGGACTACACAATGTCTGTGAAAGAACAGCAACAGTGTTTTGTTTTTTTTTAATTAGAAGTTTGACTTGTGAGTGACAGACAGTCAGCAAGGCCACCCCTTCCCCAAGCAAGCCGGTCATTTCAGTGTAGCAGGCAGCACCAGCAGTCTTATTAGACTCGGGTCAGAGTGGCGGTGCGACCAGACCTGAAAATATTTTTTTTTTCTTCCCCCAACTCCCCCTCCACCTCCAGGTAAAAATAAATAAATTCAGAATGATTCCTTAATCCTTATGCATTTATAAGTCTGTATGACCAGTCCTTGTTGTGCATTCCTAATAATGTTGCAGGTCATTATTTATTATCATTAGTATTGTTTTATTTTTCTCTCTAGCAAGTTTATCTGACTGTAGGCCATTTCATTTTATCTGCTTGGCTGGGGTGGTCTGCATTCTAACATCTGTCTGGCCAATCCTTGTTATGCATTCCTAAGCATATGGTGAGTCAGGCCATTTCCAGTTTATTTGCCCATTTTCTCTATCTGCTGGGCTGGCTGGTAAATTTATCTGCGGGCCACATCATTTTAGTTGGGGCTGTTTTAGTTTATTTGCTCCATTTTAGTTTACTTTATCTGTCGGCTGTTTCAGTTTATTCTAGCTGGAATCTGGCAAGTTTATGTTGCTATTGTTTTTTTGCTGTTACCATTTTTTGTGTGCTGTTTCAGTTTATTCTAGCTGCCTAAGCTGCTGTTTTATTTGCTATTGCCATTCTCTGTGTGCCATTTCTGTTTATTCTAGTGTGTGTGCACCATTTTAGCTGAGGCCATTTCAGTTTACTCTATCTGCAGGCCATTTCCATTTATTCTAGCTGGTATCTGGCAAGATTATCTGCTGGGCTGCCCAAGTTGCTGTTGTTTTATTTGCTATTCCCATTCTCTGTGTGGCATTTTAATTTATTCTAGCTGTGTGTGTGAAATGCCATAGTTAAGCATATCTGGTGGTTAGAGGTCGTCAGGCTTAAACCATGTACTTTAGATACAAGGAACAAGAGCCTGAATTCCCTACCCACACCAGCTCTTTGGTCTGTTCCTCTTAAAATTTGTGGTTTTCTAGCAAATTAGTGAGAACTGGATTCACTAAATAATGATAGGAAGACTGAAACTTCAATGTCTGTCTTTCAGGAAACATGGTAACAAAAAGCATTTTATTCTAGCAACATTTCTAAGATTGTACAAGCAGTGTTTAAAATGTGTCCCTGGTTTTTGGCCTTTGTCTCCAGGCCCCAATAAATGTTGGCTTTTTTCAGATTTCTTGTGCTGCATAGTTCCTCAGGGGGAGAGAAATGTAATGCTGCTTATGCAGTCAGTTTGTGTTAGTAGCACAACAGGTAGAATACTTCCTATTTGTGCAGAAGGCTGTGGGTGGATTGCTAATACTCTACTGTGTTGTACTTTTAAAAGGGTTGGATGTTGCAGTCCTGAGAATGTCCTCTTTGGCGGAGATACCTAGTAAATATGAAAATCAGTTTGCCATCCATCCCCTATTGCAATATTAGTAGCTTATCATTTTTTCAATGTAACAGGCAATTTATCCCTCAAGGGAAACAGGCACTTTATTTGTAGGTGAAACAATGAAATATAAAGTTGTTTGCTAGCAGCAAACTCTTCATTACTTAGAGATCTCTTCAATGTGAAATTATTTAGATGACTTGCTTCTGCAGAGATTCTGCATATTTACTGGTGTATTGTAGTAGAAGTTTGGGAAGACTTTTATGATGGAAATGTTCTGAATTGAGCAGTTTTGTCAGTATCGGTTCATGTATTTTGTTTCATTGCTTACTGGAAAATGTTCAAAATAATAAATTTAAAATGCGCTCTAACAAGTGTGTTGTATTATGCAAGGAACATAATTTAATACAATCCAGAAGGTGTAGCAAATAAAGCATGTATGTTTTGTGTGCAAGGGGCCTTGTGATTTGAAAACAGCCCAAAGGTAATTATCTGGTACTAGCCAGATGCATTTTCTTTGAATGTGGGTTTCAATGCTGTTTCAATGAATGTGCATTTACTTTCAAGGCAGAGAAGTTTTAATGCTGAGTCTATTTTCATTGTGAGACTGTATTGCTTTGTTTCATAGATGCCTGTTAGTGCTTGTGCTATAAAATGTAAAATAAAGGTTTTAAATGAACTCCAAATAATCATTGTAGAGGTAAAGACATATGCATATTACAGTGTTTATGGTAAATGGGGCAAAATAGCCAAGTAACGGGTCATTGGAATTTCTGCAGGGGGGAGGGCTATGTATGGGGGCTCTATTCAACTATGATTTTTTGTGGGGGGAGGGCAGCCCTAGGCGGCAAAAACTCTAGCTACGCCACAGATCAGTAGGCCATGGAGAATGACTTTTGGAGGATCTAGCAAACTATAATATTCTTTAGCTAAGATTAGAATATTGCCTACCATTAAATGCCCTACTTTTATCACAAAACTCACATACTGCAAGTCACCAAAATCACAATACTAAGGTTCATTATTGTCTCCCTTCCCAGTGAACATCATTGCTACACATTAAAAAAATGGTTAGCATTTACTACAGGGTCTGGGGCCATATTTTGGTTGTCTGTTCTTCAGTTTGTGTTTGAAAGTTGGTATCCCACAATTCCATCAGAGTGGGTGGGGTTACATAATTGTGTATGCAATTTTTATGTTAATTAGCATTCAGATTTGTACCTATTTTTCATGGGTCTTTGTCCAGATTTTTGATGTTTCCAGTTTGAGAGGTATAGCCTGAACAAAAGCCATGACTAAGGAAGGATCTACATTTACTCTTCTTCACTATTGTCCTGTATCCTTCCAATGCATCCTAGATTAGAAATACCGCACTATAAGAACTCTGGAAGAAAAAAATTGAATTAAACCAGGTAGTCCCCCAAAAGCCACCAGGTCCTAGATGCTTTAAGGTGAATTTTAGAGGCCCCAATGTTTTAAGCAAATGATGGCATGAACAAAAATCTTGACTAAGTTAAGAAATTCAGTCTTAACCCAGGGCTTAATGTTCAAAGCTGACAGAACACTAGTTTGTTTTTGAGGATTCATAAATCATATCTGGGAATAATGCTTGACCCCCCCCCCTCCTCTCCTCCCACAAAAAAAAATAAAAGCTGGTCACCTTCTGTGTACCGTTCTGTGTTAGTTTGCAAAAAAAAGTGAAAGAAAAAAAATGACCACAAAAAGTTTTTAGGTTGTTAATGTCGTACAGGTATGCAGCATGCTTTCTCACCCTTCTCAGCAAAAGGCAGCTGTCTTCTGTGAACCCCTCTGATGTCAGGCTGTACATAACATGAAAGAACAAATGACTGATTAACACATTTATGTTTCTTGCTGTTGGACATATATATATATATATATATATATATATATATATATACACACACACACACACACACACACACACACACACACACACACACACACACACACACACACACACACACACACACACACACACACACACACACACACACACACACACACACACACACACAGACATACCTCCTTACCCTAGCTACAAAAGATAACCACCAGTATACACGTGTGATACTTTATTAGGAATAAAACAGAAAAATAATGATCCCAGTAATGTATTCCAATGTATTGCTCCCAGACAATACTCTGGAGGATCTAGCAAACTAGAGCTGTAACAACCATCTGGGAAAACCTGCTTGTGAGGACAGTTTATTGCTTTAACCACACTCTCCCAAGTCCCCACGCAAGTTATATCAATATTCTGTACACACATTTCAGATATCATTGTGAGCAAAACAAATGACCACACTGTTCACACACAGTCTGCACAGAAACTATAGGAACTGCCTGTATATTTTTGAGCATACCCAGGTTTAGACTATGTGTGTCCTCTCTACTTAGCTGGTGTAGAAATCCCCCTATACATCAGGAGGTGTGGGGTCACCTGGCTACTCAGAAGCTTTGAGGACCAGGATGTTCTGGGATGCATTATATGCTTTGTTTTGAATGGTAATTGCTTGATAATTATTCCACCGACTTGCTAAATCCTGGAACTCCAGCCCACTAACAATATGACAAGAACACTCCCTAAAATCATTTAAAACTCAACTAAAGCCCTACTTATTCATTTACAAGCTCTGTACATGCGATATTCCTGGATAATCTCCAGACCCTTACTGTCACCACTCTTGTATGTAACCAGCCATACAGCTACTTTTTCAGAATCGTAATACTCCTTCATAATTTGTAACCATCTTCATCCTATAATTAATTCACTGTTTCCTACTCAGTATCTATTTACAGTTGGTTCCATTTTTATAAGCTTGATCTATTATTTTACAGTATTTAACTGTTATTTTTTTCATTAGCTCTCATATCATTACAGTTCTATGTATGTTTATCTACTATTCTATTTATGTGCATTTATTATTTTTTATTAAGAGTCATATCATTACTATTCCATGCACGTATTAACATTTATTAAGAAAATCTTGTATAACTGCATTCTGCTCACTATATAACATGACAAATTTCTTCCTGGGTTTCTGCTAAAAATGAGCCCTGTGCCACATCAGACTTTCACAGCAAACAAAAGCAGTAAATAAATATTTTTTGTTTAGAGTTACCCAGAAGAATGTGGATGCTCCCCAATATTGCACATATCCATGTCTACAGATAAAATTAGTGAAGATGTTAAAACATGCACATTAACAGCATCCTTGACAAGCTAGGTGTATCACAAGATGCAATAATGATTTTTTTTTCTTCACATGCTCACACTGCCTCTAACAAGAATGGTTTATCACAACATACATGAATATGAACACATAAAAATACACTTACACTGCATGCTTCTATCCATCCATCTAATGCTGAGTTGCATCTGACGCCTATATCAACCATATCAACCCTGGAGTAACTGATGCCAACAACAAAATTTGTAGACATTGAGAGCAAGGCACTGAGCTTTTTTCCATCACACATGCCATCCACAGACAACTTAGAGTAGTCAATCTAGCTGCCACATATCTTTGGGATGTGAGAAGAAGCCCGAGTGCACAAAGAAAACAAACAAACACAGCAAGGCATGCAAATTCTGCAATGAAGGTACCCCAAGTAAGGACTGAACCAGGGGATCTCTTGCTGTAAGTTGACACTGTGGCACCCTACAGTTACCCACAAATGCCTATACACAAACTGGAGAAGTGCCAATTCATTTAGGGTAGATTTTTATGATATTAAATGAGGAACAAAGCAGTTGGATAAACCCTAATCAAAACCAGGGAAGACATTCAAACTTCTCACAGAAGGACCCACAGCCAAGAACTCAACCAGAGAGCCAACCACTAGAATTCATCAATGCCACTCACAGCATTGTGCTACTCACTGAGCCAAATGTGCTATTAATCAGTTAGTTTCATAAATATTTAACCCAAACCCCACCAACAGACTCACAAATATAAATGGTTATTGTGTACATGTTGGATGTTTGACTGTGATGAAAAATCAGACATTAAAATCAACTTACTCCTCTTAGATATAAAGCACCCCCCCCCACACACACACACACACACATACTCACACACACACATATATGTACACAAACATGCATGTTTAAGTTGCAGCAAGGATCATTTCACACATATTATAGCAATATACAGTACATTGGGTGACACTTCACCTGGCAAGCAAATTCAGTGACTGTTTAACTATGATCAACCATAGCAGGGAACAGACAGATTGAGCCACAGACTGCCCCTGAACCTAGAAATTACAACCATTTTTTTTTTCATTTTTATTGACTGGGTAAGCCTAGTGGACAAATTGTCACTTTTTAAGGAGTGACCCAGAAGCTCTGTCTGGTTAAGGGACTTGCTCAGAGTCCCACAGTGGGAAAATAAAAGCACCATGGGCACAGGAAGCTGCTCACTAACAGCTCAGAGGTTTAATCCTTGGCACAAATTGCAGGCCCCTCCAATAAACCATCCCAACTAAAAATAACCAGTTATTGTGTACATGTCAGAGGTCTGACTGGTGGAGTCATGAAATGAATTAAGGTCAGCTTGGGCTCCTCTTATTCACATGTCTGACTATAGTAATGAAAGAAGAATAAAAACTAATAATAATATTGGCCACAGTACACAACTACACAGTAGTCATAGGTTCATACTAGGCTATCTGCCCTAGGGCATTTATAAGCCTAGCCAGAATGTGTTTGGCTTTCGCCACCCATTTTAAATTTATTTTGCTATGCCCTTTTTTGAGGTTAGTATACTGTGCCTCTGTCTAACAGTGACACAGAAGTGATACCTGGGGTAAACCTACGATCACCCATCCACTCATCAAGATTCCTCTTGAAGAGAGTCAATGAGGGACTCTGCCTAACCTGGACTGGGATTTTATTCCAGAGTGAAGGGAGCCTCTGGGTTATGAATCTGTCCCTCCAGCATGTCCTATTTATTTCAGTGCTGAGGTTCAAGTCTCTCGAGCACGTAGCTCGATGGGATTTGGATTTTCTGAGGTGCAGCATGTCCATTAATTCCGGGTTGGACATGGCTTTATACGTCAGGCACAGATTGCCTCTGAACAGGTGGTATGCCACTGAGTAGAGCTGGAGTTTCTTTAACCGAGCAGCATATGGCATCTGTTTGAGCCCTTTGATCCTCTTGGTGAGGTACTTTTGGGTCTTTTCAGTTGCTGCAGGTGTCTGGTAAGGTACATCCCAAAAGGGGCATTGTACTCAATTATGGGCCTGATGAGGGATGAGTAAAGAGGCACGATGACCTCCCCTGATCTAGATATGAATCCCTTCATGATTAGGTGGGCTATATAAAATGTTTTTCTAACCACTTTGGCCACATGGTTGTCAAATGAGAGATTGCTATCAACTTGGGTCCCCAGGTCCCTAATTACTTCTTTTGTACTTAATGGATTACCACCTATGTGGTAATTTGTGGGCACTTTGTTTTTGCCAAATGGGATGACTATACACTTTTTGGTATTTAGCTTGAGGCCATGGCTCTGGCACCAGTTGTCTGTTTCTATGAGGCCATTTTGGAGGATGCTTGTGTTGGCTGCAGAGCCGATTATGGTGCCCAGTTTGCAGTCATCTGCGAACTTGGTCAGCCACAGTCCTTCCGTGTTGGCCTGTACCTCCAAGAAATATATACCGAACAAGAGAGGTCCCAGGACTGAGCCTTGTGGGACACCACTTGTAACTGGTTTGGAGTCTGACATGGCTCCAGCAATTCTAACCATGTGGGTTCTGTCCTTGAGCCAGTTTGCAATCCATCTAGTGACATAGGGGTTTATATTTAAGCTGGTGAGCTTATCTATAATGCCCGAGTGGGGTATTATATCGAAGGCTTTTGCGAGGTCCAGGTAGGCTGTGTGGACCACCTTCCCCTCATCAATGGCCTTGGTGACTGTTTCAAAGAAATCAACCAGGTTTTCAAACTCGTAATGAATGAGTCAGGAATAAAGATTTTAACAATAGGGAGAGAGAGGTTCAAACTTGGAGACAGAGTTAAAATATTGCTGTTATATACTCAAGTCGCATTTTGCATCAACATGCATTACCTGAAGAATATAGAGTATATATAGATTTTATATATATATATATATATATATATATATATATATATATATGTGTATATATATATATATATATATATATATATATATATATATATATATATATATATATATATATATATATATATATATATATATATATATATATATATATATATATGGGTCTATCTGACATGGTCGACAGTTCATTTGACTGACATTCATTTGGTCG
The DNA here is from genome assembly GCF_019279795.1 of Protopterus annectens. Taxonomy (NCBI): domain Eukaryota; kingdom Metazoa; phylum Chordata; order Ceratodontiformes; family Protopteridae; genus Protopterus; species Protopterus annectens. Next base: position 1,635,836,868 of record NC_056729.1, read on the forward strand.
ACAGTTCATTTGACTGACAAAAAGTAGTCAAGGCAAAAACCTGGGATTTGCCCCCCTCCCCACTGTTGTGCGACCGTGGAGTTGTTATATATAGTTGGGGGGGTGTGGGGGGCACAGCCCCATCGGGGTGTGGAAGCCCCACCTATACATTTTTGTCAGTCAAATGAACTGTCGACCAAATGAATGTCAGTCAAATGAAATGTCGACCATGTCAGGTAGACCCATATATATATATATATATATATATATATATATATATATATATATATATATATATATATATATATTCTAGAATCTACCATTGCTAGAATCTCCTTGTATTCTGACTGAGTGTGCTTCTCAAACAATCTGGAAATATAAAACTGATAAGTATATTTTTGGCACTTTTTTAACTGTTCAGTGTTCTGCACTGTCTTAATTTTTGCTGGACTGAATTATTTATATATTTCCTGGCATTGTTTTTTGATACTCTAAGTGCCTCTATCTTGATTTGTTCCTAATTTACTGCTTTCTGCACTTGTTTGTAGTGATTTTCAATTAAATTGCATTTATTTAAACTGCATTTGGTTTAATATTGCTACACACTCAAGTGTGCTAGATTGCACTGCATTTGAATTGTTTTTACTATTGTTTTAGCTGCTTTTCTATAAAACAAAGTTCTAAGCTTGTTTCCTGCCTTTCCTGTAACTAGTCTAGTCCCGATACAGATTTGCTGTATCCAGGACTGTTTGCAAGGTTCTGAGCCCTCCCCCAAGTCTTTCTGTGTTGGAGGAGGGTGGCTTAATGGTTAAGGTGCTTGCCTTACAAGCACAAGCTGCAGGGTTTGAGTCTCACAAGGGATAATTGGCTAGGCTTAAAATGGCCCACAAGGGCAGTTAGCCTAGTACTAATCTCTGAACCTATGAACCTATGAATCAGTGGGACTGGTAAGCACTAGGTAGCCTATTTACCACAATAGGAGTGGTTTCTGCCCCCCAAATTATAGTCTATTGGCTGTTTGGGCAGTTTTTCCATCTCTTTCAATTTTCTGGTTTAAAAGCCTGTCTTTGTGCTTGTTTTCCACCTTTCCTGTAACTAGTCTATTCCAGATACAGATTTGCTGTATCCTGGAATCTTTGTAAGCTTCTGAGCCCCCCAAGCCTTTCTGTGTTGGATGGAAGCCTTCTAGGTTATCAGCGGGAGTGGTTAGCACTAGGTCACCTATCTACTACAAAAGGAGTGGTTTCTGGCCCAGAAATTGTAGATTATTGGCAGTTTGGGCAGTTTTTCCATCCCTTTCAACTTACTGGTTTAAAAGCCCGCATTTGCGCGGGTTTGCGCTTGTTTAAGCCAGAAAGTCTGCTCTTCACTTTTCCCTTAGATCTTGCTAGTTCTTTCTCTCTTGCACTTCAAATAGACTAATTACTTTGTACTTAAATGGGTTTTTGTAGCAATTATTGTAGCACACATAAGTGTCATCAGCACTAGTTACTCTTCACGGAAATAGCTGCAGTATTTAATAGTTATGACCACCCCTCCTAGCATGATTAAAGGGCAGTTGCCTGTACTTTCTCCTATAAACCTGGTGCACTTGGGCATTCTGAAGCAGTGACACAACTGCCTCATATACACTGATAACCCTCTCTTCTAACCTCCCAACACTCAGACTTGAGAGAGATACACTTATATCACCAAACTGGAAGCTTTGCACTCTCCAGCCAAAACCAGATTAGCTGGTCAAGAAGAGAAGATCAATACCTGCATCACACCACATGGAACACGTAAGCCTCCAGAACACCCACTATCACAGCTTTCACAGAAAAATACAAACCACACACCCACCTTTGTGGAGGCTCTCAATAGAAATTTACCCAAACAGCAGAGACCTCCAAGACAGAAATGCACTTAACCCCCACAACACAGCACAAACCACAGGACACATAGCTCACCTCCACAATGTGACCCTCAACCTAAGCCCCTATGGCTAAATGCCTTGCCCAATACACTAATCATAGGTGACTCAATAGTGAGGTACACAGATGTCCCACTCACTAGGTTGAATAAGGCTTGGGATGACATGACTGACAGACCTCAATGCTTTGCCAGAGATGGCCTGCATCTGTCACCCCTGGGTTTCCAAGTACTGGCTAAGGCTCTTGCCACCCCTATAGTGCCCTTTTTACACTGTGTTCCAAAGAAGAAATTACCATGGTAACAGCTATAAATAAATGCAATCTGAGGGTCATGCTGCTCAACACTAGAAGTCTAAATCTCAAGATGCACTCACTCAAAGCACTCCTCAAAATGGAGAAAATCAACATTTGTGCTGTGACGGAGACCTGGTTTAAAGTGGCAGAAAACACCCCTGTGCTACCAGGCTATAACTCATTCCACATCTTTCGGCCTTGAAACATGGATTGAAGCTCCAAAAGTGGTGGTGTCTCCATATTCATAAAGGATATGCACACCTCCAGACTACTACTAGCCCAGCATAATGCATCTGAGATACTTCAGGTACAATTAACATTGGGTAAGATGATGATCCAGGTCATAGCCTGCTATAGGTCCCCAACCATGTCCTAGACTCTCACTCCATGTTCCTAAGCACCCTGGAATCTGTCAAGGTCCAACCCAACACTCTATTACTAGGAGACTTCAACTACCCTTCCATCAACTGGGCCAATATACTGGCCCAACGCTTCCTGGAATTCATTAATTCCAATGCCTTGGACCAGCTCATTCTGACCCCCACTAGAGGAAGAAACATCCTTGACCTGGTTATTACTAACATGGGAGATCATTGCTCTACACCAATAGTCAATCCCTCCCCTGGTCAGATCCGACAATAAACTAATCACCATGGAAATCCACCCCCCCCCCCACAAAGGTAACCACCCTGAAAATCTTCTCCAAAGCTGACTTTGGATTTCTAAAAACAGAGGTGGCTAAGTTCATGGCACCCATGCCAATGGAAAATAGCTGCATGACTGCCGAATCATATACTAATGCACTGTAGGAACATGTACATAAATGCATGGAACTAACCATACCCAGCAGAACCAAGATGCTGTCCTCCAAAAAAGGAAGCCAATCTGGTGATCCCCTGCCATTAATAAACTCTACAACAGAAGGAAGAAACTTCTGCAGAAAAAGGTAGAGTCCCAAGACTGGAAAAATTCCCTTATTAACTTCAACAAAAAGGTGAGATACCTCATCAAATCCTCTAAAGCCAAATATGAAGGCAAAATTGCAGCAGACACTAAAAACAGTCACAAAGCCTTCTATAGCTATAGCAAAAACCTCCATGGCAATACCCAGATTTGCTCTGAGTTACTGCACAATGGCATCTCCTATACTGAGCCAACAGATATTGCTAATATACTGGCTGACAGATTCAGTGTCAGCTTTACCCCTCTCTCCCCCCAAAGGACCAATCACAATACCGGAAGAATGCCAGGCATCCAGCATTACTGCAGCGCAGGTTAAAGCTGCATTATCCAAGGCCAAGAATACAGCTTCAATGGGACCAAATAATATCCTGGGCTGTGTTCGACATGAGCTACAAAGTGAACTGGTACCACATCTGTGTGCCCGGTTCCATCACAACCTCACCTCAGGTTTTGTCCCTACCAAATGGCACACTGCTACAGCCATCCTTCTCCATAAAGGGGGAGCAACTACAGACCCTGGGAATTATCGCCCCATTATCCTGACAAGTCTGATATGTAAAGCTATGGAGCACATCATCACGGACCCGATTAACAAAGATATAGGAAATCTCCAAACTCTAGACCCCACGTAATTTGGCTTTGTGAAAGGGAGATAATGCCTGTTCAACTTGGTTGACTTCTTTGAGTCAGCTACCAGGGACTTGGATGAAGATAAGGCAGTGCATACAGCCTACCTCAATCTGGCCAAGGCCTCTGATGCCATTTCTCACTCAGGAATTATTTATAAACTCACCAAACTAGGCATCAATCCCTATATCACTAGGTGGTTTGCAAATTGGCCCACAGATAGAACACACAGTGTGAAAATAGTGGACTCTAAGTCAGACTGCCGACCAGTCATGAGTGGAGTCCCACAGGGATTGATCCTGGGTCCTCTCCTGTTCATCATCTACTTCTCAGAAGTCCAGGCCAACACAAAGGGACTCTGGCTGACCCGGTTTGCAGACAACTGCAAACTGGGGGCCATTATAAACTCCACAAGTGATGCAGACATCCTACAGAAAGGCTTCTCTGAGACCACTGACTGGTGTCTAAACCATGGCCTTAAACTTAACACCAAAAATGTGTTGTCATCCCCTTTGGTAAAAACTCAGTTCCCACCAATTACCACATCGATGGGAGCCCACTGAACACTGAAGGAGTTATAAGAGATCTGGAGATGCAGATTGACAGCAACCTCTCCTTCAACCACCACATTGCCATTGTGGTCAGAAGGTCCTTCTATGCAGCACATCTCATTACCAAAGGTTATGCATCCAGGAAGAAAGAGGTCATCATCTCTCTCTACTCTTCCCTCAATAGACCAATCATCGAGTATAATGTCCCATTTGGCATGTACCTCACTAGACACCTTTAACAGTTGGAGAGGCCACAGAAGTACCTCACAAAGAGGATCTGAGGCATTAAGCAGATGTCCACAGGGACAGACTCAAAAGACTCCAGCTATTCTTTGTCTCATATCGCCTACTTAGAGGCAATCTCTGCTTGACTTACAAAGCCATGTTTGACCCAGCTCTGTTACAAATGCTACATTTAAAGAAATCCCAATCCCTTCAAACCACACGCTCTAGAGACCTCAACCTCATTACCACAATCAACAGAACATGCTGGAGGGACAGGTTCCTCACCCAGAGCCTGCAAATGCATGTCAAGCAGAGCACCTCACTGTCCCTCAAGAGAAATCTTGATGAGTGGGTGGGTAATAGAAAGTTCACCCCGGGATCACTCCAGTGGCTCTACCTGATAGAGGCACTGGGAACTAATGCCAGGCGGCACAATGCCAGGGCACTTCTATGGGCTACGCTTGTAAAGGCTCCAAGGTCAGTAGCCTAGTACACACCTATGAACCCATGAATTACAGTCCTTTAACGACTTATCACAAAACCACAAATTTTATGAAGATTCAAACTGAGAAAAAATAAGAGCCAAAATTGGTGAAATCTTTTAACTGGCAACTTTTCTGCAATTGCGTACTGCTTCGCCTCTCTCATAACAGGTACAAAATATCAAATTCTTTTTATTGGCCCCTTGACTATTTATCAGTCATCAACTGCCCATAATAATCTGGTTTCCTGTCGAGGTAATTAAAAACATAGCCTGCTTACTATGTAGCCTGTCTAGACTGATCTACATCCCACTGCTATTTTATTTTTTCTTACCACCATTCCCTGTTTATTCACAGCTCAAACCTTCCACATTTTTGGAGAGCTTCCAACCATGAGCTATATAATGAATCAGGGTGCATTGTGTAGCTCTTGGGGGGAAGCAAGCCAAAACAGCAGAATTTACAACACTTCCTTTATAGGATGTCCCAAGCATAGCAACAATGCTTTCTTCTTTTTTTTTTCACTACATAAAAGCACCCCTATCTAAATGGCACCCTAGGCAGCTTTCTAATTGGTGTATACTTAATGTAGCTATGGTTGTGGCATTGGTATAAAAATACACAATTCACAGGAAGTTTCAGGGACTTCAGACTATTTTTTTACACCGTCTTGTGGTTGATTTGTGACATATTCTGAAATATTCATAATTTAATGTTAGTGTTGCACATCACAATTTTGTTGAAACATTTTTCTGAGTATGTAGTGTACCTGTATTGCTGTGTTTGTTTTATCATTTATTTATTTAGTCATTTGTTGACCTGGGTAGAGTACTGCCCTCTGTGGACTATTTTCATACTCAGCCATGGCAATGAGTCCAGCAGTGTATTAATGCAAATAAGTAAAGCTGGTTAAAAATAAAAATTTAAAAAAGTTTGTAAACTTTATGATTTATGTGAAGAATGACTCACTAGGAGGTACTGCTTAAAGTAATATGGTTATCTGCTTATGGAGAGCCGTAGCTGCATAGCAAAAGCCAACATACATCTACTTTTGGGTTGTATAGGAATGTAGGTTGTTTTGGGAAAGCTGATGAATAGGCCAAGTTCTGAAATGTTAGAAATATCACATTTCCCTTTTATAGTTTATTTTTTCAAATTAAAGTTTTGTTAATTAAAATGAACATCTGAGAATTATTATTATGGACTGTTAATAATTATAATGGAATCATTGTGTAAAGGTGTGACAAGGGAAGGCTGTGATAGCTTCATATAATGTCATGTAGAGTAAACTAAGACTGGAAAAATTAGAATTGGAGAATTGGCAGCAACATTGGCTACTAAATCAGTGTCCTCTTCTTGAAGTGGAGATGCACAGGAAATATTACATTTTAATTATCTCTTCTTCTGCAGCTTATTTTGTATATATCTCTATACTTAAGCTTCAATTAAAAATAATGAGAAGTGAAAAAGACTGACTGTTCATTTAGACTATAGGCCAGATTCATTAATGCCTATATTGTGCATCGTCTGTATTGAAGAACATCCCTACCACATTTTGTTGTGCTTTTTAGTCACTTAGAAGATTACAATAAGTATACATGTAGTCTACACTTTGTGATGACCTTCATAAATTCCTCTGGATATTTAAGGCTGCAAGAAAAACAGTGGAAAAGTTAAAATTAGGAGAAAGAATGAGTGAGCTATGGTTCTGTTCACTCTCAACAGTGTACACTTACTGCATACTTAGTACAGGCATTCATGAATCCCAGGAATATTTTTTAGTTTTGCATGGGAACGTGTGTGTGTGTGTGTGTGTGTGTGTGTGTGTGTGTGTGTGTGTGTGTGTGTGTGTGTGTGTGTGTGTGTGTGTGTGTGTGCAACTTCTTTATATGTGTTTGTGTATATGAGTCTCTATCTACATATAGCTCCTCATGACGTTTTAATAAATACATAACTTGAATAAATAATCTCTAAAAAAAGATAATGAATTTATGTTTGTTTGAATTTATTGAATAATGTAGAGTCCTAATCACAATAGATTTCCTTCAGTCTCTGCCCAAATAAAGTAGAACAACCTACTGATAAAATAGAACATTGCAATAAGAAGATAGAAGAATACAAAGGTGATACATTAAAGCAACAAACAAATCATTATAGTCAGAGTTAAGAGTGCAGTTCACAGTGTGTGTAGAAGAAGTGGAAAGGTAGAACCAGACAAAAAGTGACAGACAAATAATCAAAACCTATTTAAAATGGTAATGGCAAGAGAGTTACAGAAAAAGATTTCCTTCTTTTGCTTTGACAATTCTAAAGTCTTTGACTGTGTCGACCATGACAATCTGTGGTTGAGCTCTTAGAGAAACAAGGATCCTGGATCACCTTAATTTGCTTTCTGAGAAATCTGTATGCAGAATAAGAATCAACACTTAAAACCAAATATTAAATAAATGATTGGTTTGAAATTCGGAAAGGAAGGTGAAAAAGCTATATAGTCTGACCTTACTTATTTAATTTATATGATGGAAAAAGTTTGGTTAGATAAATCAGTTGCTGGAATCAAAACTGTCAGGAGAAATTTTAACAGTCTTAGATATGCAGATGAGTCCACTCTAACATAAAAGTGAAGAAGAGATGAAAGCTTGTTGATGAAGATGAAAGTAAAAATTACAAAAGTTAGCTTGTTACTAAAATACTTATAAGCCTTACTTTTGCAAATAATTAAAATTATTTCATGTTCAGTTTATTATATATCAGTATGTAAATAACACAACAGTGTTGATATGGTAGCATGATGAGAGTAAACAAAGTAACAGAAGTGCATGACCAGATGTTGCAAGACTAAGCATCACCAGAACCAAAACTTCCTATTCAAATGGGTTCACTCTGAAGTCATGCTTCTTGCTGCTGTGGGTCATTACTGGTTATACATAAAAGAAGAACAAATATACAACAATAAAGTCATGCTACTATCCCTTGTAAGGTGTGCGATGCCTGTGCACTGGCCCAGTAATCAAGGAGCCTCAATCCTCCCCACTGGCAACAGCTAGGGGTTATATGCATTGGGAGGATGACAAGTACACACACATAAAGAACAATTTCCCTTAAGGGCACAAAGAGATTACAGTCAGTCTGGGACTAGTTTTTCCCCCTTTTTCCAGATCCCCAGTAAGACTCCCTACTGGCACAACTATTAAGATCTCAGCTGAGGGGCGAAGCCAAGACCTCCAGCACCCCCTCTGTCCAACTAGTGCTTTGTGTCCCTGCCAAGTTACTGACAGACAGACACACACACACACACACACACACACACACACACACACACACACATATACATACATGCACACACTTTGAGATTTGATTTATATATATATATATATATACACACACACACAGACGCACGCACACACACACACACACACACACACACACACACACACACACACACACACACACACACACCTGGGGGAGGCTGGCACAGGTTTACTAGCTATGCCCCCTTCTGCCCAGACTATAAAGTAGTTTCTACTGCCACCAACCCCTAATTATCAGCTAATATAAGGCCCTTACAAAGGGTGTTCAGTCCTACTGTGTAATGTTACTGTTACTCCAAATAGTAGTTTTGACCAAGATGTGCAAGGCTATTTAGGAGTGGCATGTGCAATGTCACCAAATACATATGCAAGTACTCTAAGAGCTTAAATATGACTTGCAGATATCAGCCACAAAGATAGGTTTAAATATATTTAATTATAAATAATAAAAGAACAAAACAATATTCAGTAAATCCAATACAGTTACTTGAGAGTTCAAAATCACAGGAAGCATTTAAAACAACAATGCAGGACAGTCTCAAATAAATACAGAAAAAATCTAAACTAATCTTTACTATATTCCTAACTATATCTAAAAAGAGTTATTATTCCCTAGAAATCTGCTTACAGAGCAAGGCAAGTGCAGATGGTGATGATGAGTAGATGTTCTTACTAGGTCCAAGACAAAATACAAACTGCTTAGTCTCTCTCTGAGACAGATCTTAAATCATTATCATATATTACTACTGGATTAGCTTGGATGACATCACTTTTTGTCACCTGACTTCAGTTCCCAGGCTAAAACAGAAACTAACAGAATTTAACATCTATGTGTTAAAAATACATATCACTTAGGACTGTGCAGCTGCTAGGAAGTCATAAAGCATTAAAACACTTTTTACATGTTAAACCTAGTAATTACTTCTCTTTTGAGGCAATACAGAAACTTCTAGCTTTACACATTGTTTCTGCTATACTGAAACTAAGAGAGAACTTTTATAACGCAATCGTAAAGCAATCTAATTTCAACTTATTTTCTGTTCTAAGTCAGCTGGGCATGACGTGGTTATATTTTAGCTGTACATACATTTTTCTATACTTATGTTAAAGGGTATGGGGGAAACATGGGTCCTACATGGGCAACAAGTCCATGTCTCCTTTATTATGCACCATCAATAGTCCTCTAGACAATGGAACAGCTTTAATGAGCCAAAGCTTAAAGGAGCATTGTTTAATCATCTGCAGAAAGAGAGAGGGACAAAGATTTTCTATTTCTCTCTCTCTCTCTCTATATATATATATATATATATATATATATATATATATATATATATATATATATATATATATATATATATATATATATATATATGGGTCCCTATGACTTCGTCGACAGTTCATTTGATTGAAACTCATTTCGTCGACAGTTCATTTGGTCGACAGACAGATTTGCCCCCTTCCCCAATGTTGTGCAACCCTGGAGTTGATATATATAGTTAGGGGGGGTGTGGGGTGTGGGGGGCATATATATATATATGTTCCAGCATCTGAGAGATATAAAACCAACCCATTTAAGTTTCATCCTATTTTTTAAAATTAGCTGGACTGAGATTAATCCTTCCAGAATTCTATGTCCAAATATATGCATGTAATCAGTTATAATAATACTACCTGATACACATGTATATCTCTTTTCTTTCCAGCAGGACCCACTGTTGATATATTTTTAACACAAGCAACTTTACAAACACCTTTTTTAACACAAGTATCGTGATAGTCAAATGATATAAAATTATTTACAAAACTCCAGCTAGCTATGTTGGCATATGTTACACATGTACTGCCCTATTCTCTTTGGCACATTTAGTACTGCCTTATATAATCACACAGGATATCATTGCTATGACTGTGCAGAGTACCAAAGATCAAAACGCCAACAACTTGTAAGCAAAGAAATTCCAGCAACCTTGGATCCTGGTGAAACGATTTTATTGCAGAATGCATTCTGCAATAAAATCGTTTCACCAGGATCCAAGGTTGCTGGAATTTCTTAGAGTACCAAAGATGTCCCTGTGACTCTTCACTTATACTTGTCAAATTTGCAACTCATATTAACTTTACAGTTCCCTTTACCATATCCAGCTTTCTATTAGACAAGCAACCCAAAAACATTAGGAAAATTTAATTTTTAAGTATGGCAAACTGAAAAAATAATACAGAACTTTATTTTTATTTTTATAATAACATATCAGGAATTTCTGACATAACATTTTTAGTGGACAATCAAAATATGGTAATAATGAGAATGTAGCTTTCTCTTCAGAATTAAATATATCCAGTACTGTAAAGGTATCCTAAGGTAAATAATATACCCTGTACACGTATATGGTTTAAATTCTACATTCTGAGAATTAATTCCCAAAAATTCTTTCATACAAATTTAATTTAATTTACATTTTCGTCTCAGTGTTTCTGATAAATTTCAGACTTCAGTTTATCATATATACTCAAAATAACTGAATCAAATGCCTTCTGAAAGTCCAGGAGCATCACCCTGCCACTTTTATTTTTTCTCCTCAGACATTAATAGACAGAAATATTTTTTTCACATTATGTCCATGTAAAACAATATGTAAATTAGGATCTACCTGACAAGATCAAAGCTCACAACACCGACAACCACATGGCTGACACCACATCACCAACAACCAAAATCTCGACATCAGAAGAAAACCACGAAAAGGGAACATAAAATTCCCTTTCAACTGCTAGCAGGGGAGCTATGCTCCCCTGCACCCCCCCGTGGGGGGATCCCCCCATAACTTTAATATGTCAACTCTGAGATCACACTACAGTGCAGAAATGGAAATCTTTCCATTCCGCAGTATAGTGAGATGCCAGTTCCACATTGTCAGCATTCCTAATGTCGATCGTATGGTGTCGGCCATATGGTTGTCGGCATTCTAGATTATCAGCAATGTCAGGTAGACCCGTAAATTAGTATAAACAAGATTTTCAAAGCGTCTCCATTATTTCTTTTAATTTTTAAATGAATGCTTTATCTTATAAGTGATGACAATGCACTTTAGTATCTGGTATTTTGAAGAACTGCACTATATGTTATATTTCTAGACTGACAGCAGTCTGTCTTATCTTACTTCTCTTGGTTTGGTTTTAATTTGTTTGCATTGGTAATTTGTACAATAAATCAAACAATTATGTACCCTGATATTATCATAACCAAAGATTCAGTTTTCTATGTAGTAAAGATAAATGGAATTCGGGATTATAGTAAAATGGGCATTAGATGTAAACATATTTGCATTCATTTAGAAGAAATCCATTTTTTATCATTCTCATGGATTTCTGAACTTTCATTTACAGTGAAGCTTGATTTAAATGCCTTTGTACATTTTGTCTGATATGAATAAATTAGATGTAGTCATAAATGTTTGCATGTATGATGAACAGATGCATAAAGAAGATCAAGAAAATAAAAATGCATTCCTTTGGCAGAGGGATACAACACACTCTGCCTCACACAATGCATACTAAATATGTTACCTCTGATGCCTGCTGCTGCTGTAAGCCCTCGGTGCAGTTTTCATTCCTTCCCACCTTAAAAGTATGAAGTTATTCCCTACTTAACATGTCTGAAACAACAGTGCACATTTCTTTCTTATTTGGTGCTGTTGTTTTGGTACCCTCATTTATACCATGTCCATTTCCACGATTCCATTTTTTTCTTCATATGGTTTAATTGGAAGCTTAATAACCATGCTGCACACTCAGAAATATAATATTCAAGAATTTTATTCTTTTCCACCCTGTCTCTGCTTTTGCTGTGAAGCAAAACAATAATTTAGCTTACTTCGTTGTCAGAATTTTTCCTCTTGAAAAAGTATACCTTACTTGAACTTCTTGTCTTTCTCTCCCCATGTCTAGGAAATCCCCCAGATTCCATTTTGTGTCTTTTCTGGCTTGTGCTTTAATATTTTGCTTTTTTCAGTAAACTACACTGCCTACAATAAATTGTAATGTAACATTAAAATTCTTACCTATTACTTGAATATCTGAGTCATTAACCACCTCGTTCCTCTGTTTAAAGAAATGAGAGAAAAAAGTTTGATTATCACAGTTAGGAGAATATACATTTCCTGTAGACATCTTTCTCTGTGCGTGTCTTTAACTTGTGGTGGAACATGATTGCTACCATTCTGTTTCCTCTTGCAGTCTTATGATCAACCACTGTATCTGCAAAATCTCAAGACTGTATTTTATAAATGTATTGAGTCTTAAGTGGTTTCTTGCAGGAAGAACTTATTTCAGGAAAAATAAAACTACAAACATATCAGTGTGTTACTAACTTAAAATCCATTACTCTGAGTGCTGACTTCAGTTGGCATCCCAAAATCTCAGGAAGCAGGACTGTACCATGTAATGTATTTGAAAAATATGACAGATTCAGTGAACATGTCAAACAAAGCAACTGTTTTTTAACAACACTTCCCTTATGGATTATCATCATTCCCATCCATATTTCTTAAAGTAGATACAACTTGCTTTTTAAGTTTATTCTGTTTTTCTTCTTTTCATAAAAACGTCTCTTCCCACTAAACCTTGAAACCAAATTGCTCTAACTACAGTTGTCTGATATCCCCCGCCAAAAATACATATTAAAAATTATACTGCACTGATAATTATCATAATGGCTTCAATTGATTGATTTTGATATCTTTCTTCATGACAGTCTAAATGAATTACATTGGTAAAAAAAAACTTGTGTCAGACTTGCATTTAAATCTTCTCCAGAGATATTCTTTTGATAGGACAATAACAGTCAAATGTCATCTACTCTTACTAGTTTGGAAAAAAAATACTAGACTGCTAGTTCCTATTTCTAAACTCTAACCTGCTCAGCAATGTTTTTTACATATGGAACTGGCTTTACTGGCACTATAGATAGCAGATAATGGAAAAGGTCTACAGCTAACTGACATAATTTTTCTTCTTTTATTTGTTATTTATTTATTTGTACTTTTCCTTTCTTTAGTGAGGAATAAGTTATAGTAATAATAGTTGCAGTTGACTAACTTCTGTATTTTTATTTTTAGAGCAAAGAGCTTTATCTATCAAGGCATGCAGTTTGAATTCTTATTATTTCAGTGTTTTACATTCAGCCTTTTCTAATGCCTTCATTTGCTCTAGACAGCTATTGAACTTTTTGCTGAAAGTCAGAAGAATTCTGCTTATTGGATCGATAATCTTTTCTGTTTTTATACTCTTTAGCCCATTCTATCAATGTGATGTATTGATTTTATTTGTTGATACCATAATAAGTACTTTGAACTCTTGACGACCATCTAATCAGCTGCAGATTAAAAGGAAGTCCCTACAGGTTATAATGTTGTGCTGGGTGCCCTATTCAGATCATGGCATCTGTCATGTTGCTGAATTTATGTGAAAGATCATATAGTTAAATAATGAGATGGGGAAAGCTGGATTGTTACTGTAACATTTGATAGAGAAGGACTGCTACCTTATCAAACAAAGAATTTGTAGATTGACTCTTAATAACCTTCTGCTCAGTTTATTATTCATATTCATCCAAAGCTAAAAATAATTGTGCACAAACAGATCATAATTTTAATTTGATTTCTGTTAATGATTTTGTAATTATATTCCAATTCAAAGGTATTTTAAGAACATCATTTAATTTGTTTTATTTTTAGCTCTGAAAATTATTAACTTTGTGCAAAACACATAATTTTATAACAAAGTATAATTGGATTGCAGGCACTTACCTCCTTTCTTGCATTTTATTAGCATTTATCTATGAGTATTTTTTCTATTTATTTAAAGTTATTAATTTATCTTAAATGGCCTGTAATTGTGTTTTTCAAATCTTTCATATAGTTAATTACTGTATTTAATTTGTATTTATCCAAAATGTAGTACTTAGTTGTTTATTGAAAAGTTTTTACCTTTGTGAGTGTAAGTAGCACAACAGATAGCACACTTACCTTTGGTGCAGAGAGCTGTGTGTTCTATTCCTGCACCAGGTAGCTCAGTTTCAGGCATTGCAGTACAACATAAGGGACTGCTGCACTCCTGAGTAAGTCATCCTTTGTCTGGGATGTTAAACAGAGGTCCTATCTGCTCACCTTGCTGGTATCTCAGGTGGATGTAAAAGATCTTACAGCACCTATTAAAGGGAGTAGGGAAAGTTCCCTGATGCCATGGCCAAATTTTCTTTAGTACAATAAATATCACTTTGGCGCTCTTCTGAAAAGAGACTATTAACATAGTTAGATTAACCTGGTCAACAAAGGATGAAATAAAATAAGAGATGAGTTGAGTAGAAGCTACCCTTGGCTCTATATCAGGTGGTACATGTACCTCAACCACGCCCCCCCCATGAAACAAGTTCTATATATAGCTGTCATCCATATCAATGTAGGCAGCACTTAAAAAATGCAACACCTAATCATATGGATGCAAGTTTGTAATGCTGACATCATATCTATTTATGAATCTGGGCTTAAAGATGATTTTCAAACCATATCTTTTCTTCTTAATAGCTTCAAACAGCTGATGAGTGGCCAGACATCTCAACACACAAGTGGTAGGGCTTAATTAAAACAATTAATTAAAATTAATTAGTTAAAACAGACGATAAGTTTTCCCTACCTACAAAGATTCTTTCTTCTTTACTTATTCCTCTCACCTAGGTATATGGTCAATGTACAATTGTAGATCATATTAAATCATATATATAGCGTCCATCTACATTGCCCTACTATCCAATATGTAGCATTCTATTCGAGATCCAGCCATGTATGCATAATTGCACCTTTGCCCTCCTTGGTAATATTAACCTCAAATGGTTAGGTGATTCTTACCTTCAGCTTAAAATTAAGCTGGATGGTTTCAGACTTAATAAAAAGATTATTGATTTTTATGACCTAACATTTACAAGAAGAAAATTCAAATAGTATCTGAGCTGTAGTTTGCCATTTTAGCAGATACTTTAATGTAAAAATGCCACGTAACCCAAAGAATTATCATTGCTCAATCCTTTTTCTTTGGAACTTTAAATGTTACAAGCCACATTTTGCTATCTAGATGTTTCCTATCTCTGAAAGAACATGAACTCTCATAATGTCCCCCATGTACAGAACAGTTACCAGTTTACCTACCAGTAAGGTGCAAGCTGCCTTGAATAAATTTTATAATTATTAAGGAAATGATAGGATATTCTTGGCCTTAACTACCAGGCATGTGTCTGTTCAAGATGTTCCAGCCTTAAGCAAATCCCTACTAGTTAATGAAAAACAAAGGAATATTTCCTTTAGAACAAGATAATAATAAGCATTTGCTGGATTATATGCAACTTAGAAAAAATTTAGAATTCGGATAAATGCTGCAAAGGTATACTGCTGCAATACCAAAAAAAACTTGTTTTCTGTGAATCTAACAGAATCAGGATGTTAAATAAACCTAAAAGGAAATGAAACAGCATTTGATTCCTAACCTTCGAAGAGCTAACCTGTATGTATCCTCTCAATATGTTTGTTTGTGTCTTTCGGCTTTTCCCGGTTAGGGGTCGCCACAGTGGAACTCCGGTCCGCTAATGATTGGTAGTGGATTTTTACATACCGGGTTACCAGCGTCAGCTATGGTTATTGTTTCATGCAGCTTAGGGAATGAGAATGTAATAGAAGCCTGCTTTCTTTGGTACACTGATTATCTTGGAAACAGGACTGCAACTCATAAAACTGTCAGTATTCTTTCTATAAACAAAATTATTCTCATTAATGTCCTGGGGATCTATTTGTGGGGACCTAAATTTCTCACTCTTTATCTTCCACCTTGCATTTTGTAACCCTTTAGTACAAGTGACAAACGTGAGATGTTGAGCTCCACTTCCTTGTCTACAGTAGGCATCCAAACTTCCCTTTAAGCTGAATTTGTTTTCACAACTTGAAAGAGTTTCAACACAAAGGTCTCACAGGGAGTGCAGGAAAAATAGTACCATGCATTTTTGGATCAGCTCAAAAGTTAGTGAATCTCTTGAATATAGACCACTGATCATGAAAGTGCATGTTGTTGGCCAGTCATTAAATATGAAATGTAGATAATTTACCAATTTAGTCTTTCTTGACTGGATTAGTCCCACTTGGCTAGTGGCTGCTTTTCAGGAGAGATCCAATGTGGTATTTAAACTTCTAGGGGAAATTTGGCCATGGCATTGGGGAACTTTTTAAACTATTTTTGATAGGCTCCATGGGTTCTTTTACACTCACCTTAGCTACCAACAAGTCAGGCAATTGGGACTTTGGTTTACCATCTCATCTGAAAGATAACAGACTCAGGAGAGCAGCACCCCTCACTGTACTGCAGTATCAGCAATCCATCTGTCTTGTGTGGGAATAGAACTAACAACCTTTTTTACCAAAAGCAAGTGTGCTACCAAATGCACCACTGACACTCCAAAAGGTACGATGAGATTAAGTAGAGAAAGCAGTCATAGGTTCATAGGTTCATAGGTTCATACTAGGCTATCTGCCCAAGGGCATTTATAAGCCTAGCCCATAGTTATTTGGCTTTCGCCACCCCTTTAGTTTGAATAAAACTATGCCTATTATTTTGCTGTGCCTCTGTCAAGCAGTGACACTGAAGTAATCCCTGGGGTATATCTGCGATCCCCCATCCATTGGTCAAGATTCCTCTTGAACAAGGCCAGCGAGGTGCTCTGCCTCACATGCACTGGGATTTTGTTCCACAGCATAGGGAGTCTCTGGGTGATGAATCTGTCCCTCCAGCATGTTCTATTAATAACCGTGTCAAGGTTTAAGTCTCCCGCCCTTGTGGTTCTGAGGGATCTAGATTTTTGAGGTGAAGCATATTCATCAAATCAGGGTTTGACATGGCCTTATATGTCAGGCACAGGTCACCTCTGAGCAAGCGGTATGAGACTGAATAGAGCTGGAGTTCTTTCAGTCGGGCAGCATAAGACATATTTTTGAGACCCTTTATCCTTTTGGTGAGGAACTTTTGGGGCCTTTCCAGCTGCTGCAGGTGTCTGGTCAGATACATTCCGAATGGGGCATTGTACTCAATCATAGGTCTAATGAGTGATGAGTACAGGGGCGATGACCTCCCTTGATCTAGATGTGAATCCCTTCATGATCAGGTGGGCAATGTAGAAGGTTTTCCTAACTACTTTAGCAACATGAGTGTCAAGCGAAGGCTACTGTCAACCTGGGTCCCCAGATCCCTGATGATTTCTTCTGTGCTCAGTGGATTGCCACCTATATGGTAGCTAGGGGTAACCTTGTTTTTCCCGAAGGGTATGACTATGCATTTCTTGGCATTTAACTTTAGGCCATGGCTCTGGCACCAGTTATCCATTTCTGTGAGGCCCTTCTGAAGGATATCTGTGTCAGATGTGTTTTCGACTATGGCGCCCAGTTTGCAGTCATCTGCAAACTTTGTCAGCCATAACCCTCCTGTGTTTGCTTGTACTTCAGAAAAGTAGATGCCGAACAAGAGTGGACCCAGGACTGAGCCCTGTGGGACACCACTTGTGACAGGCTTTGAGTCTGACATGGCTCCAGCAACTCTGACCCTGTGGGTTCTGTCACTTAGCCAGTTTGCAACCCATCTTGTGATGTATGGGTTTACATTCAAGCTGATGAGTTTTTGATGATACCTGAGTGGGGTATTGTGTCGAAGGCCTTTGCCAGGTCAAGGTAGGCTGTATGGACTGCCTTTCCCTCATCAATGGCCTTGGTGACTGTCTCGAAAAAGTCAACCAAGTTTAAAAGGCATGATCTGCCTTTGACAAAGCCAAACTGGGTTGGATCCAAAGTCTGCAAGTTCCCTATGTCTTTATTTATGAGTTCCATTATGATCCTCTCCATGGCTTTGCAGATAAGGCTTGTCAAGCTAATGGGACAGTAATTTCCAGGGTCGGTGGAGGCACCGCCCTTGTGAAGTGGGACCACAGTCGCGTCGCCACGCCTTGGGTACGTATCCTGAGGTGAGGCTAAGATTAAACAGCTGTCCTAACTGCAGGTTTAATTCCTCATTGAGTTCATGGAGCACACAGCCGGGGACACCATCCGGTCCCATGGATGCTGTGTTTTTGCTTTGGAGAGGGCAGTTCTCCCTTGGGCGTTGGAGATGTTTGGGGCCAACAATCCTCTGTTATAGATATCTTTCGTTTTGGGGAGGGGAGAAGTTTGCACTGAACCTGTCAGCCAGTATGTTGGCAATGTGTGTAGGTTCAGTAATCTTCACATCATTTTGAACTAATTCTGAGCATATCTGGGAGTTTCCTCCTAGGTTTCTAACATAGCTAAAGAAGGCCTTATGATTGTCTTTTGAATCCTTGGCGATTTTTCTCTCAAAATTTGCCTTGGATGATTTTATGAGAGCTCTTAGTTTTTTACTTATAATGATCAAAGGTGTCTTAGCTTTCAAGGATTTTGCTCTATCTTGTAGTAGCTTCCTCCTTTTGTTGTAGAGCTTGTTTATGGCTGGGGTCCACCAGACTGGACGCTTGCCTTTGGTACAAAGAGTCTTAGTTTTGTTTGGGATTGCCTGATCCATGCAGTCCTGTAGGTGCTGGTAGAAGGCATTTGTAAGTGATTCAGCGGTTTGAGTAATGCTTACCACTGGCTCAGGGGCCTTAAAGGAGACCACACTAGTTTTTAGAAGTGTGAAGTCGGCTTTTGAGAAGTTTTTCACTGTGGTCTTTTTTGTTTCAGGTGGGGGCGGGATGAGGACCTCCAGCGAGATTAGTTTATGATCTGATCTCACCAGTGAGGGGTATACTTCCGGTGTTGAAGATTGTAATCCCATGTTCGTGATGATGAGATCAAGTATGTTTTCTCCTCTTGTGGGGATGGTGACTAGTTGTTCCATGGCATTTGAGTTTATGAACTCCAGGAACCTTTGGGCTAGAGTGTCTGGGCTTGAGTAGTGTTCCCAGTCTATATTAGGGTAGTTGAAGTCACCTAGTATGATGGTGTTTGGAGATACATTTATCCCCTCCATTGTTTTCAGGAAGGCCATGTGAGGTTCCTGAGTTTGAGAGGGTGGCCTGTAACATGCTACAAATTGCAGAGCAGTCTTGCCTATGGTTAATTGCACCTGGATGGTCTCCGATGCATCGTGCGTTGCCACCAACCTTGAGGTGTGGGTGTCCTTTATGAATATGGACACCCCTCCTTTCTTGGTGTTGTCTGGATTTTGGGGCGGACGCATGATATGAGGTGAAACCTGCTAGTGCTGGGGTGCTCTCAGGAGCCTTGAACCAGGTTTCTGTCACAGCACAGACATCGATGTTCTCCATACTGAGAAGGGCCTCGAGTGCGTGCATCTTGAGATTGAGACTTCTGGCATTGAGCAGCATTACCCTTAGTTTTTTTACTTTTTTGTGTTCTAGGGTGGTAGGTTTAGAATTTGAGCCTTGCCTAAAAAAGGCACTAGGGGGTGGCAAGAGCCTTTGCCAATATCCGGAAGCCTAGGGGTGACAGGTGCAAGCCGTCCCTTGCGAAGCAGTGTGGCTTGTCCAGCATGTCATCCCAGGCAGACAGACATTGGATCCCTTTTGAATGACACCAGAATTTAAGCCAATTATTAAAGCTGATCATCTTATCACTGTATTGTGGCATCATTCTAGGTGAAGGTAGGATACTGCTCAAGGTCAGGGTCATACCTGCCTGGGCTACATAATCAGAGAGCTCCTCAATGTCTCTTTTCATGTAGTCCAAGGAGGTACGTCTCAGGTTGTTGACACCAGCGTGGACAATGACTGAGTCGTACTTGTACCTGCTGTTGAGAGACCTGAGTGCTTGTGTTATGTGGCGGATTCTAGCGCCCGACAGGCAGCTTACTGTGACCTTCTCCTTACTCAGTCTGGTGAGCGGGACGTCAGTGTGTCTGACTATGGAGTCACCTATGATAAGTATGTTTGGTGTTGTATTTGGCCTTAAGGGCAGTGACTGCTTTGCACACTGATTTTGTTGTTTATGTGTTGTTTGTGTGGTGTATTGAGTTTGCAGTTGCTTGGGTGTCTGCTTTGGAGGCTGTTTAGGTAAATTTTTACTCAGAGCCTCCGAGTATGTCTTAGTGTGTTTATGTGTTTGATTCAGTGGTGTGGTTGAGATATGTGAGACTGGTATTGTGGTGTGTGTAGTTGCCTTCTCCTCCTGCCTGGTCTTGCCAGTCCTGAGTTGAGAGAGCTCAGCCTCCAGTCTGGCTAAATAGCTGCATCTCTCACAAGTGTTAGTGTTACATGGGAGGAGGAGATGGTTGTCCGTGTACATGAGGCAATTGTAACATTGTCTCAGAATTCCCAGATTCACCAAATGGGCAGGAGAGGACGCCAGCATCTGATGGTATGAGACAGAAAAGTAGTGGGCTTAGCAGGGAAGTGGGCACTCCTGGGGGGTTTTGCTAGTGAGAGATTTGTATAATATAGGAGTGCTTGACCTGCAAAGAGAATGCTTATAAGACAAGGGATATGCTTATAAGACAAGTGCTGAGCTTTTTGAGAAGAAAAAGCTATTTGGAACAAGTGCTGCACTTTTTAGTGTAGGTGTAAACTGTTTAGGTTCCTAACAGAGCAGTTCTAAGGGAAAAATTGAAGAACAGACTTTCTGGAGCCAGAAAGAGTTTAACCTTGTTTAACCGGCGCTGCCCGATGCTGCTCTAGTGGCAACTCCGCGCTAAATCGCGCTACAGCACGTTAAAGCGTGCTTGATAGCAGGGGCTGGAAAGAAGCAGGAATAGACCCAAAAGGGAAAATAAAACTACAGTTTCAAGTCATGCATCAAATGGAGACTGGAAAGTTCAGTAAACATGCACAGAATTTTGTTTCAAGTGATAAATGAAGTAAGATTCAGAAAGAAGACAGTGTGAAATGAAATATTACCAAAAGATTTTGGGTTTTAATAAACAATGTAAAATAAATATAGATAGACTTTAAGAGGAAAATATTAAATGTCAGGATTCCTTGATTTGTATTAATTATAAATTAGTGTAAGTCTTTTTCAGAAAACTGGCATTTGTGGTAATAATAAGCAGAAGTTATAGAAGGTCAAAACTGTTTAAATAGACAACTTATGATGAACAAAATAATGAAGATATTTTCTTGTGGGCTGCATGTAGAAATTTGTAGGAGAGGTGCATCGGCTTAAGTCTTTCTTCAGAAAAATGACAGTCATGGAAATCATAACCACAAGTTACAGAAGACCGAAAGTGTTAACGAAAACAATTAATTGAGAAGAAAATGACTAATACATATTTTGTGGACCACGTTATCTATATCTATATATATATCTATATCTATATCCATATCTATATATATATATGTATATATATACATATATATATATATATATATATATATATATATATATATCTGTCTATAGCTATATCTACACAAGTAAGAGACCTCTACACTTTAATGACAAATCATTACTCTCTATAACTAAAGCTAACAACAATGTAGGATACTCCCTGTATTCACACTGCATTGCCAATATCTGGACTACTATCCCACTCTACATAAGAACTGAAATGCTTTAAATGCCATCTGAAGCAATACCTGATCAATGAATGATTCTGCACCTCCCCTGGTTAAACTACTGATTTAGCTAAATAAATTCATGTCATATTTCTCTGTTGTGTAATTTATTTATTTATTTGCCTTTATTATTTTCAGCAGAGGCCTGGTGAAACAAGCTCCACCATAATTTATTTATATTTATACTAACAAGTGAATTTCAGGTAGTTCTCAGAAAAAAACAAATTACATTTCTCATGAAAAAGCAAACATAATTGCAAGACAGTTATATACAATAAAGTATTTACATCAATAATTATAAGTCTATACAGTTGTTCCAGTTGTAAAATCTTGCAGAAGAAAATCAATTAATACTGCAGAAAGGAAAATATTATTTTCAGTAAAAAAAAAGTTTGCAAAGAGTTCAAGATACATAAAAAGTAAGCTATAAAATTATGTAAAAAGTGGGGTGAATTTAGTATTGCACAAGTTTGTAAAAAGTTTGAGAGATATAATGAAGAAAGTTATAAAATGATGAAGGAGAAGAGGAGAGATATTAGTATTTCATAGGAGGATAGTGGTAATAGCATATAGCTGTTGGACATGCTCCACTTAAAGAAATCCCAATCCCTCTGAGCTACACATCTAGAGACCTAAACCTTGTCACCATAATAAACAGAACATGCTGGGTGGATAGATTCCTGTCCCATAGACTTCCCATACTCTGGAACAAACTACCTATCTACATCAAACAAAGCTCCTCATTAGCACTCTTCAAGAAAAATCTTGATGATTGCATGGGAGATAGGAAATTCACCCCAGGGATCACTTGTGTGGCTTTGCTTGACAGGGGCACAGGAAAATCATTTTCTTGGGTGGCAAAAGCCAGGGTACCATTTGGCTAGGTTTATATAGGCCCTAGGGCCAATAGCCTAGTACCTACCTATGAACCGATGACTGAGAGAGCATGGTATAGGATTAATTCTGTTTAGGCTGCCTGTTCCAAAGTGGTATATCTTAAGCATTTATAACTCCAGTATACAGGGAATGCATGAGAAAGGTAGAGCGGTGGGTGGGGTCAGTTAGAAAAACAGCAAGATGAGAAGTATTGTTTAAGGGGGGGATGAAAAGGGGTGTATTAATTCAGCTGCATGAGGGGAAGTTCTTAGTGGTATAATGATTCAAATAGAGAAGGTCAAAAAGTTAATGATAAGTGCAATGCCCGTGCCCTGGCCAAGCAATCAAGGAGCTTCAATCCTCACCACTAACACCAGTGAGGGGTATATCATATAGGAGGAAAGGATAACCAATACACACAGTAAAGTGCAATTTCCCTTAAGAGCACACAGAGATTGCAGTCAGTTTGGGGCTGGTCACTCCCTTGCTCTCCAGGTCCCCAATAAGACTCCCCACTGGCACAGCTATAGGGTCCAGATCTCAGCCAGCTGGGCAAACTAAAATCTCCAGCACCCTCTCTGTCCAACCAGTGCTTCATGTCCCTGTCCAAATAGCTGACACACACACACACACACACACACACACACACACACACACACACACACACACACACTTTGAGGTAAGAGTTTATGCAACCACACAGACACTCCTGGGGAAGGCTGGAATAGGTTCTCCAGCTGTGCCCCTTTTACCCAGACTAAATGGTAGAAATCACTGCCACCATCCAGCTAATATTCATCAGCTAATCAAAGGCCCTTAAAAGGGTGTCCAGTTATTACTGTGCAATATTATCCAATTGGTAGTATAACTAAACAGTCAAGGCTTATTAGAGTGACTTGGTACAGTAATCACTATAAATATGCAATGTACTCTAGAGCTTAAATTATCTCTCCACAAAACAGCCACAGTTGAAAGGTTTTAAAATATTTAATAATTAATAAAACACAAGAAAATACTTCTTACTACACAGTGCTAGTCAAGACTTCAGAGATCACAGAGAAATACTTAAAATAATTCAGTAGTACAGTTCTGACATCACAGAAAAACACTTCGTCTAATCTTTCTAGTTCCTAGCTAGCTTACATATGAGCAAGACAGTGATGTGAGTTGGATGGTCAAGACAAAATGCTTATTCCTCTCTGGATCTCTCTGTTTAAATTGAAATTACAGTTCTGATTCACATTACATCATTCTTCACACTTTCCTGGTGTTCCCAGGCTACACATTATATCATTCTTCACACTTCCCTGGGTTCCCAGGCTAACAGAAACTGCATTTACATTCTTAACACCTCCTTTTGTTATCTTGCAGCTGGTCAAGAAACAGAGCAATAAAATACATTTGCATGTTTAAATCTGGCAATTAAACTCTTGGTTAAAACACTAGAAAGAATTTCTTCATCTAGACCCTTCGGCACCACTGTCTACATCAAAGGGTCACCACATGCTTTACTTTGGTCAGTAGAGTGCACTGTTGTCACATTTTTTCCAGTTCCACATATACCAGCAGTTTTTTTTCCATTTAAGACAACAAGCCTGTAGTTTACATTCATATTTACAAATGACAGAATTATCTGCAAAATTCTCTCTGGCTAGGTTGGCAGCCTTCATCTATCTTTACACACTCTTCACAATAAGCAATATGAAGTTTGTGCTTTCACTAGAGGTCTCAGCTTGGTGATGAACATGAGCATGACCAGGACTGTGTGAGGTATTGTTTGAGCTGCATTTTATAGCTTGCAAGCTTGTTAATAATTTTTAACTCATGTAGGGATGGTGTTCCAGAGTTTGGAGATGTAACAGGAGTATAGAGAGTCCCCCGATTGTGAGTGTGTAGGGCAATAATATGTTTTTAATGCAGGGCATTGTTCAGGAAGATATATCAGTTTGTATGCCATAACTAGCTGAGAGTATGCTATGTAGTTCTTAAAGCTCTACCTAGTTTAGCTGCTTTAAGGCTTGGAAGTGGTGAGCTTGGTGTGTAGTATTGGTAGCAAATTTAGCTACTTTGTTGTAACAGGAGACTGGTTTGGATTTTAGTGTAGAGTTTAGGTGTGCAAGGATAGGTGAGGCATATAGGAGAGTAGGAAGCAAATAGGATGAGGCTCGGGATTTTCTTCCTGGGTCTGTAAGGTGCTGTTTTGTCTTGTAAAGGGAACCAAGTTTCTGGTGTTTCACTTGTTTGAAGAATATGTTGAGCAAATTTAAGATTGTCGTCTATTTCAATGCTCAGTAATTTAGTATGTGATACTACCTCAATTTTAGTATTATTTGCAGATATAACAAAGAAAATTTGTTTTGATGGTGATAATGTTTTGGGATGAAGAGCATCAGTTTTTTTTACTGGGATTAAGGAGCAGGTTTGAATTTTTCAGTCAGGTTTCAATAGAAGGCAAAACAATTTGGATGATTTCATATAGTCTGGATATTGTGAGTCTGTACATATTAAAGTTGAATAATCTGCATATTGTACTATATTTGCTTGGGGTATGGTACCATGTAACTTGTTTATAAAAATATTAAAAAGAAGGGGTCCTAATATAGAGCCCTGAGGGAATGCCTATGGTTAGTGAAGACAGGAATAGATGTCCTGTTGCCATTGCCCTGTTTGTTGCCTTTTAGATAAATAACTAAGGAACCATTTAAGGGAGGGTTGAGAAAGGCCTATAGAAGAGAGTTCAGTGAGTAAATGTTGGTGTTATAGAGTGTCAAAAGTTTTGAATAAGTCTAGGAACACAGCTGACACTAGGTTACCATTGTTTCTATGTAGGTTATTGTGTTGGGGAAGTGAAGGAGGGAGGTAGTTGCACTGTGGTAGAGACTGAAACCATGCTGTGTTTCCGAGAGCAAATTATTTGAATTTAGGTGATGTAGAAGCTGAGCATGTATACGTTTTCAAGTGTTTTTGATAGGGGAGAGGAATACAATGGGCTGGCAGTTATTAAACTCTGTAGATGTGCCACCTTTGTGTAAAGGTTTAAAAATGGATTTGTTTCAGAAGGAAGGAAAGTCTTTTGGATATAGCTCTATTTATCAGTATAGAGACTGGAAAAGCAATTATATCTGCAGCTGTTTTAAGTAGTCTGGAGAGAGTTGCTATGGTGGTTGGTTTTAGCTTATGTAGGAGCTTTTTTTTTAATGGTGGAGGTAGGTACTGGGCTGAAGTAAAATAGCTGAGGATATTTAGCAGCAGCTGCTGGTACTGAGAGGGTAGTGGGCATATTATTGTTTGTGAGTGACAATACAGTCTATATAAAATAGTTGTTGTCATTGTCCATGCTGGAGTACATGACTTAAGATGTACCTCCCTGAACTACATAAAAAGAGACATGGAAGAGCTCTCAGATCATGTGGCCCAGGCAAGTATGACCCTAGCCCTGAGTAGCATCCTGCCTTTTCCCAGAATGATACCACAGTATAAGGACAAAATGATTGACTTCAACAATTGGCTATGCTTCTGGTGTCATTCAAAGGGGATCCAGTATATGTCTGCCTGGGAAGACATGATCGACAAACCATGATGCTTTGCCAGAGATGGTCTGCACCTGTCACCCCTGGGATTCAGGTTACTGGCTAAAGCTCTTGGCACCCCTATAGTGCCTTTTTTAGGCAAGGTTCAAAGGCCAAAACCACCACTGTAACAGATACAAGCATGCAAAATCTGAAGGTAATGCTACTCAATGCTAGAAGTCTAGACCTCAAAATGCACTCTCTCGAGGCACTCCTAAAAATGGAGAACATTGATATCTGTGCAGTAGCTGAGACCTGGTTCAAGGCTCCAAAGAACACCCCTGCAATACCAGGCTACAACTCTTACCACTTTTTTCGGCCACCAAATCAAGACCAAAACACTAAAGGTGGAGGAGTGTCCATATTCAACAAGGATATTCACACCTCCAGGCTAGTTGCCCAACACAATGCATCTGAAATTCTCCAGGTGCAACTAACACTAGGTAAGACTGCAATCCAAACTGTAGCTTGCTACAGATCCCCCACCATGCCCCAAGATTCTTACTACACCTTTCTAAACATACTGGAAAATATTAAGATACAACCAAACACCCTAATACTGGGTGATTTCAACTACCCTGCCATTAACTGGAAAAACTACTCGGGTACCAACACCTTTTCCCAACGGTTCTTGGAATTCATAAATTCCAACGTCCTTGATCACCTAATCCATTGTCCCACCAGGGGCTCCAATATCCTATACCTGGTCATTACCAACATGGGAAATAGATGTTCCACACCAGTGGTCACCCCCTCATTGGTCAGGTCTGACAATAAGCAAAGCACCCTTGACATCCACATCCCACCCCCACCCCAATAAGGAAACCTCCGTAAAAAACTTCTCCAATGCCAACTTCATGCTACTCAAGTCAGAAGTGACAAACTTCATGACACCCATACAGATGGGATCTGAAAGTTTGACTGCTGAATTCTACACTAAGACACTGTACGGGCACATCCACTCATGCATGAATCGTGCCATCCCAAACAGAACCAAGATGCTCTCCTCCAAAAAAAGGAAGCCACTCTGGTGGTCCCCTGCCATAAACAAACTATACAACAGAAGGAAGAAACTGTTCTAGAAAAGAGGAAAATCCCTGGATGCAAAAATCTCCCATACCACCCTCAGTAAGAAGATGAGATCCCTCATAAAATCTTCAAAAGCTGGTTACGAAAATAAAGTTGCCAAAGATTCCAACGATAACTACAAGGCATTCTATAGTTATGTCAAGAATCTAAATGGCAATGCTCAGATCTTCTCTGAGCTATGACAGAATGGCATTAAATGTACTGATCCCAATGATATTGCCAATATCCTGGCAGATTGATTTAGTGCCAACTTCACCCCCCACTCATCCCTTAGAGGGCCCATCTCAATACCAAAATATTGCCAAATTCCGGTAATCACGGTCACACAGGAAGAAACAGCACTCTCCAAAGCTAAGAATACAGCATCCATTGAACGAGGTGACATCCCAGGCTGTGTACTACATGAACTACAAAATGGACTGGCACCTCACCTAAGTGTCATGTTTAATCATAGCCTCACTTCAGGCTTCGTGCCCACTGAGTGGTGCACAGCTACAGTTATCCCACTCCACAAGGGGGGATCCACCTTGGATCCTGGGAACTACCGTCCCATCAGTCTGACGAACCTGATCTGCAAGGGCATGGAACACATTATCATGCAACTTATAAACAAAGACTTTGGCAACCTTCAAACACTGGACCCCACCCAGTTTGGATTTGTGAAGGGCCGATCTTGTCTCCTGAACCTGATTGAATTCTTTGAATCAGTCTCCAGAGCTGTGGAAGAGGGTAAGGCGGTCCACACAGCCTATTTGGACTTTTCCAAAGCCTTCAACACCATCCCCCACTCTGGAATCATAGATAAACTTACTAAGCTGGGCATAAATCCCTACGTCACTCTATGGGCTGCCAACTGACTTATTGACAGAACCCAGACTGTAAAAATAGCCGACTCCAAGTCCAGCTCCAGACAAGTGACTAGTGGAGTACCTCAGGGTTCAGTCCTGGGAACACTCTTGTTTGGCATCTACTTCTCTGAAATACAGGCCAACACTAAGGGACTCTGGCTAACAAAGTTTGCACATGACTGCAAACTGGGAGCCATTATTGAATCCCCAAATGATGTGGATATTCTACAAAAGGGCTTTACAGAAACAGATGCTTGCTGCCAGAGCCATGGGCTCAAGCCTAATGCCAAGAAATGTATAGTTATCCCCTTTGGAAAAAAAACATGTACCCATGAATTACCACATAGGTGGCTGTACACTAAACACTGAAAGTGTGATGAGAGACTTAGGGACATGTAGGTGGACAGTGGCCTCATCTTCGATAACCACATTGCCACAACAGTCAGGAAATCCTTCTATGTGGCACACCACATCACTAAGGGCTTTTCATCCAGGAAAAAGGAGGTCATTGTCCCACTGTACTCATGCCTCATTAGACCCATTATAGAGTATAACGCCCTATTTGGTATGTACCTCACAAGACATCTGCAACAGCTGGAAAAGTCACAGAAATACTTCACTAAAAGAATCACAAGCCTAAAGGAGATGCCATATGCTGACCATCTAAAACAACTCCAGCTATACTCTGTGGCATATCATCTACTCAGAAGCGATCTCTGCTTAACATGCAAGGCCATGTCAAACCCTGAGTTGCTGGACATGCTTCACTTAAAGAAATCCCAATCCCTCAGAGCCACATGCTCCAGGGATCTAAACCTTGTCATCACAATGAGCAGAACATGCTGGAGGGATAGGTTCCTGACCCAGAGACTCCCCATACTCTGGAATAGACTGCCCATACATGTCAAGCAGAGCACCTCCTTGGCCCTCTTCAAAAGGAACCTTGATGATTGGATGGGAGATAGGAAATTCACCCCAGAGATCATGTCAGTCATCCTGTTAGACAGGGGTCCAGGGAAGTAAATATTGTGGGAAGAAATATCCAGGGAATTGTTATGGCTAGGCTTGTGTAGGCCATAGGGCCGATAACCTAGTATCAACCTATGAACCTTTGAACTGTGTAAAAACTAAATCAATATTATTGTTGAATGTAGGGGTGGGGGTGGTAATTCAGCCTGAATATAAAAGTTTGTTTTTTGATGTCCAGAAGAGTTTTAGGTTATTTTGGTGTTAATTTTGGAGGATGTTATTGTGATGATGTGAGGTATTGCCAGCTATGCCAGGAGAAGTAGGGCAGTAGATGTGTAACATATGCCAGCATAGTTAGCTGGAATTTTGTAAAGAATTATATGTCATTTGTATATTAAACTGATTTGTACAGACACTTGTAAATGTATTTGTATAGCTGCTTGTGTTAAAAATGTAGCAACAGTGTGTCTTGCTGGACAGAGGAAGAAATATACATGTATTAGTGTAACTGTTGAAATGTATATATTGTAACAAATGATACTCGAAGTGAAGAGGTTAATCTCAATCCACCTGACTCTGAAAAATATTCTGAAATTAAATTACTTCACCTAGGCCGTAGAGATTGTATCTTACAGTTCTCAATGCATCCCAAGACAAAAAGTCTGGACTAGGAAGCTTTCTGTGTTGTGATTGCGGTGAACTAATTGCTGCTCTGGAAAGATGGAGGTTTGAAATTGTTTTATGACTTCTGGAAGCTGCAACAGACCTTAGCAAGTTCTATGTGTGTGTGCATTATTGCATTATTATTACAGTGGATATAAAAAGTTTATACACCCCTGTTAAAATGCCAGGTTTTTGTGATATATAAAGAAATGAGACCACAATAAATCATTTCAAACCTGTTCCCACCTTTAATGTGACCTATAACCTGTACAATTCAAGTGAAAAACAAACAAATCTGTTAGGGGAAAAATATGAAAAATAAAAAACATACAATATGATGGTTGCATAAGTGTGCACACCCTTAAACTAATACTTTGTTGAAGTACTTTTTGATTTAATTGCAACATTCAGTCCTTTGGGTAGGAGTCTATCAGCACAGCACATCTTGACTTGGCAAAATTTGCCTACTCTTCCTTGCAAAAACGCTCCAAATCTGTCAGATTGTGAAAGCATCTCTTGTGCACAGCCCTCTTCAAGTCAACCCACAGATTTTCTATTGGATTTAGGTCTAGGCTCTGGCTGGGCAATTCCAAAACTCTAATGTTTTTCCGGTAAAGCCATTCTTTTGTTGATTTGGATGTATGCTTGGGGTCATTGTCATGTTAAAAGGTGAAATTCCTCTTCATCTTCAGCTTTCTAGCAGATGCCTGAAGGTTTTGGGCCAAAGTGACTGGTATTTGGAACTCTTCATAATTCCCTCCACTTTGACTAAAGCCCCAGTTCCAGCTGAAGAAAAGGAACTCCAAAGCATGATACTGCCACCACCATGCTTCACCATGGGAATGGTGTTCTTTTAGTGCTGCAAAGTGTTTTTGCGCCAAATGTACCTTTTGGAATTGTGGCTAAAAAATTTCAACCTTGGTCTCATCAGACCATAACACATTTTACTACATGCTTTCGGGAGACTTGATGCATTACTTTGCAAATTTTAGCCTGCCCTAGATGTTTTTCTGTGTAAGAAAAGGCTTCCATCTTGCAACCCTACCCCATTGTCCAGATATATGGAGAATATGGGAGATTGTTGTCACATGTAGTACAGTGCAGTGGTTAGCACTGTTGCCTCACAGCAAGAGGTTCTCTGGTTCGATCCTCGGCTGGGGAGCCTTCTGTGTGGAGTCTGCATGTCCTCCCTGTGGTCATGTGGGTTTCATCCGAGTGCTCCGGTTTCTTCCCACATCCCAAAGACATGCTATGGGTGGATTGGACACTCCAAATTGGCCCTAGGTGTGAGTGTGTGTGTGTGCCTTCAGTGGAAGGTTGGGCACCGGGCTGGCAACTCGACACTGTAAAACTCCACTGCCAATCATGAGCGGACAGGTGATCCGCTGTGGCAACCCCTATCTGGGAAAAGCCGAAAGAAGAAGAAGTTGTCACATGTAGTACACAACCAGTACTTGCCAGATATTCCTGCAGCTCCTTCAGTTTTGCTGTATGTCTCTTTGCAGCCTCCATGACCAGTTTTCATCTTGTCTTTTCATCAGTTTTAGAGGGATGTGCAGTTTTTTACAATGTCACTGTTGTCCCATATTTTCTCCACTTTTTGATGACTGTCTTCACTGTGTTCCATGGTATATCCAAAGCTCTGGAATTTTTTTGTACCCTTCTCCTGACTGACACCTTTCAACAATGAGATTGCTTTGATGCTTTGTAAGCTCTCTGCAAACCATGCCTTTTGCTGTAGCAGGCAACTGAGCAAATGTCAAGAAAATCCACTAGGACAGCTGAACTTTATTTGGGCTTAATCAGAATCTCATTAATTGATGGCAGGTGTGTACCCAAGAAGACTGAATGCTGTAATTAAATCAAAAGGTACTACAACAAACTATTAGTTTATGGGTGTGCATACACAACAAAGTATTAGTTTAAGGGTGTGCACACTTATGCAACCAGTATATTGTACGTTTTTTTATATTTTTATATTTTACAGATCTGTTTGTTTTTAAATTGAATTATACAGGTTATAGGTCACATTAAAGGTGGGAAAAGTTTTGAAATTATTTATTGTGGTCTCATTTTTTTATATCACAAAAACCTGACATTTTAACAGGCATGTTTAAACTTTTTATATCCACTGTATGTGCTAAATCCTGGTAGCTGCTAGCCAAAGAGGTAGCAGGGGAACCAGAAGTCAGATGTCCAGATGTATGTGATGTCATTCTGTAGTCCATCACTAAAAATTATGTTTTAACAATAGGTGAGACTAAAGTCTCAGAGCACTCTGTTTTTGGAACCTAACAAAGAAGGACCCCTCACCTACTTCATCTTGCCTTGCACTAGTAAGTGAACCATAGAATGGTAATTCTTTAGATCAGTCAGAATAATATAGTGAGATTAGTCAAGTAATGTTTTTCTGTGTCTGTGTGAATCTGTTCATCTGTGTTATTTTAATATCTCCTGTGGCTGAAACTCCGGTGTTTAATGTTCATAGGTTCATAGGTAGGTACTAGGCTATCAGCCCTGGGGCCTATATAAGCCTAGCCAAAAAGGTTCCCCAGCTTTCGCCACCCAAGAAAAATGTAAGTAGATATTCCATATTTTCATATTTTCTTATTTTTTAGTATTAAATATATTTAAATTTTTCATTGTGGCTGGTCCTTTAGATAATATTTTAACCTTTGAGAGTACTCATATCTATTTGGTGACAATGGGGCCACTCCGGAAAGTCTTACTGCAATGGACAGACACTATCATTTGTAGTAATATTAATTTCACTCAGTATAATTGGGTAGCCTTGTAAGAGCCTTAGAGTAGCTGGCTTTGGAGTGTCTGGTGGCAGTAACTACATTTTAGTCTGGACAGAAGGGGAGATAATTAATAAATCCATGCCAGCCTTTTTCAGGTGTGTGTGTGTGTGTGTGTGTGTGTGTGTGTGTGTGTGTGTGTGTGTGTGTGTGTGTGAGTGTGTGAAAATCAAATCTCAAAGAGTGTGTATGTGTGTGTGTGTCAGCTGCTTGGAGCAGGGACACGAAGCAATGGTGTGACAGAGGGTGCAACTCTATAGCTGTGCCAGTGGGAAGTCTTACTGGGGATCTGGAAAGAGAGGGGAAACCAGACCCCAGATTGAATATATTCCCCTGCTTGCTCTTAAGGGAAACTGCTTGATGCAGAGAGATGCATGTGGAAATACTGGGTGAATCCATTTTTCTTCCAAGTGAATGTCCCTCTCCAGTGTTAGCAGTGAGGATTCAGGTTCCTTGATTACTGGCCCAGACAGTCACATTTACCATATGTTTGCTCATCATTTTTTATTTGGTATTTTGTTCTTTTCCTTAGTTGCCTGAAAAGTATTTTGTGTTCTATTTCTGAGCCACTCTTTCCAGGATTTATTATGCTGTAGTGCTAATTTTTTAGTTTATTTTCATAGCTATAGTGCAGGATTGGATATGATCCTTTTAGTATGTAATGCAGCAAGATTACTGTGACTTTTTAGGAATATCTTATTGAAGTGTAAGACAGAAGAGTCCAAAGGCAGAAACTTTAGTATTTTCCACTTATATTATCTTAAGAATTTGCTAAAAGTGTGTCTGTCAAAGTTTTTGAGTTAAGAGGTTGGTTGCAATGTATATGTTATTGTAAATTCTGAGAGTGTAAGTAGGTTGACGGTCACTTAAGCATTCTGGAAGGCTACCAGTTCTCCTAATTTTGTTGGGTCTATTAGTAAGAATCCAGGCTAAGGTTGATTGCCTGCCAGTACTTTTGTAGACTCTAGTAACTGATGTAATTAATTGTGTAAAGCCATACAGGTTTATGGAATCAGATGGGATGTTGCTATTAATAAGCTACCAAACTACATTTAGATCTCCTAGTATTATTGTTTCATGTTGTAGATGGTGGGATATCGAGTATAGGATATTTTCTACACTGCTAATATTTTTACCTGGTGGGATAAATATACATGGCTGCTAAACAAAGCATTTTCCTATTATTTTTTCTGAGATATGATATAAGTAGTTTTGCATTATTAAACTGTGGTATCCCTGTGCAAACTTGATCTTGTTTAGAGCATCCTCGTAGAGGGTGGCTATTCTGCCTGCCTGCTTATTTTTCCTGTCATGCCTAATTATTCTGAAACCAGGTGTTGTAATTTCATTATCATTTATGACTTTTTTTCAGCATTGTTCCTGTAGCTTTGATTACATCCGAGGAATATGTGGCATACAAGCATGTATATCCTGGATTTTTTGCATATGCTTCTAAGATTGATATTTAGGAAGAAAAGACTGGAATTGGTGATAGGAGAGAAAAAAACAATGATACATTTAATACTGTGCTGTTAGTGTAGGTTCTGCTGTTTGGGGCCAGGGTGTGGGTGAATGTGTCCATTAATTGTTTGGGTGAAAATTTTATGAAGTAAAGTATGTTGCAAAATGCATTTGTGCTTTAGTTTTACTGGATTTCATATCGTAACATACTTAGATTTAAGATACCTGTAATTGCTGGTACAGTGTGGGTGCTATCATGATTGATAGACTTTGTAAGTCTTAGTGTAGTGAGTATGGATTTGTAGGACTATTAGTTATATTTATATAGGAGGTATGATAGTTGGTAAATAATGCTAATATGTAGAAGAGGCACACTAGTAGGGGTTCAGTGAAAGTCATTTTGTATAATATGTAAGTTAAATTTTGCTGAAGATATTAGTTTGCACTATAAAATGTTACAAGCAAGAGTAGTTATACAGAGGAACAGGAGTACACAGCTTTCACCACAAAAAGAGAGTATAAATATGCCTGCTTGTTTTTTATACTATGTCTGATGAAGTCTGCTGCTTAAGCAGACGAAAAGCGCTTCACATTAAAGTCCTGTTTGTTCGTGGCTATTTTCTCTTTTTGTGGTGAAAGCTGTGTACTCCTGTTCCTCTGTTTTTCCTGGTTTGCTGTTTTCGTATTTTTCAAGAGTAGTTATAGTTACAGCAGCATAACTTCTAAAAGGGTAAGCTGGGTAGCAACACTTTAAGTAAATAAGTCAGAGATACCAATTGTAGAGCAACTGTAACTGGATTATGTTCTGATTGCTTTGATGGAGAGGTAGGTTGGAAGAAGTGTAGGAGTGGAGTCTGGATATTTTAAATGTAGAGTAGGAGGTAGTGGGTGGGAATTGGAAGTAGGGTAGGGGAGCAGAGTGAGCCTGAGCATAGTGAGTGGGAATGGAGCAGGACTCAACAACTGAATTAGCAAAGTAACAGTGTTGTGAAACATTATCAGCAGCTTTGGCCATAACAAAAGGTAAGATGTTTTCTAGAGACAGCTAACTATATGAATTGAACAGTGTAAAATAGAAGCTGTGAGGGGGAAATGAGAATTATAGGGAGCAGTACACAAGCCCGTGAAGACTAAGCAGAGATTTACATGTGTGGTTAAGTATTTACAGAGTTAGCAGCAAGATACTGTAGAAAAGGAAGAGGGAATAGTCTGAAAACAAAAACAGAACAAATAGTTTGTCATCTTTCAATGGAGGTGGGGGTGGTGGGATGGCAAACTATGTATTGGCGGTTATTTTGGACTACACAAAAACCTGCTTAAATGATTGGCCATTATTATGGGCTGTACTATATACTACTGGCACAAGTGGTAAAGGTGTTGTTGAAGGTTCTATACAGCCATATCCTATAGTACAGAGTAAGTACCAACAGAACTACCTACTTTGGGTGAGTGTGCATGTACACTCAGCTGTCTTTATAGCTGTAAGTCTTAACTTATATTAGCTTTACTGCATTACTCATACATTTCTACTTTGATTGCACATTCTCGGTCCTTTCAAGGATGGACTTCAAGCTTGGGTGATAGTAGCTAGATATGATAGTTCCTGTGCAGCCTGTGCAGTGTATTAGCTTGAACTTGTTTGGTCAAGGTTGACAGAGGAGAAGCAGAGATGTCCGAAAGGGATAAGAGAGGTTTTATTAACTCAGATGTTAGACACTGTTATGGTAAATGTTCCACTATAAAATTTAAGGTACTATTACCACAACTATAGCCTCCTCTATCATCTAATTTCCTTTATCTTCCTTGTGTCTCCTCCTCTCTTTCCTTTCTTTGGGCTGCTCTAACTCTTTTTCTTATTTTCCTATGTCCTAGATTCTGAACAATTCTTTATGGTAACAAAAATTATTCAGTAAAACCTGAAAATCCGTGCATACTGATGATACTGCACTAAATGTACCTCTTTGCATTTAAAAAAAATAATCATATATAGCCAATGTAAATGTTAGTTTTAATTGAAACTATTTGCAAATGATATAACCAATGTCAAGGATGTCTAAAATAATGGTATGGTTGCTCATGAATGAAAGTGACTGTAAATGCTGTAACAATACAAATGATGTCCATGATGTTTGTTTAATAGAGCTTTTCTCCCTGGGTCTCTGCTGAAAAAGGATACTTCTCAGTCAGTCTTTCCTGATAAACAAATGCCAGTTAATAAATAAAATAAATAAATAGCTACTGAGACAGATGATAAGATTTTGAGAGAAGAGCTTCTAGCTTGAGAAGTAATTTTCTGAAACAAGTGTGGGCTGTGATGGTTACATTTACCAGAAGTGGTTACAATGATAAGAGTATTACTAAGGCTTATGAAAAGGTCTGTTTATTGCCTGGGATGCATGCTCTAGATATAACTTATAAGATACCTGATTCTGATATTTTTTAGTATGAATAATACAATCTTGATTTTTAAAAATAAAGTTGTTAGATATTATGAATATAAGGCTGAAATTAATTTGGTTGTAAATATGCTGAAAGAAAAAGCTTGCTTAAATGCAGAAACAGAGTTTAGTAATATGTGATCAGCAACCATACTAAATGACCATGGCTTGGAAAATAAGGAATCTGCTGAATGGACATTTTTCCCTTACAGACTTAAAAACAGCATGTATGCAAGAGCAAAAATGCAAAATCTGCTTTTAAAGAATGGACAATGACACTGTGGCAATGTGTTTCCTCAAAAATATGTTTTTCTGCATGGAAAACAGGACATGTTTTATCAGCACTGGCACAAGAACAGATGTTCTTATACAAAGATCCAAATAGAATACAGGATGTTCACACTGTCAGAAAAGCTGGTCTCATAAAATTCAGCAAAAATGTGACAAGACATTGTTAAACAAGGAAGCTGAAAAATAATATCATTAAGTCAGCAGTTTGCGTCAGCATCTGCAACAATTAGTACTGCTTCTACAGGATGAGCAATTCTCCAAAATAGAATACCAAGAGGACTAAAATTGTATATAAAGAGCTGTATAAATCCAGTTATGTTAGGGGTATGGTAGGGACACATTTGTCCTGAGGTAAATGTTATATCTCTGACATCATCTGGACTATATGAGAAGTAAAGTGGAACAGTACTTTAAGCTGCAATGTTAGTCCGTTTGGTTTATTATAAAAAGTTATTTGTTACTGCTCTAAAGTTGATGCTGCAAAGTATATTCTCTCATCAGTGTATATTCTGCAAGTTTCTGTATGCAACAGACTGTGAATGCAAATATAACCAGACTTTGAATTTTAGCAGAGTGTCTTAAGAAGACTTCAAATCCATCAAAGCAAGCAGTAAGCTCCATATAATTTTTCAAAAGTAAATATTTATTGTGTAAAAAACACAATAAATTTGTGGATATAGTTAAAAAGAAGTGGTCAGTTTTTTTGCGCACAACTTTTTCTTTATACACCTATATGTTAACCTTGGTACATAATGGGTTGAATAGAGAAATTAATTATCACACCACAGCAAGAGGTTCTCCAGTTTGATTCTCAGCTAGGGTGCCTTCTGTGTGGAGTCTGCATGTCCACCCTGTGTTCACGTGGCTTTTCTTCAGGTGCTCAGGTTTCCTCCCATACTCCAAAGACATGTATTAGGTGTATTGGACTTTCTAAATATGACATAGTTATGAGTGTACATGCATGTGTGTGGTATGGAAGAAGAACTGTTGCAAGGCTAGCCACCCTGTAGTGGGAGCCTTGGCTCTAGATGATTGCAGCTGTTGAAGTGACACCACAACCTTACGTGGAAAATGGGGAAAAAGAGATATGAATAGATGGATTTTGTATAATTGTTTGATTTATTCTTTAAATTCATTGTTTTAATTATAAATAATGATACTTTTTTCTCTCACTCTTAGTGAAGGCCAAGCCACTACATTTGAGTGCTGATGTATTTTAACTGTTGAAGTGACACCACAGCCTTATGTGAAAAATGGGGAAAAAGAGATATAAATAGATGGATTTGGTATAATTGTTTGATTTATTCTTTAAATTCATTGTTTTTATTATAAATAATGGTACGTTTTTCTCTCACTCTCAGTGAAGGCCAAGACACTACATTTGAGTATTGATGTATTTAACTGATACCATTATCATTTATATTTGCTTTTTATTGGTTTGCCATGTTCAAAGAAGTGAAAATAGTTAAGATTGATAACGTGGATTTAGACAGGTAACATATAATTTCAGTTAAGGAGATATATTACTAAAAGCCCCACAACAGCAAGCTGAAGCCAACTACAAAGATCTACTGCATAAGCTGGTTTCATCCCAGTGACCAGTTAATTAGGGTCACAAACTCACAATGTGCATCCTTCCTGCACAATGATTCCTCAGGCAGAAACAATAAAAATAACAATATATTTTTAATCTGACAAACACTTAAAATAAAAAGAATAACAAAAAATTAGCTAATTCTTTCAAATGAAGACATACAAAAAGCATCATCTGATTGTTTTGATCTTAATGTTGGAGACTATGGGCCATATTCATGATTGCCTGCACTTAGTGGTGAAATCGTGTGCATGACTGCTCTATTTCATATTCATTAAACAGCTCTGTACTTTGCACTCCTCTCAAAACAAGGGTAGGTGGGAGAATATGCTAATGAAGGCATAAGTAACTGAAATTCATGTTAATTAAGCAATCCAACATGGCAGAGCTATTTAGGAATGTATGAAGTGCCCATCTACACTTGGTGCACTTTTTGCCTTCATTTCCAATGCCTTATGGAATACAGAAGCAAAGACACTTAGGAAAAGTATGTTATGGGTTGCTGCTGCTGTTATTCACTTGAATGTGCAATAGGCTTTAATACAAGGTGCTGCAGCTGCTGACAGGCCTCGGCCTAGAAGGAGAAGAGTATTCAGACTATGTTTGACTTATCATGAACTGCATACAGAAATTGTAGAACAATACAGAGTGGATGGGAATAACCTAGAGGAAATATACAACCTCTGCCACCATCATCTGAGTCCTAGGAGAAATCATGGAGAACCCATCCCAGTGGAAACCAAACTATGTGCAACATTACATATACTAGCTACAAGTACTTTTCAGAGACCCACAGCAGCAATATTAGGGGTGTCACAGGCCTCAGCCAATAGAATATTATATCAACTTATAAATACAATACATCAAGCAAGGAATCATATCTGGTTTCCATGTACCCCAGAACAGAGAGTAGCAACAATTATATGCCGTAGCACACCTCTCTGAGGTTCTGTAGAACATGGACTGCCCACACACACAGACAGAAATAACAGTCCCACCCACTGAACAGGGGAGGATGTACATCAACAGGCAAGGCTGCTACTCTGTCAACTGTTTGATGGTATGTAATGCCCAAGGTATAAGCTACAATATGTGTGTGTAGGCAACCCTAGCAGTTTTCATGACTCACTCATGTGGCACACCTATGACCTGTACTTAAGGTTTGCCAGGGATGACTTTCCACAAGAGCATCTTGTGGTGGATGCAGGATATGCACTGGAGCCATGGCTCATGACACCTATGAGAACCCCACACAACCCCATTGAGCAAGGATGCAACAATGCCTACGCTCAAATTAAGAATATTATGAAATGTGTTTTGGTGTCCAGACACATCAGGTGGTGCCCTGAAATAAGACCCATCTACCACGGCAAAAATACTCACAATCTGTACCATGTTGCATATTATCTTTGTTAGAAAACAGCTGCAACAAGGACAACATGGCCAAGTACATCAGTTTCCAAGACAACAGACAGGGCCAGCAGGTCAAGCAGATGCATAAGAAGAGTCTGAAAAGAACCAGCAGCCATATGTAGGCATGCACAGTATGCCATGGCAATGGATAAAAGGCAGACGATAGAACAAACACTCACTACCTAACTGAAAACGTAGATGAAAATCACATACAAACATTAAAACTAATGGCTGCAGTCTTCTTCAACCTTTACTTACTCATGTAATGGTTGTGTTGTGTTAGCATCAGACAGTGTCAACCCCTGAAGATACGCCTTGTAGCAGTAGTATTAACTAGGTAAGTACTGAACCTGTAAAAAAGAGATATAGAAATGAGCATTCTCATATGCAACTATTGTATATCATTAAGATGAAACATGTCTCAGTTCTAAAGTAATGTCAGCAATAACTTATGACTGATATATGTAATATGCATATATGATTCTGCTCAGTACTGTGCATCACACATTACAGTTGCACATTATAGATACCCCAACAGTGACCTGGGCAATTTTTGCATCATTTGCACAGGTTTATGAGCAAGCAATAATTACTGAGCCATAAGACTGCATTGCTAAGAATGCAATAAAAATACAAGGAGGATTAAGACTTACATAAAAAATAATTTACAACTGAGCAGGAAAAAGAACAATAAAAAACAATTTCTGCAATACATTCCATTAAAGCAAGCATTACTTATCCACACTCTTTATCACATATAGGCAGCCCTAAGTCACAAATAAATGTGCAACTGGCAGGGCACAGTGATTATCACTTGCACAGGGTGGGGATGGTTAGAGGTGGCCAAGCCTGATACCAAAGAAGTGAATGTGTGTCAGTGAGAAACTAGTTGATCATATAGTATCCATTGTCATGGCCAGTAGCAACACATTTATATCATTTATTTGTAATGCTTATACAGATGCGTTTGTGTGTGTGTGTGTGTGTGTGTGTGTGTGTGTGTGTGTGTGTGTGTGTGTGTGTGTGTGTGTGTGTGTCTGTGCCTCTGCGTTTGTGTGATGCTTTTTAAGTTGTGTGGTTTTGTATGAACACAATCAAACCACTTGTGCTAGCACTACATCCTGCAATATCAGACGGGGGTCAGCCATGCATAGCAGAGCAGTCAGTTCACTGTCATTTCGAAACCTCAGTAGAACCAAATATCAGATGCAGAAACAACAGATCACACACGACCAGGAATCCAACAGGCAGTTTTCTAAACAGTAGTATTTTAATCAGATAAAATCTCTGCTAGCGCCTCTGCTAAAAAGCCTTCTCAGAGTATACAAAACATAAATAATATACATGCTTTATATAGAAAACAATTTCCCTTAATTATTCAATAAAATGACTAGAGCAATTATATCATTACAAAACATTTACCCAATTAAGACCCCTCCAATTATATTCTGTATTAAGTCCCTTAGGGACTAAAGTTTCATACTTTAATATAAAAATAGATTCTTTTTGTAACAGTTTTAGTTTCAAAAGAGAACTTCTGAACCTATCTACCTTAACCTGCTCTAACGTATTGACCTGAAGTCCCTCCACATTACTACTATGATATTCTTTAAAATGTACAGCAACTGGGCTCTCCATCTTAAATTTCTTCATGTCCCTAATGTTGTGTCTTTTGGCTTTTCTGGTTAGGGGTCGCCACAGCAGAACTCCTGTCCGCTAATGATTGGCAGTTGATTTTTATGTGCTGAGCTGCCGGCCCTAACGCACAACCTTCAATGAAGGTATGCCCATTCACGCATGTCTTCACAGAAGACGCTCTAGCTGAGAATTGAATGGGACAACGTCTTGCTGTGAGGCGACAACGCTACCGTAGCACCACCACCACGGATCTAAAATTCTTAACACTTTCACCAGCATAATATTTATTACATTGGCATGTAAGTACATAGACAACCCCCTGAGTGTCATATCTAAAAATATTTTATGTCTCATATTTTTTCCATTAATATTTGGGAACAGCCTAACCACAACATTACAACAGGAAAACCTTTTGCAAGGGAAGGTCCTTTTAAGGCTACTTACCTTTCCAATATTAACCTTAGGAGCTACAAGTCTACTTCTAACTATCCTATCTCCTATGCTCCTTCCATGCTTGTATGATATGCAGAGTCTTTCTTCCAAAAAAATCACAAAATTATTTTTGTTGTAACAGGAAGCCCCCCCTAAAAAATTAAGTGATTGCAAAAGATCATTGTCATTTCCCCTAATGATTATGAGAACATCTTCTGCCATGAATTGCACTGCTACTCCCATGGCCGTAGCTAGAAGTTGGGGTCTACCTGAATGTGAACAATGTCTGTTGGATGAGCTGCCATCATGACTACATTCACAATCATGTCGCCTAGCACATCTGGGTGTGACACCTCAATCACTGATGGAGCAGTGGAAGTAGTACAAGAGTAGTATCTGTTATGGCCATGCCAACGAAGACTTCACAAAGTGGCAGCTCTCCAGCCACATAGATGCTGAACTTCCCAGCAGATGTTCCTTTACAGACACTGCATGATCCAATGTGTCATTCATCCTGTCCAAAGAGTCACCCACATGGTTTAGGCAATGTTACATGTCAGAAGGCACAGCATGCAGTACTCGGACTATCTCTTCCAAGGCCTTAGTGGAACATGACTGTGCCTCCATGATTGCTGTATACATACTTTGTGTGGTATCTACTGATACACCAACATCGGGGGAGTGTGGCAGCAGGCCTCATCAGAGTACCTCTATTAACACCCCTGTGTGTTACTTATAGGTTTAATTTACCTTCCGTTTGGCTTCCATGGAGACTTGGCCAGCTCTACAACTGGAGTAGACACACTACCCTGATCAAACATGTTACTCTCAACCTGTCCTTTCTCTAATGACTCTGTGTCATAGATATTGATTGTGTCAAAACTCTACACAGGTGATGTAGGAGCCACAACTTCAGAGACATACTGACATTCCCAAACTGTGTCTCTTCATCATTGCCATCGTCATTATCATCAGAGGATATTGATACTCCAACATTAGACAGTAGGAGTTCAACTGTTCTGGTGGCATGTTTACCTGTGATAACAAGTAATTAACCAAAAAAATAGAAACTGAAGAAAAAACTATCAATCTTATGACATGTCATACTGAAGTTAAGCAATAATAGATGCAAATGCAATGAAGAAAATAACTTAAAGTAGACATAAATCAACTATGAAAAATGAAGCTATGAACTTTCAGTCAGAGACCAGTTGGCAAAATGGTTAAAGTATTCTTCTCCCATGCACAAGGTACAATGTTCAGTTCTGACCTCCAGCTAATGACTGGAGTTTGCATGTTCTCCCTCTGTCTCTGTGGGGGTTCATCCCACCTGCAAAAAATATGCTGAGTGTTTATATATATGCTAATTATTAATGTGACACACCTGGAGCTTCAGCAGAATACATCCTCTTTTGGTCATCCTCCACCTTAGCACCTATATCATCTACTACTCTGAAACCTCCAATGAGCTTTCTAGATCCCTTATAATGGACAGAAATGCATCTGTCTCAGTCATTAATGGTTTGGTAACCAGAATCACCACCAGTAGCCTTCAGTTCTCCTGCTATAGCAGCAGCTCTGTTTTTGCCTTTGGTGATCATGAAACTGGCCTGATGTCTGATGCCAACATAATCACAGCCATATAGCCACCCACAGCACTGACATCACTGACTCCCTGCAGCCAGTTGTGGTCACAGAAGGACTTGTTGGCATTGAATCTCTTTAATATATATGAACCATGTTGAAGGAGTGCCTAAAGTGTTACCTCATTCTTAGTATTAGAAAATGGCAGTTAACAGCCTGATTTCTTGGGAGACATATCTATATATGTGATTAAAAATTAGAGAAATTAATATGTGTCAGAAAATTAAGAAGAGTGGCTGGCCACAAAAGAAATATGTATATATGCAGGCATCATAAACAAAAATTAAATTCCCCCACACAAAAAAAAAAAAGAAAAAAATTAAAAGTAATAATAAAACACTTTATGTATAAGAATATGTATGTCCATAATAGATAGCAGCATTTATAAAATATATGAATTAAATGTAGGACATTCAACATGTTTACCACTTGGGATAGCCTTCATTTAATGTCTGGTACATACCATAGGCTTAACAGTTTTCTTGGATATAATGTAACCTTGCCATTGCTACCAGTCCTAAAAAAAATTATAAAGTGTCCAATTC
The DNA here is from genome assembly GCF_019279795.1 of Protopterus annectens. NCBI lineage: Eukaryota > Metazoa > Chordata > Ceratodontiformes > Protopteridae > Protopterus > Protopterus annectens. The sequence continues at coordinate 1,635,881,084 of NC_056729.1, forward strand.
CTCTGAGGAATGTTTCTCTAAAGGCAGGTAACATTAAAAAAAAAATACGTAACATGCTATAACAGCACTGATGGACAAACTGCAGGCAGCACCCAATGAAAAGTAAGCCCTCACTAATGTCTAAAACAATAAATTTTTAATTAAACATCACATACCTTCACAGAAATTTGTATGGAAGTACCCAAACTATTGTAATTGCAGCAGTAAAACAGCAGTATCAAAGTCTCTAAACAGTCTCTCCTACTATGATACAAGTGCCTTCCCAACACAATGACTTTATATAGTAAAATGATTCCCCCCTATCAGCACTGTGCACATCAGATGTCAACTCATTAGAGTTCATGAATCACACAATTTGCATGAATTTCTGGGAATGTAAACATGGTGTAAGGATGTATATAATTATGTGCACACACCCTAGTAGTACAAGACTGAGCAGTGAGAAGTGTATCTTGCTAAGGGCTTGCAAGTATGAATGACTGATCTTACTGAAGGAATAATTAGTGTTTCACACTCCTGCCAGTTTGATGTACACTTACTGAGGGAGTGTTAGGGAGAAGAGAGTTACCATAAAGTCAGGGAATATGTCAACTGACTTAGGAGATAACACCTTTATTAATGCTTATGACCCAACTGTGCCATTGAGTAAAAACATTATCTATAAGTCATATGAAGTACATTACATTTAAATATACTGACAGATCAAAATCAATCCAAATGATATTGAATGCAAGTTAGGAAAACATAAAAAAGAAAATAATGCTCACAAAGGACAGAGAAGAAAACAACTGTATTTGCTTAACTATTGCAAAAATCCCATTCATCACCACATCTACTGGGAAATTACAAAGGACAACTGTTTGAAAATACTTATCTTGGATCTTTAATGAAAAGTGATACAATGTCAAATCCTGAGTATATGCAATCTACTTTCTCTTCTACATAATATGTCTGTCTCTGTGGCAAACAGTGAAAATAACCCCAAAATATCACGTTAATGCTATGGTGTCAATCTGTAAATCTAGATAGGGTGCTGTGTGTGTGTGAAAGTATTAGGTCTATTAGGCATGTTTTGATACTATAAGACAACAAAATTGAGAATATCAGAAAGAGACAGTCTAAAATAATGTTTTTTTTTTCTTTATCTTTTGTGTGCCTCTTGGCATTGCACACTTCACTTGGGCAAAAACTCAACATTTTAATTTGGAATGCCATCAGTAGTGCAAATGAGCCTGGCACAGGTGTCCTGCCATCAGCACTCTAGTCAGTAATGAGTAAAAAAAATGCGCCTCTCAGCTTAATTTCCAGACAATTGTACTGAGGGGTTCAGAAAAAAGCCTAAGAAGGGTAGTTTAATGCACACTGTGAGACATACAAACAAATAAGGACATAAGAGCAGAAACCAAAGTAGCTCCAATTGCAGTAAAGATCAAAGATGACAGATTATGGTGGTTCAGACATGTGCAGAAAAGCAGAAGACAATCTGGTGAAGAAGATTTGGGACAGATAGGAAGAAGGTAAGAGGAAACCAGGATGCCCAGCAAACAGTTGGATGGATTGAGTGAAAGAAGATCAGGCATCAGTGTCAAAGAAGGCAGGAGTGTGGCATTGAATTGAGAGAAATGGCAAAAGTTAACACGATACCCCGACCCTATGTACAAAATAGAAAAAAAAGGGCTGATGATGATGATGATGTTGTTCAGAACTAGTACTGACACACATTTTTGTATATAAAGTGAATAGCCTAAGCCTGTATGATAACTGCTCAATATGTTAGCTTTAATCCTTGTGAGTTTTCATTACAAATGTTTGATTGTTGGAAACTCACTTATTCATATTATTAGTAACACCATTTGATATGAATGATGTATATCATGCCAGTTTGTAGTGTGATAACAGAAAATCAGTAACAGGAGGAATGTGGAAATATGTATACTACATGCCAAATTACTTATCCATATCTTCAAAGTAGTGATCATGACAGTAATACATTCCTTTTAAAAGTATGTCATTATTACTTCTATATGCTGCGTCAAAAATGAGCTAATGTCATTTTCTGTGTGTTCTCTTTCTCTGTACTTGCCATTTCAATAAGGCCAGATGATTTATTTATTTATTTATTTATTTATTTCCAGTTTGATGACCAGGGAGGTCCACTGGGCTCAGGGAGCCCATTTTCTGTGGAGGCCAGGGGGAGATAAGCTCCACTTTACACAGTTTAGATACAAAATGTTTGCTTTACATACATTAGTTACAGGTACAATTGTAGAAAAGAAAAAGCCTTTACAATTTCACTTCATGCAAGAGAACAGGCATAAGATTGTGGATACACAATACACATTAGTTATTTACACTATTTACATTTGTGATAGGCTAGCTTGAAGACAGCGGTAGTCAGGTGTTAAGATGGTAGAAGTGTTTATAGGTAAGGGGGGAGGGTGCAGTTGCATTTCCTGTTAGAGTAAAAGATAGGAATGTAGCTGAGTTTTACAGGTTTCAAAGTTTTTGCAAGTTCTTAGAGTAGAAGGAAGAGAATTCCATTTTTTAGCTAAGGGGAATGATAGCAGAAGCTGTCCAGCAGGGCGGATGGGTTTGTGGACAGTGATTAAGTTTTGGTGAGTAGATCTGAGAGTTCTCTGAGGGGTATAAGGTTGAAGGATGTTGGTTAGTGCTGGTCACGTAAAAGAATGAAATATTAGTCTGTGGGCTGTGGAGATTTGAAGATAGTCTAGGTGGTTGGAGAGTTCAAGCCAGTTTAACAAATGTAGGGAGATACAATGGTGGGAGGAGAATTTGGTTTTGGTTGCAAATTTGGAAATTTTATTGTAACAGATTTCAAGTTTGGAGGAAAGGGAGGCAGATAAATGTGTTAGAAGAGTAGTGAGGGGAATAGATCGGTATTGGCTAGAGTAAGTCTGGTGGAAGGAGAGAGGAAGTGAATGTTTCTGTATAGCAAGCCAAGTTTTATATGGGTTTTCTTGATGTTTAGTTTGATTTGAGTATGTATACGTTTTCAAGTGTTTTTGATAGGGGAGAGGAATACAATGGGCTGGCAGTTATTAAACTCTGTAGATGTGCCACCTTTGTGTAAAGGTTTAAAAATGGATTTGTTTCAGAAGGAAGGAAAGTCTTTTGGATATAGCTCTATTTATCAGTATAGAGACTGGAAAAGCAATTATATCTGCAGCTGTTTTAAGTAGTCTGGAGAGAGTTGCTATGGTGGTTGGTTTTAGCTTATGTAGGAGCTTTTTTTTTAATGGTGGAGGTAGGTACTGGGCTGAAGTAAAATAGCTGAGGATATTTAGCAGCAGCTGCTGGTACTGAGAGGGTAGTGGGCATATTATTGTTTGTGAGTGACAATACAGTCTATATAAAATAGTTGTTGTCATTGTCCATGCTGGAGTACATGACTTAAGATGTACCTCCCTGAACTACATAAAAAGAGACATGGAAGAGCTCTCAGATCATGTGGCCCAGGCAAGTATGACCCTAGCCCTGAGTAGCATCCTGCCTTTTCCCAGAATGATACCACAGTATAAGGACAAAATGATTGACTTCAACAATTGGCTATGCTTCTGGTGTCATTCAAAGGGGATCCAGTATATGTCTGCCTGGGAAGACATGATCGACAAACCATGATGCTTTGCCAGAGATGGTCTGCACCTGTCACCCCTGGGATTCAGGTTACTGGCTAAAGCTCTTGGCACCCCTATAGTGCCTTTTTTAGGCAAGGTTCAAAGGCCAAAACCACCACTGTAACAGATACAAGCATGCAAAATCTGAAGGTAATGCTACTCAATGCTAGAAGTCTAGACCTCAAAATGCACTCTCTCGAGGCACTCCTAAAATGGAGAACATTGATATCTGTGCAGTAGCTGAGACCTGGTTCAAGGCTCCAAAGAACACCCCTGCAATACCAGGCTACAACTCTTACCACTTTTTTCGGCCACCAAATCAAGACCAAAACACTAAAGGTGGAGGAGTGTCCATATTCAACAAGGATATTCACACCTCCAGGCTAGTTGCCCAACACAATGCATCTGAAATTCTCCAGGTGCAACTAACACTAGGTAAGACTGCAATCCAAACTGTAGCTTGCTACAGATCCCCACCATGCCCCAAGATTCTTACTACACCTTTCTAAACATACTGGAAAATATTAAGATACAACCAAACACCCTAATACTGGGTGATTTCAACTACCCTGCCATTAACTGGAAAAACTACTGGTACCAACACCTTTTCCCAACGGTTCTTGGAATTCATAAATTCCAACGTCCTTGATCACCTAATCCATTGTCCCACCAGGGGCTCCAATATCCTATACCTGGTCATTACCAACATGGGAAATAGATGTTCCACACCAGTGGTCACCCCCTCATTGGTCAGGTCTGACAATAAGCAAAGCACCCTTGACATCCACATCCCACCCCCACCCCAATAAGGAAACCTCCGTAAAAAACTTCTCCAATGCCAACTTCATGCTACTCAAGTCAGAAGTGACAAACTTCATGACACCCATACAGATGGGATCTGAAAGTTTGACTGCTGAATTCTACACTAAGACACTGTACGGGCACATCCACTCATGCATGAATCGTGCCATCCCAAACAGAACCAAGATGCTCTCCTCCAAAAAAAGGAAGCCACTCTGGTGGTCCCCTGCCATAAACAAACTATACAACAGAAGGAAGAAACTGTTCTAGAAAAGAGGAAAATCCCTGGATGCAAAAATCTCCCATACCACCCTCAGTAAGAAGATGAGATCCCTCATAAAATCTTCAAAAGCTGGTTACGAAAATAAAGTTGCCAAAGATTCCAACGATAACTACAAGGCATTCTATAGTTATGTCAAGAATCTAAATGGCAATGCTCAGATCTTCTCTGAGCTATGACAGAATGGCATTAAATGTACTGATCCCAATGATATTGCCAATATCCTGGCAGATTGATTTAGTGCCAACTTCACCCCCCACTCATCCCTTAGAGGGCCCATCTCAATACCAAAATATTGCCAAATTCCGGTAATCACGGTCACACAGGAAGAAACAGCACTCTCCAAAGCTAAGAATACAGCATCCATTGAATGAGGTGACATCCCAGGCTGTGTACTACATGAACTACAAAATGGACTGGCACCTCACCTAAGTGTCATGTTTAATCATAGCCTCACTTCAGGCTTCGTGCCCACTGAGTGGTGCACAGCTACAGTTATCCCACTCCACAAGGGGGGATCCACCTTGGATCCTGGGAACTACCGTCCCATCAGTCTGACGAACCTGATCTGCAAGGGCATGGAACACATTATCATGCAACTTATAAACAAAGACTTTGGCAACCTTCAAACACTGGACCCCACCCAGTTTGGATTTGTGAAGGGCCGATCTTGTCTCCTGAACCTGATTGAATTCTTTGAATCAGTCTCCAGAGCTGTGGAAGAGGGTAAGGCGGTCCACACAGCCTATTTGGACTTTTCCAAAGCCTTCAACACCATCCCCACTCTGGAATCATAGATAAACTTACTAAGCTGGGCATAAATCCCTCGTCACTCTATGGGCTGCCAACTGACTTATTGACAGAACCCAGACTGTAAAAATAGCCGACTCCAAGTCCAGCTCCAGACAAGTGACTAGTGGAGTACCTCAGGGTTCAGTCCTGGGAACACTCTTGTTTGGCATCTACTTCTCTGAAATACAGGCCAACACTAAGGGACTCTGGCTAACAAAGTTTGCACATGACTGCAAACTGGGAGCCATTATTGAATCCCCAAATGATGTGGATATTCTACAAAAGGGCTTTACAGAAACAGATGCTTGCTGCCAGAGCCATGGGCTCAAGCCTAATGCCAAGAAATGTATAGTTATCCCTTTGGAAAAAAAACATGTACCCATGAATTACCACATAGGTGGCTGTACACTAAACACTGAAAGTGTGATGAGAGACTTAGGGACATGTAGGTGGACAGTGGCCTCATCTTCGATAACCACATTGCCACAACAGTCAGGAAATCCTTCTATGTGGCACACCACATCACTAAGGGCTTTTCATCCAGGAAAAAGGAGGTCATTGTCCCACTGTACTCATGCCTCATTAGACCCATTATAGAGTATAACGCCCTATTTGGTATGTACCTCACAAGACATCTGCAACAGCTGGAAAAGTCACAGAAATACTTCACTAAAAGAATCACAAGCCTAAAGAAGATGCCATATGCTGACCATCTAAAACAACTCCAGCTATACTCTGTGGCATATCATCTACTCAGAAGCGATCTCTGCTTAACATGCAAGGCCATGTCAAACCCTGAGTTGCTGGACATGCTTCACTTAAAGAAATCCCAATCCCTCAGAGCCACATGCTCCAGGGATCTAAACCTTGTCATCACAATGAGCAGAACATGCTGGAGGGATAGGTTCCTGACCCAGAGACTCCCATACTCTGGAATAGACTGCCCATACATGTCAAGCAGAGCACCTCCTTGGCCCTCTTCAAAAGGAACCTTGATGATTGGATGGGAGATAGGAAATTCACCCCAGAGATCATGTCAGTCATCCTGTTAGACAGGGGTCCAGGGAAGTAAATATTGTGGGAAGAAATATCCAGGGAATTGTTATGGCTAGGCTTGTGTAGGCCATAGGGCCGATAACCTAGTATCAACCTATGAACCTTTGAACTGTGTAAAAACTAAATCAATATTATTGTTGAATGTAGGGGTGGGGGTGGTAATTCAGCCTGAATATAAAAGTTTGTTTTTTGATGTCCAGAAGAGTTTTAGGTTATTTTGGTGTTAATTTTGGAGGATGTTATTGTGATGATGTGAGGTATTGCCAGCTATGCCAGGAGAAGTAGGGCAGTAGATGTGTAACATATGCCAGCATAGTTAGCTGGAATTTTGTAAAGAATTATATGTCATTTGTATATTAAACTGATTTGTACAGACACTTGTAAATGTATTTGTATAGCTGCTTGTGTTAAAAATGTAGCAACAGTGTGTCTTGCTGGACAGAGGAAGAAATATACATGTATTAGTGTAACTGTTGAAATGTATATATTGTAACAAATGATACTCGAAGTGAAGAGGTTAATCTCAATCCACCTGACTCTGAAAAATATTCTGAAATTAAATTACTTCACCTAGGCCGTAGAGATTGTATCTTACAGTTCTCAATGCATCCCAAGACAAAAAGTCTGGACTAGGAAGCTTTCTGTGTTGTGATTGCGGTGAACTAATTGCTGCTCTGGAAAGATGGAGGTTTGAAATTGTTTTATGACTTCTGGAAGCTGCAACAGACCTTAGCAAGTTCTATGTGTGTGTGCATTATTGCATTATTATTACAGTGGATATAAAAAGTTTATACACCCCTGTTAAAATGCCAGGTTTTTGTGATATATAAAGAAATGAGACCACAATAAATCATTTCAAACCTGTTCCCACCTTTAATGTGACCTATAACCTGTACAATTCAAGTGAAAAACAAACAAATCTGTTAGGGGAAAAATATGAAAAATAAAAAACATACAATATGATGGTTGCATAAGTGTGCACACCCTTAAACTAATACTTTGTTGAAGTACTTTTTGATTTAATTACAACATTCAGTCCTTTGGGTAGGAGTCTATCAGCACAGCACATCTTGACTTGACAAAATTTGCCTACTCTTCCTTGCAAAAATGCTCCAAATCTGTCAGATTGTGAGAGCATCTCTTGTGCACAGCCCTCTTCAAGTCAACCCACAGATTTTCTATTGGATTTAGGTCTAGGCTCTGGCTGGGCAATTCCAAAACTCTAATGTTTTTCCGGTAAAGCCATTCTTTTGTTGATTTGGATGTATGCTTGGGGTCATTGTCATGTTAAAAGGTGAAATTCCTCTTCATCTTCAGCTTTCTAGCAGATGCCTGAAGGTTTTGGGCCAAAGTGACTGGTATTTGGAACTCTTCATAATTCCCTCCACTTTGACTAAAGCCCCAGTTCCAGCTGAAGAAAAGGAACTCCAAAGCATGATACTGCCACCACCATGCTTCACCATGGGAATGGTGTTCTTTAGTGCTGCAAAGTGTTTTTGCGCCAAATGTACCTTTTGGAATTGTGGCTAAAAAATTTCAACCTTGGTCTCATCAGACCATAACACATTTTACTACATGCTTTCGGGAGACTTGATGCATTACTTTGCAAATTTTAGCCTGCCCTAGATGTTTTTCTGTGTAAGAAAAGGCTTCCATCTTGCAACCCTACCCCATTGTCCAGATATATGGAGAATATGGGAGATTGTTGTCACATGTAGTACAGTGCAGTGGTTAGCACTGTTGCCTCACAGCAAGAGGTTCTCTGGTTCGATCCTCGGCTGGGGAGCCTTCTGTGTGGAGTCTGCATGTCCTCCCTGTGGTCATGTGGGTTTCATCCGAGTGCTTCTTCCCACATCCCAAAGACATGCTATGGGTGGATTGGACACTCCAAATTGGCCCTAGGTGTGAGTGTGTGTGTGCCTTCAGTGGAAGGTTGGGCACCGGGCTGGCAACTCGACACTGTAAAACTCCACTGCCAATCATGAGCGGACAGGTGATCCGCTGTGGCAACCCCTATCTGGGAAAAGCCGAAAGAAGAAGAAGTTGTCACATGTAGTACACAACCAGTACTTGCCAGATATTCCTGCAGCTCCTTCAGTTTTGCTGTATGTCTCTTTGCAGCCTCCATGACCAGTTTTCATCTTGTCTTTTCATCAGTTTTAGAGGGATGTGCAGTTTTTTACAATGTCACTGTTGTCCCATATTTTCTCCACTTTTTGATGACTGTCTTCACTGTGTTCCATGGTATATCCAAAGCTCTGGAATTTTTGTACCCTTCTCCTGACTGACACCTTTCAACAATGAGATTGCTTTGATGCTTTGTAAGCTCTCTGCAAACCATGCCTTTTGCTGTAGCAGGCAACTGAGCAAATGTCAAGAAAATCCACTAGGACAGCTGAACTTTATTTGGGCTTAATCAGAATCTCATTAATTGATGGCAGGTGTGTACCCAAGAAGACTGAATGCTGTAATTAAATCAAAAGGTACTACAACAAACTATTAGTTTATGGGTGTGCATACACAACAAAGTATTAGTTTAAGGGTGTGCACACTTATGCAACCAGTATATTGTACGTTTTTTTTTTTATATTTTTTATATTTTTTCAGATTTGTTTGTTTTTCAATTGAATTATACAGGTTATAGGTCACATTAAAGGTGGGAAAAGTTTTGAAATTATTTATTGTGGTCTCATTTTTTTATATCACAAAAACCTGACATTTTAACAGGCATGTTTAAACTTTTTATATCCACTGTATGTGCTAAATCCTGGTAGCTGCTAGCCAAGGAGGTAGCAGGGGAACCAGAAGTCAGATGTCCAGATGTATGTGATGTCATTCTGTAGTCCATCACTAAAAATTATGTTTTAACAATAGGTGAGACTAAAGTCTCAGAGCACTCTGTTTTTGGAACCTAACAAAGAAGGACCCCTCACCTACTTCATCTTGCCTTGCACTAGTAAGTGAACCATAGAATGGTAATTCTTTAGATCAGTCAGAATAATATAGTGAGATTAGTCAAGTAATGTTTTTCTGTGTCTGTGTGAATCTGTTCATCTGTGTTATTTTAATATCTCCTGTGGCTGAAACTCCGGTGTTTAATGTTCATAGGTTCATAGGTAGGTACTAGGCTATCAGCCCTGGGGCCTATATAAGCCTAGCCAAAAAGGTTCCCCAGCTTTCGCCACCCAAGAAAAATGTAAGTAGATATTCCATATTTTCATATTTTCTTATTTTTTAGTATTAAATATATTTAAATTTTTCATTGTGGCTGGTCCTTTAGATAATATTTTAACCTTTGAGAGTACTCATATCTATTTGGTGACAATGGGGCCACTCCGGAAAGTCTTACTGCAATGGACAGACACTATCATTTGTAGTAATATTAATTTCACTCAGTATAATTGGGTAGCCTTGTAAGAGCCTTAGAGTAGCTGGCTTTGGAGTATCTGGTGGCAGTAACTACATTTTAGTCTGGACAGAAGGGGAGATAATTAATAAATCCATGCCAGCCTTTTTCAGGTGTGTGTGTGTGTGTGTGTGTGTGTGTGTGTGTGTGTGTGTGTGTGTGTGTGTGTGTGTGTGTGTGAGTGTGTGAAAATCAAATCTCAAAGAGTGTGTATGTGTGTGTGTGTCAGCTGCTTGGAGCAGGGACACGAAGCAATGGTGTGACAGAGAGAGTTGCGGAGGACTTGGCTTGGACAATCAACTGAGGGTGCAACTCTATAGCTGTGCCAGTGGGAAGTCTTACTGGGGATCTGGAAAGAGAGGGGAAACCAGACCCCAGATTGAATATATTCCCCTGCTTGCTCTTAAGGGAAACTGCTTGATGCAGAGAGATGCATGTGGAAATACTGGGTGAATCCATTTTTCTTCCAAGTGAATGTCCCTCTCCAGTGTTAGCAGTGAGGATTCAGGTTCCTTGATTACTGGCCCAGACAGTCACATTTACCATATGTTTGCTCATCATTTTTTATTTGGTATTTTGTTCTTTTCCTTAGTTGCCTGAAAAGTATTTTGTGTTCTATTTCTGAGCCACTCTTTCCAGGATTTATTATGCTGTAGTGCTAATTTTTTAGTTTATTTTCATAGCTATAGTGCAGGATTGGATATGATCCTTTTAGTATGTAATGCAGCAAGATTACTGTGACTTTTTAGGAATATCTTATTGAAGTGTAAGACAGAAGAGTCCAAAGGCAGAAACTTTAGTATTTTCCACTTATATTATCTTAAGAATTTGCTAAAAGTGTGTCTGTCAAAGTTTTTTGAGTTAAGAGGTTGGTTGCAATGTATATGTTATTGTAAATTCTGAGAGTGTAAGTAGGTTGACGGTCACTTAAGCATTCTGGAAGGCTACCAGTTCTCCTAATTTTGTTGGGTCTATTAGTAAGAATCCAGGCTAAGGTTGATTGCCTGCCAGTACTTTTGTAGACTCTAGTAACTGATGTAATTAATTGTGTAAAGCCATACAGGTTTATGGAATCAGATGGGATGTTGCTATTAATAAGCTACCAAACTACATTTAGATCTCCTAGTATTATTGTTTCATGTTGTAGATGGTGGGATATCGAGTATAGGATATTTTCTACACTGCTAATATTTTTACCTGGTGGGATAAATATACATGGCTGCTAAACAAAGCATTTTCCTATTATTTTTTCTGAGATATGATATAAGTAGTTTTGCATTATTAAACTGTGGTATCCCCTGTGCAAACTTGATCTTGTTTAGAGCATCCTCGTAGAGGGTGGCTATTCTGCCTGCCTGCTTATTTTTCCTGTCATGCCTAATTATTCTGAAACCAGGTGTTGTAATTTCATTATCATTTATGACTTTTTTTCAGCATTGTTCCTGTAGCTTTGATTACATCCGAGGAATATGTGGCATACAAGCATGTATATCCTGGATTTTTTTGCATATGCTTCTAAGATTGATATTTAGGAAGAAAAGACTGGAATTGGTGATAGGAGAGAAAAAAACAATGATACATTTAATACTGTGCTGTTAGTGTAGGTTCTGCTGTTTGGGGCCAGGGTGTGGGTGAATGTGTCCATTAATTGTTTGGGTGAAAATTTTATGAAGTAAAGTATGTTGCAAAATGCATTTGTGCTTTAGTTTTACTGGATTTCATATCGTAACATACTTAGATTTAAGATACCTGTAATTGCTGGTACAGTGTGGGTGCTATCATGATTGATAGACTTTGTAAGTCTTAGTGTAGTGAGTATGGATTTGTAGGACTATTAGTTATATTTATATAGGAGGTATGATAGTTGGTAAATAATGCTAATATGTAGAAGAGGCACACTAGTAGGGGTTCAGTGAAAGTCATTTTGTATAATATGTAAGTTAAATTTTGCTGAAGATATTAGTTTGCACTATAAAATGTTACAAGCAAGAGTAGTTATACAGAGGAACAGGAGTACACAGCTTTCACCACAAAAAGAGAGTATAAATATGCCTGCTTGTTTTTTATACTATGTCTGATGAAGTCTGCTGCTTAAGCAGACGAAAAGCGCTTCACATTAAAGTCCTGTTTGTTCGTGGCTATTTTCTCTTTTTGTGGTGAAAGCTGTGTACTCCTGTTCCTCTGTTTTTCCTGGTTTGCTGTTTTCGTATTTTTCAAGAGTAGTTATAGTTACAGCAGCATAACTTCTAAAAGGGTAAGCTGGGTAGCAACACTTTAAGTAAATAAGTCAGAGATACCAATTGTAGAGCAACTGTAACTGGATTATGTTCTGATTGCTTTGATGGAGAGGTAGGTTGGAAGAAGTGTAGGAGTGGAGTCTGGATATTTTAAATGTAGAGTAGGAGGTAGTGGGTGGGAATTGGAAGTAGGGTAGGGGAGCAGAGTGAGCCTGAGCATAGTGAGTGGGAATGGAGCAGGACTCAACAACTGAATTAGCGAAGTAACAGTGTTGTGAAACATTATCAGCAGCTTTGGCTATAACAAAAGGTAAGATGTTTTCTAGAGACAGCTAACTATATGAATTGAACAGTGTAAAATAGAAGCTGTGAGGGGGAAATGAGAATTATAGGGAGCAGTACACAAGCCCGTGAAGACTAAGCAGAGATTTACATGTGTGGTTAAGTATTTACAGAGTTAGCAGCAAGATACTGTAGTAAAGGAAGAGGGAATATTCTGAAAACAAAAACAGAACAAATAGTTTGTCATCTTTCAATGGAGGTGGGGGTGGTGGGATGGCAAACTATGTATTGGCGGTTATTTTGGACTACACAAAAACCTGCTTAAATGATTGGCCATTATTATGGGCTGTACTATATACTACTGGCCCAAGTGGTAAAGGTGTTGTTGAAGGTTCTATACAGCCATATCCTATAGTACAGAGTAAGTACCAACAGAACTACCTACTTTGGGTGAGTGTGCATGTACACTCAGCTGTCTTTATAGCTGTAAGTCTTAACTTATATTAGCTTTACTGCATTACTCATACATTTCTACTTTGATTGCACATTCTCGGTCCTTTCAAGGATGGACTTCAGGCTTGGGTGATAGTAGCTAGATATGATAGTTCCTGTGCAGCCTGTGCAGTGTATTAGCTTGAACTGGTTTGGTCAAGGTTGACAGAAGAGAAGCAGAGATGTCCGAAAGGGATAAGAGAGGTTTTATTAACTCAGATGTTAGACACTATTGTGGTAAATGTTCCACTATAAAATTTAAGGTACTATTACCACAACTATAACCTGCTCTATCATCTAATTTCCTTTATCTTCCTTGTGTCTCCTCCTCTCTTTCCTTTCTTTGGGCTGCTCTAACTCTTTTTCTTATTTTCCTATGTCCTAGATTCTGAACAATTCTTTATGGTGACAAAAATTATTCAGTAAAACCTGAAAATCTGTGCATACTGATGATACTGCACTAAATGTACCTCTTTGCATTTCAAAAAAAATAATTATATATAGCCAATGTAAATGTTAGTTTTAATTGAAACTATTTGCAAATGATATAACCAATGTCAAGGATGTCTAAAATAATGGTACAGTTGCTCATGAATGAAAGTGACTATAAATGCTGTAACAATGCAAATGATGTCCATGATGTTTGTTTAATAGAGCTTTTCTTCCTGGTCTCTGCTGAAAAAGGATACTTCTCAGTCAGTCTTTCCTGATAAACAAATGCCAGTTAATAAATAAAATAAATAAATAGCTACTGAGACAGATGATAAGATGTTGAGAGAAGAGCTTCTAGCTTGAGAAGTAATTTTCTGAAACAAGTATGGGCTGTGATGGTTACATTTACCAGAAGTGTTTACAATGATAAGAGTATTACTAAGGCTTATGTAAAGGTCTGTTTATTACCTGGGATGCATGCTCTAGATATAACTTATAAGATACCTGATTCTGATATTTTTTAGTATGAATAATACAATCTTGATTTTTAAAAATAAAGTTGTTAGATATTATGAATATAAGGCTGAAATTAATTCGGTTGTAAATATGCTGAAAGAAAAAGCTTGCTTAAATGCAAAAACAGAGTTTAGTAATATGTGATCAGCAACCATACTAAATGACCATGGCTTGGAAAATAAGGAATCTGTTGAATGGACATTTTTCCCTTACAGACTTAAAAACAGGATGTATGCAAGAGCAAAAATGCAAAATCTGCTTTTAAAGAATGGACAATGACACTGTGGCAATGTGTTTCCTCAAAAATATGTTTTTCTGCATGGAAAACAGGACATGTTTTATCAGCACTGGCACAAGAACAGATGTTCTTATACAAAGATCCAAATAGAATACAGGATGTTCACACTGTCAGAAAAGCTGGTCTCATAAAATTCAGCAAAAATGTGACAAGACATTGTTAAACAAGGAAGCTGAAAAAATAATATCATTAAGTCAGCAGTTTGCATCAGCATCTGCAACAATTAGTACTGCTTCTACATAGGTTCATAGGTTCATAGGTTCATACTAGGCTATCTGCCCTAGGGCATTTATAAGCCTAGCCAGAATGTGTTTGGCTTTCGCCACCCATTTTAAATTTATTTTGCTATGCCCTTTTTCGAGGTTAGTATACTGTGCCTCTGTCTAACAGTGACACAGAAGTGATACCCGGGGTAAACCTACGATCTCCCATCCACTCATCAAGATTCCTCTTGAAGAGAGTCAATGATGAGCAATTCTCCAAAATAGAATACCAAGAGGACTAAAATTGTATATAAAGAGCTGTATAAATCCAGTTATGTTAGGGGTATGGTAGGGACACATTTGTCCTGAGGTAAATGTTATATCTCTCACATCATCTGTACTATATGAGAAGTAAAGTGGAACAGTACTTTAAGCTGCAATGTTAGTCCATTTGGTTTATTATAAAAAGTTATTTGTTACTGCTCTAAAGTTGATGCTGCAAAGTATATTCTCTCATCAGTGTATATTCTGCAAATTTCTGTATGCAACAGACTGTGAATGCAAATATAACCAGACTTTGAATTTTAGCAGAGTGTCTTAAGAAGACTTCAAATCTATCACAGCAAGCAGTAAGCTCCATATAATTTTTCAAAAGTAAATATTTATTGTGTAAAAAACACAATAAATTTGTGAATATAGTTAAAAAGAAGTGGTCAGTTTTTTTTGCGCACAACTTTTTCTTTATACACCTATATGTTAACCTTGGTACATAATGGGTTGAATAGAGAAATTAATTATCACACCACAGCAAGAGGTTCTCCAGTTTGATTCTCAGCTAGGGTGCCTTCTGTGTGGAGTCTGCATGTCCACCCTGTGTTCACGTGGCTTTTCTTCAGGTGCTCAGGTTTCCTCCCATACTCCAAAGACATGTATTAGGTGTATTGGACTTTATAAATATGACATAGTTATGAGTGTACATGCATGTGTGTGGTATGGAAGAAGAACTGTTGCAGGGCTAGCCACCCTGTAGTGGGAGCCTTGGCTCTAGATGATTGCTGCTGTTGAAGTGACACCACAACCTCATGTGGAAAATGGGGAAAAAGAGATATGAATAGATGGATTTTGTATAATTGTTTGATTTATTCTTTAAATTCATTGTTTTAATTATAAATAATGATACTTTTTTCTCTCACTCTTAGTGAAGGCCAAGACACTACATTTGAGCGCGGATGTATTTTAACTGTTGAAGTGACACCACAGCCTTATGTGGAAAATGGGAAAAAAGAGATATAAATAGATGGATTTGGTATAATTGTTTGATTTATTCTTTAAATTAATTGTTTTTATTATAAATAATGGTACGTTTTTCTCTCACTCTCAACGAAGGCCAAGACACTACATTTGAGTATTGATGTATTTAACTGATACCGTTATCATTTATATTTGCTTTTTATTGGTTTGCCATGTTCAAAGAAGTGAAAATAGTTAAGATTGATAACGTGGATTTAGACAGGTAACATATCATTTCAGTTAAGGAGATATATTACTAAAAGCCCCACAACAGCAATCTGAAGCCAACTACAAAGATCTACTGCATAAGCTGGTTTCATCCCAGTGACCAGTTAATTAGGGTCACAAACTCACAATGCGCATCCTTCCTGCACAATGATTCCTCAGGCAGAAACCATAAAAATAGCAATATATTTTTAATCTGACAAACACTTAAAATAAAAAGAATAACAAAAAATTAGCTAATTCTTTCAAATGAAGACATACAAAAAGCATCATCTGATTGCTTTGATCTTAATGTTAGAGACTATGGGCCATATTCATGATTGCCTGCACTTAGTGGTGAAATCGTGTGCATGACTGCTCTATTTCATATTCATTAAACAGCTCTGTACTTTGCACTCCTCTCAAAACAAGGGTAGGTGGGAGAATATGCTAATGAAGGCATAAGTAACTGAAATTCATGTTAATTAAGCAAGCCAACATGGCAGAGCTATTTAGGAATGTATGAAGTGCCCATGTACACTTGGTGCACTTTTTGCCTTCATTTCCAATGCCTTATGGAATACAGAAGCAAAGACACTTAGGAAAAAGTATGTTATGGGTTGCTGCTGCTGTTATTCACTTGAATGTGCAATAGGCTTTAATACAAGGTGCTTCAGCTGCTGACAGGCCTCGGCCTAGAAGGAGAAGAGTATTCAGACTATGTTTGACTTATCATGAACTGCATACAGAAATTGTAGAACAATACAGAGTGGATGGGAATAACCTAGAGGAAATATACAACCTCTGCCACCATCATCTGAGTCCTAGGAGAAATCATGGAGAACCCATCCCAGTGGAAACCAAACTATGTGTAACATTACATATACTAGCTACAAGTACTTTTCAGAGACCCACAGCAGCAATATTAGAGGTGTCACAGGCCTCAGCCAATAGAATATTATATCAACTTATAAATACAATACATCAAGCAAGGAATCATATCTGGTTTCCATGTACCCCAGAACAGATAGTAGCAACAATTATATGCCATAGCACACCTCTCTGAAGTTCTGTAGATCATGGACTGCCCACAGAGACAGAAATAATAGTCCCACCCACTGAACAGGGGAGGATGTACATCAACAGGCAAGGCTGCTACTCTGTCAACTGTTTGATGGTATGTAATGCCCAAGGTATAAGCTACAATATGTGTGTGTAGGCAACCCTAGCAGTTTTCATGACTCACTCATGTGGCACACCTATGACCTGTACTTAAGGTTTGCCAGGGATGACTTTCAACAAGAGCATCTTGTGGTGGATGCAGGATATGCACTGGAGCCGTGGCTCATGACACCTATGAGAACCCCACACAACCCCATTGAGCAAGGATGCAACAATGCCTATGCTCAAATTAAGAATATTATGAAATGTGTTTTGGTGTCCAGACACATCAGGTGGTGCCCTGAAATAAGACCCATTTACCACGGCAAAAATACTCACAATCTGTACCATGTTGCATATTATCTTTGTTAGAAAACAGCTGCAACAAGGACAACATGGCCAAGTACATCAGTTTCCAAGACAACAGACAGGGCCAGCAGGTCAAGCAGATGCATAAGAAGAGTCTGAAAAGAACCAGCAGCCATATGTATGCATGCACAGTATGCCATGGCAATGGATAAAAGGCAGACGATAGAACAAACACTCACTACCTAACTGAAAACGTAGATAAAATCACATACAAACATTAAAACTAATGGCTGCAGTCTTCTTCAACCTTTACTTACTCATGTAATGGTTGTGTTGTGCTAGCATCAGACAGTGTCAACCCCTGAAGATACGCCTTGTAGCAGTAGTATTAACTAGGTAAGTACTGAACCTGTAAAAAAGAGATATAGAAATGAACATTTTCATATGCAACTATTGTATATCATTAAGATGAAACATGTCTCAGTTCTACAGTAATGTCAGCAATAACTTATGACTGATATATGTAATATGCATATATAATTCTGCTCAGTACTGTGCATCACACATTACAGTTGCACATTATAGATACCCCAACAGTGACCTGGGCAATTTTTGCATCATTTGCACAAGTTTATGAGCAAGCAATAATTACTGAGCGATAAGACTGCATTGCTAAGAATGCAATAAAAATACAAGGAGGATTAAGACTTACATAAAAAAATAATTTACAACTGAGCAGGAAAAAGAACAATAAAAAACAATTTCTGCTATACATTCCATTAAAGCAAGCATTACTTATCCACACTCTTTATCACATATAGGCAGCCCTAAGTCACAAATAAATGTGCAACTGGCAGGGCACAGTGATTATCACTTGCACAGGGTGAGGATGGTTAGAGGTGGCCAAGCCTGACACCAAAGAAGTGACTGTGTGTCAGTGAGAAACTAGTTGATCATATAGTATCCATTGTCAGGGCCAGTAGCAACACATTTATATCATTTATTTGTAATGCTTATACAGATGCGCTTGTGTGTGTGTGTGTGTGTGTGTGTGTGTGTGTGTGTGTGTGTGTGTGTGTGTGTGTGTGTGTATGTGTGTGTGTGTGTGTGTGTGTGTGTGTGTGTGTGTGTGTGTGTGTGTGTGTGTGTGTGTGTGTGTCTGTGCCTCTGTGTTTGTATGATGCTTTTTAAGTTGTGTGGTTTTGTATGAACACAATCAAACCACTTGTGCTAGCACTACATCCTGGAATATCAGACAGGGGTCAGCCATGCATAGCAGAGCAGTCAGTTCACTGTCATTTCGAAACCTCAGTAGAACCAAATATCAGATGCAGAAACAACAGATCACACACCACCAGGAATCCAACAGGCAGTTTTCTAAACAGTAGTATTTTAATCAGATAAAATCTCTGCTAGCACCTCTGCTAAAAAGCCTTCTCAGAGTATACAAAACATAAATAATATACATGCTTTATATAGAAAACAATTTGCCTTAATTATTCAATAAAATGACTAGAGCAATTATATCATTACAAAACATTTACCCAATTAAGACCCCTCCAATTATATTCTGTATTAAGTCCCTTAGGGACTAAAGTTTCATACGTTAATATAAAAATAGATTCTTTTTGTAACAGTTTTAGTTTCAAAAGAGAACTTATGAACCTATCTACCTTAACCTGCTCTAACGTGTTGACCTGAAGTCCCTCCACATTACTACTATGATATTCTTTAAAATGTACAGCAACTGGGCTCTCCATCTTAAATTTCTTCATGTCCCTAATGTTGTGTCTTTTGGCTTTTCTGGTTAAGGGTCGCCACAGCAGAACTCCGGTCCGCTAATGATTGGCAGTTGATTTTTACGTGCTGAGCTGTCGGCCCTAACGCACAACCTTTGATGAAGGTATGCCCATTCACGCATGTCTTCACAGAAGACGCTCTAGCTGAGAATCGAATGGGACAACGTCTTGCTGTGAGGCGACAATGCTACCGCAGCACCACCACCACGGATCTAAAATTCTTAACACTTTCACCAGCATAATATTTATTACATTGGCATGTAAGTACATAGACAACCCCCTGAGTGTCATATCTAAAAATATTTTATGTCTCATATTTTTTCCATTAATATTTGGGAACAGTCTAACCACAACATTACAACAGGAAAACCTTTTGCAAGGGAAGGTCCTTTTAAGGCTACTTACCTTTCCAATATTAACCTTAGGAGCTACAAGTCTACTTCTAACTATCCTAGCTCCTATGCTCCTTCCATGCCTGTATGATATGCAGAGTCTTTCTTCCAAAAAAATCACAAAATTCTTTTTGTTGTAACAGGAAGCCCCCCTAAAAAATTAAGTGATTGCAAAAGATCACCATCATTTCCCCTAATGATTATGAGAACATCTTCTGCCATGAATTGCACTGCTACTCCCATGGCTGTAGCTAGAAGTTGGGGTCTACCTGAATGTGAACAATGTCTGTTGGATGAGCTGCCATCATGACTACATTCACAATCATGTCGCCTAGCACATCTGGGTGTGACACCTCAATCACTGATGGAGCAGTGGAAGTAGTACAAGAGTAGTATCTGTTATGGCCATGCCAACGAAGACTTCACAAAGTGGCAGCTCTCCAGCCACATAGATGCTGAACTTCCCAGCAGATGTTCCTTTACAGACACTGCATGATCCAATGTGTCATTCATCCTGTCCAAAGAGTCACCCACATGGTTTAGGCAATGTTACATGTCAGAAGGCACAGCATGCAGTACTCGGACTATCTCTTCCAAGGCCTTAGTGGAACATGACTGTGCCTCCATGATTGCTGTATACATACTTTGTGTGGTATCTACTGATACACCAACATCGGGGGAGTGTGGCAGCAGGCCTCATCAGAGTACCTCTATTAACACCCCTGTGTGTTACTTATAGGTTTAATTTACCTTCCGTTTTGCTTCCATGGAGACTTGGCCAGCTCTACAACTGGAGTAGACACACTACCCTGATCAAACATGTTACCCTCAACCTGTCCTTTCCCTAATGACTCTGTGTCATAGATATTGATTGTGTCAAAACTCTACACAGGTGATGTAGGAGCCACAACTTCAGAGACATACTGACATTCCCAAACTGTGTCTCTTCATCATTGCCATCGTCATTATCATCAGAGGATATTGATAGTCCAACATTAGACAGTAGGAGTTCAACTGTTCTGGTGGCAGGTTTACCTGTGATAACAATTAATTAACCAAAAAAATAGAAACTGAAGAAAAAACTATCAATCTTATGACATGTAATACTGAAGTTAAGCAATAATAGATGCAAATGCAATGAAGAAAATAACTTAAAGTAGACATAAATCAACTATGAAAAATGAAGCTATGAACTTTCAGTCAGAGACCAGTTGGCAAAATGGTTAAAGTATTCTTCTCCCATGCACAAGGTACAATGTTCAATTCTGACCTCCAGCTAATGACTGGAGTTTGCATGTTCTCCCTCTGTCTCTGTGGGGGTTCATCCCACCTGCAAAAAATATGCTGAGTGTTTATATATATGCTAATTATTAATATGACACACCTGGAGCTTCAGCAGAATACATCCTCTTTTGGTCATCCTCCACCTTAGCACCTATATCATCTACTACTCTGAAACCTCCAATGAGCTTTCTAGATCCCTTATAATGGACAGAAATGCATCCATATCAGTCATTAATGGTTTGGTAACCAGAATCACCACCAGTAGCCTTCAGTTCTCCTGCTATAGCAGCAGCTCTGTTTTTGCCTTTGGCAATCATGAAACTGGCCTGATGTCTGATGCTAACATAATCACAGCCATATAGCCACCCACAGCACTGACATCACTGACTCCCTGCAGCCAGTTGTGGTCACAGAAGGACTTGTTGGCGTTGAATCTCTTTAATATATATGAACCATGTTGAAGGAGTGCCTAAACTGTTACCTCATTCTTAGTATTAGAAAATGGCAGTTGACAGCCTGATTTCTTGGGAGACATATCTATATATGTAATTAAAAATTAGAGAAATTAATATGTGTCAGAAAATTAAGAAGAGTGGCTGGCCACAAAAGAAATATGTATATATGCAGGCATCATAAACAAAAATTAAATTCCCCCACACAAAAAAAAGAAAAAAATTAAAAGTAATAATAAAACACTTTATGTATAAGAATATGTATGTCCATAATAGATAGCAGCATTTATAAAATATATGAATTAAATGTAGGACATTCAACATGTTTACCATTTGGGATAGCCTTCATTTAATGTCTGGTACATACCATAGGCTTAACAGTTTTCTTGGATATAATGTAACCTTGCCATTGCTACCAGTCCTAAAAAAAAATTATAAAGTGTCCAATTCCTCTGAGGAATGTTTCTCTAAAGGCAGGTAACATTAAAAAAATACATAACAATGCTATAATAGCGCTGATGGACAAACTGCAGGCAGCACCCAATGAAAAGTAAGCCCTCACAAATGTCTAAAACAATAAATTTTAATTAAACATCACATACCTTCACAGAAATTTGTATGGAAGTACCCAAACTATTGTAATTGCAGCAGTAAAACAGCAGTATCAAAGTCTCTAAACAGTCTCTCCTACTATGATACAAGTGCCTTCCCAACACAATGACTTTATATAGTAAAATGATTCCCCCCTATCAGCACTGTGCAAATCACGTGTCAACTCATTAGAGTTCATGAATCACACAATTTGCATGAATTTCTGGGAATGTAAACATGGTGTAAGGATGTATACAATTATGTGCACACACCCTAGTAGTACACGACTGAGCAGTGAGAAGTGTATCTTGCTAAGGGCTTGCAAGTATGAATGACTGATCTTACTGAAGGAATAATTAGTGTTTCACACTCCTGCCAGTTTGATGTACACTTACTGAGGGAGTGTTAGGGAGAAGAGAGTTACCATAAAGTCAGGGAATATGTCAACTGACTTAGGAGATAACACCTTTATTAATGCTTATGACCCAACTGTGCCATTGAGTAAAAACATTATCTATAAGTCATATGAAGTACATTACATTTAAATATACTGACAGATCAAAATCAATCCAAATGATATTGAATGCAAGTTAGGAAAACATAAAAAAGAAAATAATGCTCACAAAGGACAGAGAAGAAAACAACTTTAGCAATTCAAAATTTTTTTACTATTGTGACAGGAAGTATTTGCTTAACTATTGCAAAAATCCCATTCATCACCACATCTACTGGGAAATTACAAAGGACAACTGTTTGAAAATACTTATCTTGGATCTTTAATGAAAAGTGATACAATGTCAAATCCTGAGTATATGCAATCTACTTTCTCTTCTACATAATATGTCTGTCTCTGTGGCAAACAGTGAAAATAACCCCAAAATATCACATTAATGCTATGGTGTCAATCTGTAAATCTAGATAGGGTGCTGTCTGTGTGTGTGAAAGTATTAGGTCTATTAGGCATGTTTTGATATTATAAGACAACAAAATTGAGAATATCAGAAAGAGACAGTCTAAAATAATGTTTTTTTTCTTTATCTTTTGTGTGCCTCTTGGCATTGCACACTTCACTTAGGCAAAAACTCAACATTTTAATTTGGAATGCCATCAGTAGTGCAAATGAGCCTGGCACAGGTGTCCTGCCATCAGCACTCTAGTCAGTAATGAGTAAAAAAAATGCACCTCTCAGCTTAATTTCCAGACAATTGTACTGAGGGGTTCAGAAAAAAGCCTAAGAAGGGTAGTTTAATGCACACTGTGAGACATACAAACAAATAAGGACATAAGAGCAGAAACCAAAGTAGCTCCAATTGCAGTAAAGATCAAAGATGACAGATTACGATGGTTCAGACATGTGCAGAAAAGCAGAAGACAATCTGGTGAAGAAGATTTGGGACAGATAGGAAGAAGGTAAGAGGAAACCAGGATGCCCAGCAAAGAGTTGGATGGATTGAGTAAAAGAAGATCAGGCATCAGTGTCAAAGAAGGCAGGAGTGTGGCATTGAATTGAGAGAAATGGCAAAAGTTAACACGATACCCCGACCCTATGTACAAAATAGAAAAAAAAGGGCTGATGATGTTGTTCAGAACTAGTACTGACACACATTTTTGTATATAAAGTGAATAGCCTAAGTCTGTATGATAACTGCTCAATATGTTAGCTATAATCCTTGTGAGTTTTCGTTACAAATGTTTGATTGTTGGAAACTCACTTATTCATATTATTAGTAACACCATTTGATATGAATGATGTATATCATGCCAGCTTGTAGTGTGATAACAGAAAATCAGTAACAGGAGGAATGTGGAAATATGTATACTACATGCCAAATTACTTATCCATATCTTCAAAGTAGTGATCATGACAGTAATACATTCCTTTTAAAAGTATGTCATTATTACTTCTATATGTTGTGTCAAAAATGAGCTAATGCCATTTTCTGTGTGTTCTCTTTCTCTGTACTTGCCATTTCAATAAGGCCAGATGATTTATTTATTTATTTATTTATTTATTTATTTATTTATTTATTTATTTATTTATTTCCAGTTTGATGACCAGGGAGGTCCACTGGGCTCAGGGAGCCCATTTTCTGTGGAGGCCAGGGGGAGATAAGCTCCACTTTACATAGTTTAGATACAAAATGTTTGCTTTACATACATTAGTTACAGGTACAATTGTAGAAAAGAAAAAGCCTTTACAATTTCACTTCATGCAAGAGAACAGGCATAAGATTGTGGATACACAATACACATTAGTTATTTACACTATTTACATTTGTGATACGCTAGCTTGAAGACAGCGGTAGTCAGGTGTTAAGATGGTAGAAGTGTTTATAGGTAAGGGGGGAGGGTGCAGTTGCATTTCCTGTTAGAGTAAAAGATAGGAATGTAGCTGAGTTTTACAGGTTTCAAAGTTTTTGCAAGTTCTTAGAGTAGAAGGAAGATAATTCCATTTTTTAGCTAAGGGGAATGATAGCAGAAGCTGTCCAGCAGGGCGGATGGGTTTGTGGACAGAGATTAAGTTTTGGTGAGTAGATCTGAGATTTCTCTGAGGGGTATAAGGTTGAAGGATGTTGGTTAGTGCTGGTCACGTAAAAGAATGAAATATTAGTCTGTGGGCTGTGGAGATTTGAAGATAGTCTAGGTGGTTGGAGAGTTCAAGCCAGTTTAACAAATGTAGGGAGATACAATGGTGGGAGGAGAATTTGGTTTTGGTTGCAAATTTGGAAATTTTATTGTATCAGATTTCAAGTTTGGAGGAAAGGGAGGCAGATAAATGTGTTAGAAGAGTAGTGAGGGGAGTAGATCGGTATTGGCTAGAGTTAGTCTGGTGGAAGGAGAGAGGAAGTGAATGTTTCTGTATAGCAAGCCAAGTTTTATATGGGTTTTCTTGATGTTTTGCTTGATGTGAGTATCAAATTATAGGTGTTCATCGATGGTAACTCCTAGAAGTTTGGCAAAGGGAACAACCTCTATGGTGGAGTTGTTTTGGCTAATGATTTGGAATGAGTTTTTATCAATAGGGGATGCTTTAGAGGGGGAAAATAGAAGTATTTTGGATTTGTTGGCATTTAGAAAGAGATGGTTTTGGAGCATCCACTTTTCAGTGGTGGAGAAGGCTGATTGTGTCACTGTTTGGAGCTCTGGAAGGTTAGAGGTGCAGCAGATTAATGTAGAATCATCTGCATATTGCACAATATTGGTGTTGGGTAAGGATTTGTGAAAGTCATTAATAAAGATGTTGAATAGCAGTGGACCTAGTATGGATCCTTGAGGTACCCCAGTGGGGGTAGAAAGGAAGCTAGAGGTGCTTTTTCCCCCATTTTACAGCTTGAGACCTGTCAGAATGCTAGCTGGAGAACCAATATAAGGTATTGTGGGAGAGATTAAAATTGGAAAGATGGTTTATGAGGTGGGTATGGGAGATGGTATTGAATGCTTTGGACAAATCCAGTAGAACTGTAGATGCTATTTTTCCAGAGTTGTGGGCAAGGTTTACTGTGTGTAAGAAGGAGAGAAGGGCAGTGATGGTACTATGGCCAGGTCGGTAGCTGTATTGGGTCAGAGTGATTAGTTGATTATTGGCTAGGAATGGCATAAGCTGAAGGTGAATGCATTTTTCTAGGAGTTTAGAAATAGGGGAGAGGATAGCTATGGGGTGGAAGTTTGAGATGTTATTGTTTTTGCCATGTTTATGGAGAGGTAGAATAAAGGTGGCATGCCATAATTTGGGCACATAGGATTGCAGCATAGACCTACTGATCAAGATGCTAATGGGGAGAGCGATGCCATCAGCAGCTATTTTTAGGAAGGAGGATGGGATGTTGTCAGGGGCATTGAAGCATGGTTTTAGTTTAGAGAGTAATTTCTTTATGTGGGAGGTTGAGATGGGTTTGAGCTCAAATGTAGGAGGAGAAATAGTAGGGGGAGAGGATAGTTGGATAGGTTGAGGGGATGGGTTATTGTTGGGGAAGGTCGTGGTCAGTTTTGCTAGAGTTTGTGAAGAAGGAGCTGAGTAGGGATGCTATTTCAAG
Source organism: Protopterus annectens (assembly GCF_019279795.1). Taxonomy (NCBI): domain Eukaryota; kingdom Metazoa; phylum Chordata; order Ceratodontiformes; family Protopteridae; genus Protopterus; species Protopterus annectens. The sequence continues at coordinate 1,635,907,030 of NC_056729.1, forward strand.
CTCAGATTTGTGGTTGTCAGGGCTGAGGTTAATTTTGGTACCTGGGTTGAGAAGGGGATTAATGGAACTCCAGAACTGTTTGGGGTTGTTAGAATGGTTAGACTGAAGTTTGATATAGTAAGACTTTTTATTTCTAATGACTTGTTTTTTAGTAAGGTTACGTAGCTGTTTGTATTTAAGTAAAGTTTCAGGCTGTTTGTTATTGAGATAGGCTTTCCAGGTTTTATCTCTTTGTAGCATATGTTTTTTGGTGTCTTTAGTTAGCCAAGGTGCTGTCTTTGTTTTTACTCTTTTTGTTCTTATTGGAGCTAGGCAGTTTAGGACATTTATGAAGGTTGAGTTAAAAATTTCTACAGTTTTGTCAAGTGGAAGTGTTTTTAGGGGGCTCCAGTTAATTTGCTTTAGGGAGTCGGAGAAAGTAATGGGCTTAAAGTTTGAGAGATTACATGTTTGAATATAGTGTTGATGGTGGGGAGAGGAGAGGGTAGCTCTATGGGTGAAGACTGGGATGTGGTCTCCTAATGGGTCAGGTATTATGATGGATTTTATGACTTTATTAGAATGGGATACAAGGATCCAATCTAATATGGTCCCAGGGGGTTTTGTTTTGTTAGGTCTGGTGATGGAGTTAGTTAATTGGGACTAAATACATAGATTGATGGATATGGTGGGATTAGGGTTATTGATTTTGTTGCAGTCGATATTTACATCTTCAAGTTTATAGGTTTCTACCTTAATATTGGTGGATGTCCAGAAGATGATTTCCTCTAGAGTAGAGATGTTTATTACCAGAGGGGATATAGAGGGATATAATGCAAATGCTTTTGTGGTTATTTATTTTTAGGAGGCCAAGAACTAGTTCTGCATTGTAGAATGGAGGGATAGGATTGGGATAGGCGGTTATAGATAGTTGGTTAGTGTAGATTAAGGCTACACCACCACCTTTTCTGTTTATGCAGTCATTTCTCAGAGATTGAAATCCAGGGGGGAGGAATTTGGAGTCACTAATATGTGGTTTTAGCCAGGTTTCATAGATGGTTAAAATGTCGGGTAGGTTGTGGTTTAGCCAGGCATGGAAGTGGGCTACTTTGTTTTTTAAACTCTGGGCATTGACGGTAAGGAATTTGAGGTATTTGAGGGTGGTTGAATTATTATTGATAGGAGGACTGTGACTAGGGGCAGTATTTGGTCCTGGATTTGGGTGTATGTCCCCAGCTAAGTAGAAGTAGTTGAGGAAGGAAAGTAGTGTTTTTGATTTGGAATTAGTTAGATGTGGACAGTAGGGTATTAGTTTAGTCTTCCAGTATATAATTGAGAATGTGAACATTTTTATTTTGAAGTAATGGAGTGGATTGGGTTCAACGAGAGAGGGAGATGTGTTGTGGAAGTGTGTTTTGAAGCAAGTGGAAGAAGGTGGTGAGATATGGAATAGGATAGTGAGGAGGGGTGTAGTTGGGTATAGGTGTAGGAGGTGGCTTGGTACAAAGGGATTAGTAGTAGAATGTAGCTAGATGGAGTAAGAAAGGCGGTGGTGAAAGAGAAGACATGGTAAAGGATAGAAGTATAGATGCTGTAGAGAAGGGATCAAGAATGAAGGGAGGGAGTAGATTTGATTGGCAGGAGGAGGCAGGCTGGGGAGGAGCTGTTGAGTTTAAAAGGATTGGTCGATAGTGAGGGGGAGGGCTTTACAGTAGAAATAAATGTAGGAGTGGTGGGGTGGGTGGGAATTGGAGGTAGGATAAGGCAGCGGAGGGAGCCAGCAGGGCCATTGGAGTGGGAAGAGCTGGAGAAAAGGTGTCTGACAGAAACCAATCAGTCAGCTTTAGGAGAAATGTGTGATTTTACCAGAAGGACAGAAACATCAGAGGTAAGTCTATACTATAGAGAATGACAGGAGAAATGTAGTACTTCAATGTACCAGATACAGCAGGCTAGTGGGGTATAAAAGTAGGGAGAGTGAGGGTGGCTAGAGAGAGAGCATAATAGAAGAGTAGTCTATAAAAGACGTGTGTGGGCAGAAATATCTATCAGGTGGCTTAGAGGGTGGGAGGGATTGAAGTGCAGGAGAAATAAAAACCACAGTAGGCTACTTGGCTAACATGGGGCAAAGTATAGACACCACAGTAGTGAGGCACAGATAGCAGAATTAAGTTTACAAATGACAATACATACACTATTAGAGTTTCTGCAGAGGGGTTATCTGTTTGGAGCACTTCAGAAGGTTTGTCAGAGTTCCATAGCAGAATTCCTTAGAGGGGAGGTTTCTTAGGATGTAGTAAATGGGGTGGAACACAGCACACACAGACTATTAGAGTTTCTGAAGAGGGTTATCTGTTTGGAGCACTTCAGAGGGTTTGGCAGAGTCCCATATCAGAATTCTTTAGAGGGGAAGTTTATTAGGATGTAGTAAATGGGGTGGAACGCAGCACACACACATACTATTAGAGTTTCTGCAGAGGGGTTATCGGTTTGGAGCACTTTAGAGAGTTTGGCAGAGTCCTGCAGCAGAATTCCTTAGAGGGAGGTTTCTTAGGATGTAGTAAATGGGGTGGAACTCAGCACACACACAGACTATTAGAGTTTCTGCAGAGGGGTTATTATTTGGAGCACTTCAGAGAGTTTGGCAGAGTCCTGTAGCAGAATTCCTTAGGGGGAGGTTTCTTAGGATGTAGTAAATGGGGTGGGGGTGGAACGCAGCACACGCAGACTATTAGAGTTTCTGCAGAGGGGTTATCTGTTTGGAGCACTTCAGAGGATTTGGCAGAGTCCCATAGCAGAATTCCTTAGAGGAGAGGTTTCTTAGGATGTAGTAAATGGGGTGGAATGCAGCACACACAGACTCTTAAAGTTTCTGCAGAGGGGTTATCTGTTTGGAGCACTTCAGATGATTATGATTAATAGCAATGGAAGTTCTGATCTGGCAAACAGATGTTAAAAAGATGAATCTATCAGGTTACTGCTATAAGTGCTCTGTTCATTGCTAGCTATACCATACAATATTTTTATTTTTACTTATATATTTTTTTACTTCTGTAGTTGTCCACTACTTGGCAATGCACAACAGTGGCTCACTTCTGAAGGCAAAAGTGAAATATTTCAGTTTGGCGGCCTTCTGTCACACAACTCAGCCTGACACCATTGTGCTGTTTTTGGCACTCTGTACAGTACTACATGAAGAAAATTTACCTGTCAGCTACCTCTCTTTGTCTGTATGGTGGAAATACAATGTGCTTGGATCGAGAGAACACGTAATGCAGAACTGGAATCCAGCTTACATGCATTTTTACTCAGGGTGACAGAATAAATATTGTCATTCAACTTTCTTTAATAATATAGCATTAAATATAAATGACAATTGCAAACATGAATTTGGTAACAACTATTATTATTGACATATAACTCAAGTATTATGCGTGCTCATTATCTTAAGCATCTCAGTGATGATAATTAATGTAAAATGCACTTGCATAGGTACAAAGTGCAAAATATGTAATTAAAGTTAAATGCTTAATTGCATATAATAATTTTATGGGTAGGGCAGTATATCATGTAAAGTATCTGTGGAACCTACCCCAACATGTATTACTTAGATCATGCAACTCTAGTCATATGAAATATATTTACAACCACATATAATGTCTTTTACATAGACTTCTAGTGCCATGAGTAGTTCAAATAACATTATATGAGCACCTATTTTAAGTAAGCCTCTGTTCTTCTTGAAATGTGTATACCTCAGGTTACAGCTTAAAAAGTGAATTCTCCTGTAGCATTGATGGTTAGTAAGCAATATTTAATCCTGTATTTTTCTCATGGGTTTAATTCCCATGTCGTTTCAGTCAGTCTTTATGTTGTGTATGTCCCAACAAACAATTATTTCCCAATTCATAACATTTTACCTCTAAATTTATTTATTGAACATTTGTTTACCAAGAAAGTTCGACTTGGAACAAAGCCAATTTTCAGCAGAGGCCTAGAGAAAAATGCTCCAGACGCATGTCTTTGTGATGTGGAAGGAAACCACAGTACGCAGAGAAAGCCCAAACAAATGCAGGGAGGGCATGCGGGCTCCGCACAGAAGGCACTCAGGCCAGGAATCGAACCAGAGAACCTCTTGTTGTGAGGTGATAAAAAAACAGGAAATGGAGGCACCACTGCACTGTCCAGAAATAACAACAATTATCACAAACAATAAATAGCAATGATTATCACAAACATTGTAGAGCAGTTCCTTATTTAACAGTACAATATGTGTAGATAGAGTGAGCATCACACATGGCCAACTTTGAATGCCATATTGCACATCTTCATTGTGCTTTCAGTTGTGTAAATGCAGCCAGCAAGGCAGTGCATCTTTGTGCACAGGCTGGTGCACACAAGATCTGAATTAGGCACTAATTCAGACTCCTAGATCTATGTCTAGTTCAATGGAAATGGCAGGTGAAGGTGAGAATGGTGGTTCACTTAGGGCCCAAAGGTGGTGCAAAGGGGAATACAGAATCTTTGTGGCACTACTTTTCAAGTGCTGCAGACACAGGATTGTAAAGGAGGACTATACTGAATCTCAGTACAAGGCTTTATTCAGTGTACCTGGTATTCCATGCACTGGGAAACAAAATCATCACAATTACAGTGACATAAACAGCACAAGTAGGACCTCCTAAGCCACTGAGAGGATGAATTTAAGAGTGCAAACACCACTGAGTTGTGTAGGTATAGTGAACCATCACTAGTCAATGGTATAGCATGGATTTGCCACTCAATACATTTATTCATTATGTCTCCATTTCTTGTTTTTTTATGATTTGTACAACTGCTGAAACTATTTCCCTGAACAAGGACACACATCTGGACAGAATGGCTTGCCTCAGAGGCACAGGATTAGTATGCATCGGATATTAGTGCAAGCCCAAACATTACTTTTAAGGCTAACAGTCCATTTCAGCTTGATTAGGCATACCTAACCTTCATGTCAAGCATGCATGCCTGCTCCAATAACTCTTAATGATCACATTAGCCAGTGAGTGCTTCAGCTTAGCGGTGTGTGTAAGTTCAGTTCTCTGCATCAGAAAAGAGCTTTTATTGAAGGATAGTATGATAAATCATTTACTGCAATATGAAATAACATTAAAAATTCAGTTTTATAACTAGATTTATTAACATGGAAAGCATATATCTGATATGCCACAGTCAAATAACTTTTTACATATTATAATAGCACTGAGGTTTATTTATCTAATGACATATTAATGCTTCACATCATATCTGGATGCTGCAAAGGTGAACATAGTTATGTGTCATATTTGTTAACATATTGAAATAAAACTATGATATGCCATTTATATTATCTATGTTTTGTTTCTCCCAAACCTATCTCTCTTTTTTGAATACATTGCTGTTGCAACCCAAATGATCATCAACATAGGGAGCTAGACTGACCACTAGGGTTCAGCCCACCATACCTCCACAGGTGGTGGCACCACCACAGGCAGCACAGACTCCCAGCACATCTGGTCGCAACCTGTTATCATTACCTCCACAACTCCTGCCTTGGCTTCTCCACCTGCTTCAAGTAGCTCTGCCCTGTTTGCCCATCCAGTGGTACCCATCTGGAGTAGAAATGGAAGTAGTGGTTTTGCCACCCATCAGCAGCTGACATTGTTGGTGTAAGCCATTATGGAGAGGGGTCTCAGTGCCTGAATCAAGAGAGTTGAAAAGGCTCTGCATCAGATTGCAAAACTGATGTCACACCCAGCACTGACTCAGGGAAGTGAAAAAGGACACAGTCATGACAGTTGTGAGGGTGAGGACTAGATTCTCACTGTGCTCAAGCTGGATGTAGATACACTTCCGATGTTTTTTACCTATCCCCAATCATGATGTACCTCAGTCATCTGAATTTATGGCCATCTCTGTCTGCCTTGCATGCCCTGTATGTTTGCACCTGCTACCTAATCTACCCACCTTACCTGACCCTGTTATTTCTAAGTATCTTCCCCAACAGTCCTGACTCTGCAAAAAAAGAAAAAAGATTAGGGAACTGTCCCACAAAAAATATTCCCCATATGTAGCTCTCCATGTTGCTACTTGACTTCTTGATGCACTTGATTAGATCTGATTACAATATTATTCTGTTGCTGTCACCCATCCCTGGTGTGGTGACTCTCCAAATTCAGTAAATTCAGTTTATATATCTGCATTTATGTTGAGAAGAAATGGATAGCTATGGTGCTCTCCCACTACCATCCTTTAAATTGCTTTATTATTTCACCTGTGTCCTCCCTTCTGTTTGCCCTTGCCCTCTCCCCATTTTCAACACTGTTCTATCAACCCCATTTTTCCACACATTTAATCTGATCAAAAAATAGAATCACACACAACACGCATGTCCAGAAATGGTCCATACAAAAATCCTTCACTTTTTGAACTCAGCATTTACATGGAGCTTGGCATCATGCACCAGTATTGAGTGACAGTGCATGGCATTTCATGTCTGATGGCAAAAACTGGTGAGTTTTTGCCATCACCTGCACTAGCCCATTTATCTTCATGCAAATTTGCTTAAACATGCTATGCTATAGAAATACAGACTAAAGACATTACTTTGAGACAGCCACTGCAACATGTATTAGGCTGCTAGATTTTGTGAAGTAAGAGTTCTTATATGGTATGGTGTGACTATTCAATGTTCATAAATGGCTGTTTATTTATTTATTCTTTTAATTACCAAAGCATAAACATTTATTCAATAAAGTTCATAATTTTGTTAATTCCTTAACAATACATATACAACATAAACTTAAGACTGCACTTAAATCAGATATAATTAGAACTGTAGGATAGAAAACAATCAACAGTAACATTTATTTATGTCTATAGCAAAACAGGAAAAGCCATTCTTGCTACCAGAGTTTTAGTTCAGTAACTTGTCTGTAGCAGTATAGCAAAAATATATATCAGATGGGATCTCCCATTAAAGAAAGAAGGAGTATACTTCAAAGCTCATTCCACATTTCTTTATCAATTTAGGTTCCTCACTAAAAAAATACAGGGCATAAGTAAAATGTCCTCTGCAGAGCACTCCAAGGCCCTATCCCTGTATTCTGTCACCTACAGGCTTTTGAGAGGAGATCTATGCCTGGCATACAAGACATTGTCAGACCCCACTCTGATGGTCCTCCTACATATCCACAAAACAAACAGCACCAGAATTACCCATTCTAAAGACTTAAACCTTGCCTGTGATGCAATTAGGACCTGATGGAGAGATAGGCAGGTATCCCAAAGACTACCATGTCTATGGAACAGGCTCCCCATCCATGTGAAGCAGAGTTCCTCCCTAACCCAATTCAAGTGCAACTTGGACAACTGGATGGGAAAAAGGAAATTCATTCCTAGTTTGGCACCTGTGTCTGTAACGGACACAGGTAATCTGTAAATGGTTCATCTCCCAGGCCCATGCTTACACTTATAAAGGGTATCAGAACTTGTCAGAGATTTGGGGTGCATGGCTAGACTTAAAAATGCCCTTGTGGTCATTAGCCTAGTAAACACCTATGAACCTATGATTTATGTGACAACTAAGTTTATTATGAGCTAAAGCAATGGCTAACATCTGTTGACCATCATAGTTTTTCCAGCTCATGAGTAACACAGAGGGGAATATAGAGGCTACCACTCTTCTGTAGATTGCAGTTGTTGCATAGTGCCAATGGTTCAATTCCAGAAGTATGTCAAACTATCATTTAATGTTATTTTATGTTTCTATTATGTGTGTAAGTACAAACATCTTTATTTCTCTCAAATAACATTTTATGAACCAAGCAAGAAAAGGAAAAAAACAACTACATTTTAACAGTGGTGTATTAAAGCATTTGCAAACAAATCAAAGCCCCGTAAGGGTGATTTATTAAACCAACATTTTCCTGCATGTGTGCTAATCCTATTTCTACTCTCCTGCCACTGCTTGCTTCTTATTAAATGCATTGGACAGAACATGACATATTAATTATGAGGAAAAAAACTAATAGTAACACACCATAAAGAAGGTTAGACAAGTTCCATAACCATAACTCTTTATAGGTTTCTCTCCCTATCTCAGCCTTTGTAACTCTTTGTTCCTACATCCATCTCCTCACTTTTTGCTCTTGCATATTTGTTAGTCTGCTGAATGTAAAGATCACTTTATGGGATTTTACAATTGTCATTAATATGATGTAGCCTAGTGCCTACATTATCTCTTGCTTCAGTATGCTGTCATTGTCCTTTCCATTCTGTGATTTAAAGATTGTGAAGTAGGAGTTCCTATGTGGTATACTGAGATAATGCTCAGGTCTACAGACTACTTTTAGCATAGTGTCAAAGGTTCCTAATCCAGATGTATGTCAAAAATCTTATTGACTGTTTTATATGAGTATTTTGTGTGTAACTGTTAGCTACATATTTTATTAGCTCACCATTATCCTGCTTCTGTCTTAATTTCTTTGCTCCCTTTTGAGAACACTTTTTGTAGAATGACAGAATAATAATGATGATAAACCTAAGAATAACACAACAAAGATGGCTGGAAATGGCCCTTAAGCAGAAATGTTCTCTGTCCTTCTGTATTATCAGTCTTTGTTTTCAGCATTTGCATGATACCTGCACTGTGCGACAACACTAACTGATGGTAAATGGCAATTTATGGCTTATGGCAAATATTGGTGAGTTTTTGCCTTAGACCACAGTAGTATAGTTACTTCCATGCAAATGTGCTTGAGTCTACTACAGTATAGTAAAAGAGACTTGCAGTACCAAAGTGTAATACAGTTGTTCTAACATATGTATTAGGTTGCTGGATGTAACATATACCTGAAGAGTTGTTTCAATTGATATAACTGTAATGAGGGCTGATACCTAAATTCACTTTTTCTTCCACCTGCTGTTAGTGTTCATTAAAATGTCTAATTTTAACATAATAAAGTATTAGTTCCTTTCTAGTGAGATGAGGTAATCCTCTGTTCTGTACACTTTATTTTTATTAGATTGTTAAGGGTTCAAATCCATTACTACAGTATACAATTATGTAATATTTTTCCATATTAATAGTATGTGTGTAACTATGTGCTACACGTTATTAACCCATCACTATCCTCCTTACATCTGCACCATGTTTCCAGTATCCTACCCCTTCTTGATCCATGTTAGAGACATTTTATTGTACAGAACTATACCTTTAAAGAGTACTTATTGTCAAAATATGTTTACATTTCTGCATCATAATTTGTAGTGTTTTCATCACAATTTCTGTGAATTTCTGGAATATCATTGAGGACTGGAGTCATTAAGTGATGCCATACATTTGATTTTCAGACTTTATATGATATAGATAAGAAAACACATTATCTTAACAAATGTCTGAGTTTATATGGGTAATATTTAAAAATTGTCCTTAGGTTTTGACTTTTGTCACCCATTATTTTTTGCCTTTGTATGAAGAGAGTCTGACAGAACAATTGTGATGACAACTCTAAGAGTAACACACGACAAAGATGTGCAGAAATGTCCCGTAAACAAATATCTTTGTATGTCTCTATCTCTGTCTCCGAATCTCTCCCTCTTCCCACCCTTTATGTTTTATCAGTCTTTCTCCTCAGCATTTGTGTGATGCCTGATGCTGAACAGAACTTGTAACTTATGAAAACTGTCAGTACTCATTTTATGTCAAAATGTTGTGAGCTTTCAGCCTTCCCCTGCTGTAATGTGCTGATCCTTGAGCTACTGTACTTAGCCTCACTGTGCTAGGTAAATACAGGCTGATTGCACTATGGGGAGACAATTATTATCATAAGTTCAACAAGCCACAGAATTAAATATATACAATATGGGATGTTGCAATTGTAAGTATGCTGCCCACAACCTTCCTTGTTTCATAGTGTTTCCACAGACTGGGTACCCATCAGCATTAACATGCTTGATCCCTCATGTGTTCATAGGTTCATAGGCAAGTACTAGGCTATCTACCCAAGGGCATCTATAAGCCTAGCCAGAATGTGTTGGCTTTCGCAGCCCCCTTAGATTAGTTCCCTGTGCCTCTGTCCAGCAGAGCCATTAGTTCCCTGTGCCTCTGTCCAGCAGAGCCACTGCAATGATCCCCAGGGTAAATTTTCTGTTTCCTATCCACTTGTCAAGGTTTCTCCTGAAGAGTGTTAGTGATGAGCTCTGCTTAATGTATATTGGAATCCTGTTCCAAACCATGGGGGAGTATCTGAACAGGAATCTATCCCTCCAGCACATCCTATTTATCATTGTGGTGAGGTTTAGCTCCCTAGATCATGTGGCTCTCAGAGATTTGTTTTTTGTTAGGTGGAGCATGTCCATCAACTCTGGGTTGGACATGGTCTTGTATGTCAGGCAGAGATCACTTCTGAGTAAGCGGTATGCAAATGAGTACAGCTGGAGGTTCTTCAGTCTGGCTGCATAGGGCATCTGTTTGAGGCTAGTAATCCTCCTGGTGAGGTACTTCTGTGGTCTTTCTAGCTGTTGCAGATGTCTTGTAAGGTACATCCCAAATGGGGTGTTGTACTCTATGATGGGTCTGATGAGTGATGAGTAGAGGGGCACAATAACCTATTTTGTTCTAGATGCCAACCCTTTTGTGATTAGGTGGACCACATAGAAGGATTTTCTAACCACCTTGGCAATATGATTATCAAAGGAGAGATTACTATATACTTGGGTCCCCAGATCATTTATTACATTTTCTGTATTTAGGGGACTACCACATATGTGGTAGTTCACGGGTACTTTTCCAAAGGGGATAACTATGCACTTTTTGGCATTTAGCTTGAGGCCATGATTTTGACACCAGGTATCCATCTCAGTGAGACCCTTCTGGAGGATGTCTGTATTAGCCAGAGAGTCAATTATGGCCCCCAGTTTGCAGTCGTCTGTGAACTTGGTCAGTCATAGTCCTCCTGTGCTTGCCTGTACCTCTGAGAAGTATATACTGAACAGGAGGGGTCCCAGGACTGAGCCCTGGGGGACACCACTTGTAACTGGTTTACAGTCGGACCTAGAGCCTGCAACTCTCTCCACGTGGGTTCTATCGATTAGCCAATTGACAACCCATCTCATGACATAGGGGTTTATGTACAGGCTGGTGAGCTTGTCAATAATACCAGAATGGGGAATGGTGTCAAAAGCCTTTGCGAGGTCTAGGTAGGCTGTGTGGACCTCCTTTCCCTCATCTAAAGCCTTGGTAACTGTCTCAAAGAAGTCCATCAGGTTTAGAAGGCATGATCTGACCTTAACAAAGCCAAACTGGGTAGGTTTCATAATCATTTTCAAAATGCTCATATCTTCTCAGAAATGACTGCGGAGCATTAGGTATGATCAAGGTTGTATGTGTTTACAAGCATAATACAACAGGCACATGTGGAAAATATTGTTGATATACACACATAAGGTGACAGGATCAATATGATTTAATTTTTGTCCATCTTCTGCGCTATATTAAGTATGACACATACATGCCTGGTATACATGTTACTAACTTCATTACTCAGTCATGTCATTCATGCACATCCAATTTCATGGTAACAATTGCAACATTCCTCAAGTACATGCACAGACACTAGATGTGACAGCTGTGTAGCTATACACCTGTATCATCCTTATAAAAAGTAATTCACTGCAAGTATCATAGCAAACGTGTAAATCAAAAAACAGAAAACATTAATATAACACATACCTGTTCTGGATTTCATCAGAATCAGACCAGATATCTATGTGTCTATATCCCTTATTTGTGCAAAGGTTGGCATAGAATACCATAGAATACTGTTAATTCCCATTCTAAGTTCAAAACTTCCAAATATAATTATGTATGCAGTAATACTTTGCCATTAGTTGCACAAATGAGCTTGTCAGCAGTACATTTCAAAGAGAGAGAGATTTAGAAAAAAAGGGTTTGTATTACTTCTGTATGTGCTAATGGACTGTATTTCTCAATATATGGGGAGTTCACTGGGAAGCTGACTAAACAATTCATTCTGTAAAGTTATATCTGTACTCCTAAACTTACCCTCAGAAATGATGTACAATGATGTGGAACCTTTTCACACATACTTCAGTGGTATTGACAATGCAGTGTCCTATTTTTGACCTGTCTTTTCATAGTTATACCTCACATTGTCCAAATATGAGCAAATGCAATTGAAAATGACACAACATATGATTAATATTTGAATTCAGTCATCTTGAGCTGAACACTCATAAATACTTGGTTGACAATACGCTGTTTCAGAAGTCTGATTGTCATCAAAACACCTTACTGTGAACATGTGCATATAACTTACACTATGACAATGTGTATGAATGACAGTATACATAAGTTATCTGAGCATTATGTCTCTACTTGTGATTAGCACATCACTGTTACTTTTGCTTGTCAAGACGTATGCCTTTTCATCCAAACCTGTGATGAACACTAGCTTCTCTGTAACACATTGATGTGGTAATTCTTACAAATGTCTATTTTCACACATTTAAAGTCAGACTTCTCTTATGACACTTGACAGTAATACTGTTTTCTAAATTGTGTCAATAGATGAGTAGGTGTTCAAATACAGCACTGACTGTGTGTGTGTGTGTGTGTGTGTGTGTGTGTGTGTGTGTGTGTGTGTGTGTGTGTGTGTGTGTGCATTTCTAGTGTCAGGTAAGCATGGCTTAGAGCAGTCTGCTCACTAATGTGATGGTGCTGATTCTTTCCTAGCAAAGGCAGCACTTTGGATTCAAGTGTCTATCCTGGAAGATTGTTACTTCAGTATATCTGTAGTGCAATGGATAATGCATTGGACCTATGAAACTATGTGTCATGTCCACTTCCAGTAAGAAAAAACATTTAAACTATGAGAGAACACTCTCATCACCTTATCCCATGTTAACACAACTATCTGTTCTGCAACACACTGATGAAGTCATGCTTTCAAAAGTGCACTCTCTCAATGTAAAAGACAAGCTTTTCCTGTGGCACATGTGGTTGATATTGTGTTCTATGGTTTGTGTAACTTGATGGGTAGGTGGTTCAAATCCAGCATTGCATAAATACAATGAATTTGTATATATGTCAGTTTGACTTGACTACATCAGAATATCTATTGTGTAGGCTTCCAGTTACAGGACATATTTACACTGAGAGGATGCAAAGTCTTTTGGCTTTTCCTGGTTAGGGGTCGCCACAGCAGATCTCCAGTCCGCCTATGATTGCCAGTGATTTTTTACGGTGTCAATTTGCCAGCCTGGTGCCCAACCTTCACAGAAGGCACACCCACACATGCACACACCTACCTGCATGTCTTCAGTTGAGCATGGGGAGGACATGCAAAATCCACACAGAAGGCACTCCAGCCAAGAATTGAACCAGACAGCCATTACATTTTTAGCCAAAAAACATTCTGTGTAATACAATGCTGTCATCCTTTCAAATGTCTACTTTCTCAGTATTATAATCTGACTTCTTCTGTGGCACCTCCTGTTGATGCTGTGTTCTCTAGATTATGTAACTAGCTACATAGGTGGATCAAATCCTTCACTGCTTAAAAAGTATGACTGAGTATATATATATATATATATATATATATATATATATATATATATATATATATATATATATATATATATATATATATATCTGCACTGTCAAATAGAATTGTCTCTATCAGAAGATGCATTTGTTAGGAGACATATTTACATTGGGAGAGGGTTTACCTATCAATGTATAGCATCCCTAAGCAAAACATATTTTACCAACTCACTAATAAGATAATCCCCCAGATTTAATAATCCTCCGTGTAAGACTTAATAAGTCTTACTCGGAGGCTGCAGTTGAATGGTTTGACGTCAGCGTGCCATGAATATTCATGAGGGGATGCTGACTCAACCGTAACTCTTACACGGACTGAGTAGGAAAGCAGGGGGCGTGTCCAACTGCAGAGCAGTCTAAATGTGCACGCCCCTGCAAGGTTTTAAAAAGCATAATGTCAACACACAAGAGCGAGTTCGCTCAAATGTACTTGCACCCAACACCACACTCCCTGACACTGTAAACCCCCATCATAGTTATATAAAGAAAGTAATTATAATTATTTTTTTATAAATCCACAATATAGCTGTCCGTATTTGCGCATGTGTGCACGGGTGTGCCCATTGCTTAGCTACAGTTAGCAAGTCTGACATGGAAGAGCATAAGAAAGAATGTTTATGCAAATCACATGAAATAGCAATAGTGTAATGGTAGAGTGTTCGCACAAAGAAGAGACATTCACTGTTCAAGTCCCCCCACTCCCTTTTGTATTTATTTTTTAAATCAGTATACGGAATAATACCTAACATATATGTTTAAACATAACTAAAAAGCAGTGAAATGGCCAATGTATCAGTGAATAAAATAAATATTTTAAAGGATCCCAATATCAAATTGCCTGCAGTTAAGCAGCGCTTCACCCAGCGCAATATAGTTGCCCCTGGGTAACTTGCGCTTTACCCAGCGCAAAATAGTTGCCCATAGCTAAATAATGCTTTAGCCAGCACAACTGGTTTGTGCAGAGGTGCGCGCCTCGCCAACCAGGGCACCATAGGGCACCGGGGAGCAACGTACAGCTAAGTTGCTTAAATGCAGCCACACCCCCTAGCCTGTCTAGACAGTATTAAAATAAAAGAATGACAAGGTTCGAGCCCAGGACCTTGCGCATCATAATCAAAGTACAGAACCACTAAGCCATGACAACATAGGGGAAGCAACTACTATTAACATTAATATACTTACGAATGGTAGTTTAACCATTACTAAGCAGGTCTGCAGTCAGCCGAGAATTTCACAAAATGGCCAAACACAAAAAAGTGGGGGAAATTTGACATATTTAAGCCGCATAGGTGGGAATACTCACCATAACTGATTGTAGCAAACATTTGCAGTCAGAATGGCAGGTGTAGGAGAGGGTTGACGCTTCCGAGCGCAATGCTGGGGCATCGAGGAGTCCAAATACATGGTTTGACTCCTTGTCCACCATCACGAGTCAAGACTCCTGCAGGGCCAGTTTCAAGGGACGGAGTACAAGGCAGAGGCTTGGAACCGGTTTGCTCGTGACCTCACCAGTGTCACAGGCATTCCCCGGACTGGTGAGCAGGTCCATCACCACCATGCAGACCTGAAGAGATGAAAGCAGGACTGCCTGATCCAGTGGATACAGGAGGCCCGTGGGATGCAGGATGCCCAACAACTGAGTATGTAGCCATGGAATGCAGTGTGTAAGAATTGATAATGGAGT
Source organism: Protopterus annectens (assembly GCF_019279795.1). NCBI lineage: Eukaryota > Metazoa > Chordata > Ceratodontiformes > Protopteridae > Protopterus > Protopterus annectens. Next base: position 1,635,922,338 of record NC_056729.1, read on the forward strand.
ATGTATAATGGATATGTATGTTTCACTATCCCTTCATTTACTTTACAGCTGCAGTTGACCGTGTTACGAATCAGCAAGCCTATGCTGATAGGCTGCTAAGGTTGTGCCACCAGGCAGGTTAGTGATTATTCTGCATGTATTGTTATATAAAATATTTTTTGAGAGCATGAAAGAATGTGTTGTAGTCCAATAAAACAGCCATAAAATTGCCTGAATAAGTCCCCTGCATGTACTGCCAGAGAAAAACATCAGAGAAGCAAAAAGAGTGTAGGAACCCATTAAGAAAGGTAACATATGTCTGGAATAATATCTCTGCAGGCACTTTCATATAACATAAGTGAGTGAGCCTGAAAAAAGATTGTTCTAACCTATTAATAAAGGTATAATGTCTTGAACATGTCTGCCATAAACACCGTTAAAACAAATAAAGGAGTGAGCCTGTGGAAAAGTGTGCAATGTCATTAATAAAGGTCTAAAACACAGAGTGTGTCTGTGTCACAGAGTCTGAAATGTTGTAGTACCCTTGCATTACACAAACAGTACTGTTTGAAAATGTGCTGGCAACCCAGAGTTATGCAGTCCCATATAAAGTGGGTGATGGAAGCGCTAGTAGCTGTGAAACATATATACAGTCCACAATAGTAAGTTACTGGCTGGCATGAATAAGTAAACCTGGCACACATGTAGCATGTAATTATTCACCAAAAATGTTAGTGTGTGTTAAGAAATGCAGGGTTCTGTACAAAGCGAAGTGAAAATGTCATGTGAAAACATCACAGATATGTAGATAAAGAAATATAAATGCAAACAAGAAATATGTAGCAGTAACATCTGCATCTTGGACAGTTAGTATGTCAGATATAGGTCAGGCATATATTGAACTAGCCAAACCCATGACACAACCTAATGTATGGTGGCAAGTGTAATAATACAGGTAGGGGATATAGACTTGCAGTCACTGGGAATGTAGTGTAGACTAAATGGTCATTATAAGATGTTAACCAAGTTTTCTTGTCTACACCCTACCGTATGTGCATAAACCATGCAATTCCACACCTCAATGGGTATGTGTAACCTTAAATATTTGTTGGGACATATGTTCTATTGTTTATAAATATTTGCATTGATGTTGATGCATGTGCCCTGTTCAAACACCACATTCATGGTGGCCTGTTGCTACCAAACATCCCTGCATGCTGTTGGAATATCCACTGTCGTTCAATATATGCATGTGTTATGCTTGCTGTTCAACTGTTGTACCCTTGGTGTGTTGGGTTAATGGGAATATTACTGCATGCTGTCACAACTAATCTGGAATGCTGTTGTTTATGTTGTAATTAAACACACCTAATCACAGAACATATGGGAAGGCCAGTCCCAGCGGACCCACCTGTCCCTCCTCAGTTGGCGAGTGCACCTGGCACCAGCAGCTCCGGTGCCCAGCCCGGGCTCCCCTCCTCTGTTGGTCCTGTGCCACCTTTGGGTGGAAGCGCTGCAGGGGATGGGGCTTATCCCCCCATGCAAGGGTGGGCAGAGAAGGGCCACCTTACACCCTTCGAAGGGTCCGGGCTGTGGTGCGTAGGGAGATCCAGTGTTCAGTCACTGATCCCCTACGCCAGCTTGAGGTGAGAGTGGCATGTGTCTTGGGTGAGCCTGCCCGTCCTACTCAGCCCCCAGCACAGCCACCCTCGGGGCTGTGAAGGTGCAGTGGTGACTGCCCATGGGTGGGGATCTCAGTCCCACTGTTACCATCTGTGGGCTCATGGGCTTGCAATTTCTAAACAACCTTCCTCGTCAATTGTGTTCACCCACCTCATGTGTCAAACCCTGCCCCTGTATGTGTCTTGTTTGTCTTGTCTGTTTACCTCCCCAACCTACCTCCCCATATATACCTACATCCTCTACCTCACATTCCACTCTCACCTGAAAAAATAAAAATAAAAAAAGGGCAATCTGTTCACACAAAAAAAATTATGCCCCATACATGGCTGCCCAATTCGCACACATGTCCGCTGGACATGTAAACTGATAATTTTAATTGGCAGTACAACATATTTTGTTGTCCTCACCCCTCTCTCAGGGGTGGAAGGTTTCAAATTTCACACCAAATTTCATACATATGCACAGCTGTTGCTGGTAAAGAAATGGGCAGCTATGGACCTTCCCTACACTCATCCTGCACATCCCGAGCTGGTTTCCCTACTGTCTTTCCATGTTTGTGCCCCCATTTTCACCACTTTCCTATCTCCCCATTTTCTTTTCTTTAAAAGAAATTAGTGCTGGGGTTAGTGGGAGTAAGCACTTTTAAGCAGTACTTAGCGGGGGTGCGCGAGTGTGAGCTTGTGTGCGCTTAGCTAAGCATTGCTAAGCATCACGCAAACCCACGCAAACCCACTTACAACTGCTTAAAAGTGCCTTAGTCACTCTGTATGACAAGGCCCTTGTACTGCTCAGCAGCAAAATAAAATACCCTTGTCAGTCTCGAACCCGGGACCTTGGACTCACCAGTCTGCATGAAGTACCACTACACCACAGCAGATATACAACAACTTGGTGCTGAGAGAAACATAACATGCATTACAAGGAGTGAATGTAAAGGGAAAATAGGAAAGCCATAGTACATTGCAATAAAGAAATATAACATGCATTACAAGGAGTGAATGTAAAGGGAAAATAGGAAAGCCATAGGAATACATTGCAATAACTACTGTTGTATGCCAGTTAATTCCCGAATTCCAAAAGAAAGTACATACACGCATGTATCCAGTGTTAGCATTAGGAGGTGTGAGTAAACTTACACACTCAGAAGAGTGTACTGGAAGAAGCAACAGTCAGGTTTCAGTACAACATGCATTTCACTGGCTACAACCCAGCTTCAGATATGAGACATATACCAACCTTCTGACTGACACAACAGTGTCCACAGCAAACAAGCATGTTCCCCACCTTGCAAAACCGAAAGGCCTATGCCTACCTAACCTATCATTTTATAGCAGTGTCCTGAAATCACAGTGAGAACTGCAATTACCACACAGCAGGCTGCATGCAATTACTAAATGGTGGGCACCAATTGGTGCAGAGGCCATCACATGCACATGTGCAGATACTACAAAAGCAGCCTGTACATGCTGTCCACACATGCAATCATATCATTGCAGCAACTGGAGAGAGAGAGCGAGAGAGACAGACAGACAAATAGAGAGAGACAGACAGACAAACAAACAGAGGCAGTTGAAGACACCAAACCAAAAAAATAAATAAATAAATAAAACACGTCAACAGGTACAACAGACAGAGGTGAGAAATACAAAGGTAAGGTATGTAACAGAGATGTATTTGCTGGCATCCGAATGATGTGTCTGAAGGGTACTGTATATACTGTGAACCCTCCATATGTGGTAGCAGTCCGTATCTATATGTATATGCAGATGTGCATAGGGCAAGGGACATACTGCAACTGTTAGTGAAGGCTTGACATATATATGTAGTCGAAGGTTGCTATGTGCACATATCTATGTAGGTTGTAGTGTGTGGCACTGAAAACAGCAAGCAGTGCAGGTATATGCCATGTGGTGGTTAAATGCTGTGAGACTGAGTTACAGCCAGTGAGGTCTGCTACAGCTATATGGCCTGAGGACAGCGAAATGCATTCTGCACAACACTTTGCAATATTATTACATAATTGTATGTCACACAACTGTTTCATAATTGATATTCCCACCATGAAAGGTGGGCAGAATATGTGCCTATATGTGCATGTATATGTACAGCAATGGATGTTCACAAGTATGTGTGTATCTATCTATATATATATATATATATATATATATATATATATATATATATATATGTATGTATATATATATATATATATATATATATATATATATATATATATATATATATATATATATATATATATATATATATATATATATATATATATATATATATATATATATATATATATATATACATATATATATATATATATATATACACATATATGTATGTACCTCACATGACAACTACAGCAAGTGGAAAGGCCACAGACATACCTAACAAAGAGTAATACTGCCCTCAAACACATCCCCTTTGCAGAGTGACTGACATAACCACAGCTACAATGCTTTGCATACCGGCCACCCAGAGGTTACCTCTGCCAAACATACAGAGGTATGTCACACCCATAGCAGTCAGACAACCACCATGTCAACACCTCACAATCCCACCAGGTCCCTAATCCCCACCACCTCACTAAACAGCACATGCTGGAGGGATAGGCTCCTATTGTCAAATATGCCATACTCTGGAGTAAATCACCCAGCATTAACAAACAAGGCTCCTAAGTAGCAAATGTCATACATACCCCTAATGATTGTCTGGGGGATAGGTAACATGCCCTGGGAATCACCTCTGTGTATCCGGTTGACAGGAGCAAGTGAAATCAAATTACATGTGTGTCAAAGGCCAGGGTAGCATATGGCTAGGCTGCTGTAGGCCCTAGGGCGAATAGCGTATTACCTACCTATGACATAATGTACACACACATATACTCAGTGCAATACCTGCTATGTGAGGTGGAATGAGTGTGACAGTGAATGTGTGCAAGGTCTGTAATGGTGTGATAGCTTAGTGTGAGGTTGTTTCTGTCATGGTCGTTTGTGTCCTAGGTGTGAGGCCAGAGAAAGATGTGTCAGTTATTGGGGTGCAGACATAGTAGGATGGCATATGTTGTGACGTAGTTCCCTGTGTACGACTGTGGTGTCCCATCATAGGCTGAAGCATACATGTATGCTCAGGAAGTGGTAATGCTGGTGAATACAGCTGACATTTGAACTGTTGTACTACCTGAAGCTGTAGGCCTAAACAGCACAGTATGGTGTATGTTCACAATCTCTGGTAACACTGTCTTGTGTGTTTCCTGTAGTTGCACAGATTACATACCTCAGGCATAGATATCTGTATGTAGGGGCACACAGTACTGTAAGGTACACAGGAAATGCTCATCTGTGTCAGCATACATGTGTGTGTTGTATGAATGTCTGATGTGTGTGTAATGATGCCTGTACCGTGTCCGGAATCACATGTGTGTTGCAGGGTTTGTGTGTGTACCTAGCAACATGTATACACTGTTACAGCAGTATGCCAGCTATATTAACAACTGTGCACATATGTTAGGTAGGGGTATGGCACCAACGACTAGGGTGGGTTACTGGTTATACTGTAACTGTACTTCAAATTCATTGCAATGGATGACATATTTCTTCATGCATTAGCTTGATATGTACCCCCATGGCGAGGCTGTGCATTGGATCCCAAACAGTGTGCCGAGTACTGGTGTATCCTGGTTTGTTATATGGAGTGTAGCAGGCACTGTCAGCCAGTTGTGGGCTGAGCACTGATATGTGGTATTGAATGTGTGTATCCTCTGACAGATGAACAGATGCTATATATGGCAGTTAACGGATATCTGTACTATATAACGTTAAGTGTGCCACATGACTTGCTCACACATATCATTTACTTGTCTTCCAGGCTTATGGTTCATCAAAGGAATCCCTCCTACACAGCCGCAGAGGAACAGAAAATCCACCACAGCCTGGTTCAGCACTATACCCTGCTGTTTTCCAGGGCCAGCCAGCACCAGCATGAGCGTACTGCACTGTGGTAAGATCTTGTTCGTCAGGTAAATTACATTGGCATGCATAACCAGACATATGAGCAGGTACGCCATCACTGCAGTGATTTAATTAGACATATCTGGCGGCGTGCGTCTGATATCCATAGACAACAGCTTGTCACAGGTGGTGGGGTGGCCATACATCCCCCCCTCACCAGAGTGGAGGAACTGTTCCTAAGTGTGGTGGCTCCTGGCCTACAGCAGCAACAACATCACACATGTGTCATCATGGAAGCCGGAGCCACCCAGCATGGTGACATGGAGGGTGCAGGTAACATGCCCTAGCTGTAGACAACTGTTACGTGTATTGTTAGATTATGCATATGTGAGATGTGTACTGTGTTTAGCAGTTATGCTGCCTATTGTGTGCAATACTGATATTTTGAATAGTATTCGTACACCTATACCTGTTGTTCTACTGTAGTTTAGCACACTCACAGTAGCAATGCCACAGTTGTGGCCACTGCCAAACTGTGTCATATTCTTGTAGGTCCCTCTGGTGTGACAGCAGGACAGACGATACATGCTGGTGAGTGTGTTAACACTTTAAAATTGGTATTGAAATGTGCATGTCATAGGTGACGTGTAGGCCATGTACACAGAACACACCTACACATAAGGCATGCTGTGCATGTTTGCTGTGAGACGTTAAACATCTCAGCAAAGTCAATAGCTGCCTCAATCACATGCAATGCACAGAGCACCAGACACAAATGTGGCAACACTGTACTGCACAGTAGATAGGCATAGCTGACACACATGTACACAACATAACATGTTCATCATACGCAGTACACCTCAACATGCTACACATAGTGTAACCGGACACCCGCTGCCAGGTCACACTTCAGTATCCCACATGTCATCCACACATCACACATAATATACCTGAGGGGTAGGGGCCTAGCATGGGGCTGAGCAACACTCTTCAACACATAACACAGTCATGTTAGGAAATGCTCCCTATTGGGCACCTCACACACCCTTGTGCAACATGGCTGTGTAAGTGTGAACTTAGCCACGGCACTGCGGTTCAGGTACAGCATGCTAGATGGTGGTCTAGCATGCTTTAGTGGCCCTGAGTGACCACATGATGCATGATGATGATGGCTAATGGTACTACACCCCATATAGTTACAGTGACAGCAGTACTACACATAGCTGTCATTTCTTTGCACCTCCATGTTGTGTGTGTGCACACATATGCACCTATACACATTATGCATAGCATGTTGTATGTGTGCAAACATATGCAACTATACACAATATGCATAGCAGTCACATTCTGTACAAAGTGACACATATTTGTCCTGGAATGATATTGGGTATATAAGTCATATGACACACACTGGATATGTGTGATGTTGAATGTTGCAGTTATGTACCATGCAATGTCATGGCTGTCACTGGCATATCTGGAATATGACCCACACTCACCATAACTACTGTACAGTGGCCATATCCATGATTGGTATTCCATCACATATACATGCACCACTCATCCTGTGTGTGTACATAGCATGCATGTGCTACACCTGTGTCCACAATTATCTGCTACAGACACAGACACTGCATTCAGACATGGAAATCCATGTGACACACAGATAACACATGCAGCCATGGTATGTATACCTGTGAGTGATGGTGCACAGGACATTGCAGAGCTTATAATACTTGCACAGAAATGTTGTGTCCTTGTACACATTGTGTTCCAGGGTGTAGGCAATCACTGAACATGAACACACATGCACCGCAGGCATGTACACTGTCATTAACTATGGCTGTCTACACTCACACTGCATGGACTTGATCAACACATATTCTCCATGCTGACACATGTGACATGACTGTTTGCCTTTTGATACTGTCACCCACCTTCAACCACTATTGAGTATGTTTTGGATTGCTGTTGTGTGTGTTTATCTGCTATAGTGAGGAGTGTGCATGTGTTCCTGTGTGCATGAGTGCATGTGTTTCTGTGTGCATTTGTTCATGTGTGCATGTGTTCCTGTGTGCATTTGTCCATGTGTGCATGTGTGCATGTGTTCATGTGTGCATTTGTTCATGTGTGTATGTGTTCCTGTGTGCATGTATGCATGTGTGCATGTGTCCATGTGTTCATGTGTGCATGTGTGCATGTGTTCATGTGCAGACCGTAAAGTGTGTTTCTTGTCTTCCTCTCACAGGTGCTGAGTTAGGGGTGGCTGAATGCAGCAGGAACCTGAAGCCACTGCCATGGATAGTGCTGATGATGAGACATGTATTGTGGCACAGGAAGGTTTGACAGGGTCTGTCGTTGGTCTGCCAATCGACAGTACACAGTGTTCAACCTCATCTATGCGCACACTTATACTGTCAATACATCCCTCACCACCAATGGCCATAGGCGAGGGACAGCATACAGTTGGCATTGACCAGGAGAGTGTGCTACTCATGGCACTTGCATCCCCTCCCAGCAGCCATAGCCATATTCCTGGAATGGTACCACATAGGTGGAGGTCCAGGGGTTCTCGGGGGAGTACCGCTGGTTGTATTGCCCCTGGCAGGTGTGCCCTCACTGGTCTTACAACGTCCAGTATGTTCTGGGCTGTAATGCAGCCTCAGGCATGTATGGAACGGTACACCAGGCAGGGACTTAGGGTGCAGAGGGCACATTACACCGCTATCAATGACAGCATCCGTGAGCTTGCCAGTGCCATCCGGACTTACACTGAGGTCATTGATAGACGTTGGGGAAAGAAATTAGATGCCCTCCACAATATGTCTTCCATGAACCAGGACCGTGCGGGATGGTTGCAACGTCGATGCAGACGCATGCCAGCAACAGCAACAGCTGGCAGTGGTCGCGGATGGCCCCCCAGTTCACAGCCACTCCCATAGTGGCAGTACCATCCCCAGCTATGCTGGGGCTGGCCTGTCCATTGACCATCCCAGTAGACCACGTGCACGTGGCTCTGGCCAGTCCCAGCAGGGACATGGGTCCAGTCATCCTACCTTGCCTCTGAGGACAGTACCCTGTCAGGGTTGGTACCTGATACTGTCCGTAGCACCCCTGCCAGGCACAGGTACTGTGTCCATGGCTGGAGACAGTGATCTGTACAGCCTAGCAGGTACAGTCTGTGGCTGTCCCACAAACTACTGTATATGGCAGCCACATGGTGGAGCTGTGTGCATGCAGACACACACACATTAACCAAACAACTAGGGCTCACACATACACACACACATTACATCAACATTGGCCCATGCTGTACTGTTGTCCCTCACACACACAAACACACACACACACACACACACACACACAAAGACATGTCGATTGGATGGGTCAATGTCAGGCTCTGGCAAACAACAAAATGCCCTGTGCATATGATGATACCTGTGCCGCCTCCTGTCATCTGTAACATTGATGGAGGAACAGGCTAAGATGGTGCTGATGCACAGGGTGACACTATAGCAGTGTAGCAATATTAGCAAGTTGTCAACAGGAAAGTGCAATGACATCCTTGTAGGTATATCTCAGCAGACATTATGCATCAAAGCTCTGATTGTCAATGTAGCATTCTTTACACCACTGTTAGGTCTGAGTATGTATTGTCCACCCATGTGCCACTTGGCTGAAGTGTAATGTGTTGCCAGCATGTATTAGTGAGTGGACAGTATGTGTGTGATGTGTGCAGTACAGATTAGCAAGTGTACATTTGTGAACATGGTGGGTGCACACTGTCTGCATGTATGTGCATAGTGGACACATGGGACATGTGGCATACCCTGTTGTACACATTGTTAACATCTCATGGTATCTTTCAATGGCCAGAATGCATTCTACTACAGTTAAGTACTAAAATGGGTAGACATGTGTGTATGACATGGGTTGACACTATGCTGTGGGTGATACTGTTAGTATCTGTCAATGATTTGCATTCTGGTAGTATACACAACCTCAACAGGATGACTATAAGCAAGCATTGGATAATGTCCTGACAAATGACACACAGTCGTAGTAACAGTTGGATCCTTCCGGTGCTACACTATAACACTAACTAGTGGTAATGACCACCGCCCATTCCTGTGACCACACCTATTTGGCATATAACCCCCTTAGGTACATGCAAATACACTAGGGATGTGTCCATCCAACTCTGGAAATGCATGCATTGGCCTACAATCCATTCCCTGGATGGGATACATATCCTACACAAGGGTATCATACAGACAGATACCTGTCATCTGATACATTTTGTATAGCAGTAAGTTGACTATGGCATAGTCGTCCACATGTACTATACTTACTATCCCGTCAGTACCACATAGGCGGTAGCTCTCAACATGTATGTTGGGTACCAATGTGTACATACAGCCTCATGTTATGTCATGTGTCCCTTGGCATCCACATATCCATAGGTATTGTCGAGTCCCAAGGTGTATCACATGAGACATTAGAGGCCTGGATGCATATCCACAAGGCAGTTGTACACCTATAAAGACTGTCCATTATTGGCAGTCGTTGTTGTGCATGAACATGTCTGACATATACCCCAGGCATATACCCTCACTCACACTACTCTTAAGTAACTGTCATGGGTATGTGTGTGTCACAGATGACCTTGGCCACGGGTCATGACAGTGGACGGCCCTGTCGCATACATACATATGTGACCTCCGATCTGAGAAGCAGCGGCACAACCTGTCAATGGCAACAAATGTATTCATGTAGTATGCAGGCTTCACACCTATGTACTGATTGAGGGGACATGTACACATATACATATTTGCCATGCAGATACCTGATGTGTGCAATGCACTTACTGCTGTAATCATAATATGTCATACCATAGTAAAAGCAAAACTCACACTGCATTGACTAACAGTGACACACACACAGTCAGCATTTGCAGGATTCAAAACCCTACCTAACTATGCTATGATACAACCAGTCACCACAGCCACAAGGGGGAATACATATTGGACCAGATCATCACCAACATGGGGACTCTATGTTCCACACCAGCGATATACCCCTCATTGGTAAGGTTAGAACATACATATATCTCACTGGACATACATATACACTCCACACACCCATCTTGGGTAATCTTGGTGAACTTCTCATGAGCCATCGTCTCACTTCATCAAAGCAAGGTGGTATCCTTCAGAGACCCTGAGACAGTGGCAAATATGGCTCCGACTACTGAATCCTTTACATACACATTCTATGGACACCTAGTGGACTGCATGGATTGTGTTATCCCAAATAACAACAGGACTCACTCCTCCAATGGCAGGGGACCTGTCTGGTAGACCCCAGCCATTAATAAGCTGTACAACGTCAGGAGGAAGCTACTACATGATAGAGCACAATCACAGATGGGGAAAGCATCTGTGGTCTGTACTAGAAGACAGCTACGATCACTCATGTACTTATCTAAGGGCTGCTTCTCACGGACAATTGCACCAGACACATAGAACTATCACAAGGACTTCTTCAGTTATGTCAGGAACCTGGGTGGACACTCACTGATATGCTGTGAGTTACTGCATACTGACTAAACTTACCCTGAACCCACTGGCATAGCCAACATCCTGGCAAACAGGTTCAGTGCAGATGTCTCCCCCCATCCCCCCTAGGGAGCAACTATCCATCCCAACAGAGTGTAACCTCCCTGACATCACACAGCAACAGGTGAGTGCTGCCCTCCCCCAAAGCATACATTATAGCATCAATGGGACCAGATGGTGTCCCGGCCTGCATCTTACACAAGCTTCATGACAGATGTAACCCTCACATTACATCACTGTGCAATATCAGAGTTACTACAGGATATGTACCCATGGAATGGCATACAGCGACAGTGGTCCCACTTCACAGAGTTGGTGCCACAATGGACCACAGACAATATTGCCCTATAAGCCTAACTAGCCTGTTCTGCAAAGCTATGGAGCGTATTGTCATGGGACTCTTACACATAGACATCGGGAACCTACAGACACTGTGTCCTACACATTTCAGCGTTGCTGTGGGCAGATCTTGCCTCTTGAACATGTTTGTATTCTTTAGACAGTTAACAGGTCCATCGACATAGGAACAGTTGTACACACAGCCTACCTGAACCTTGCAAAACCCTTCCACACAATAACCCACTGGGCCATTATACATAGGCTCACCAGCATTGATATGGACACATATCTCACATGATGGATTGCTACCTGGAGCAGGGATAGCACACATATGGTCAGAATTGCAGGTGCCATGTCTGACTATACACCACTTACACATGGCATCCCACACAGCTCGGTCCTGGGACCTCTCTTGTTCAGTATATATTTGTCTGACGTACAGGCTACCACAAGGGGAATATGGCTGACCTTGTTCACACTTGACTGCAAACTGGGTGCCATAATCAACTCTCCAGCTGCCACATGCGTACTCCAACAGGGTCTCACAGAGATGGGTGACTGGTGCCTGAGCCATGGCCTACAGCTAAATGCTATTAGTTGCATAGTCATCCCCTTTGGGAATAACAACATGCCCACACATTATCACATAGGTAGTACTCCATTACATACAGTAGGAGTTGTTAGGTGATTGGGGACATGACTTGTTTGTACTGCCGCCTTTGACATTCACGTTGCCAAATTGGTTGGACAGACCTTCTATATAAGCCACTTTATCCCATATGGTTTCACATCTAGATCGAGTGAGGTCATTGTGCCCCTATACTCATCACAACCATGCTTGGTTAAAATGCCACCTTTGGGGTGTACCTTACCCAACAGCTGCAGCAACTGTACTGGCCACAGAAGTTCTTCACCAAGCAGATGTAGGGACTCACACGGATGACCTGCACAGTTCGGAGGCAGTAACTCCAGCTCTACTCAGTTGCTTACCACCTACACGGATATGATGTGTGCCTGTTGTTTACAGTAATACCCAACCCAGAATTACTGGACATGCTCCACCTCAGGATATCTGACTCCCTTGTAGCTACACACTCCAGGGACATATACCTCAGCACAGATGTTAATAGGACATGCTGGAGGGACAGATTCTTATGCCAGGGCCTCCACTCACTCTGGATTGTGATCACAGTTTCACATAGGCAGAGCCACCCACTGACCACCTACGGGGGACATCTTGATGGTTGTATGGGTGATCGTATATTTACCCCTGGGATATCTTCTGTGTCCCTGCTAGACAGAGGCACACTAGCCTAAATGTACATGGGCTATCTTGTGTGACCTACCATTCACTGGCACAGTGTAATAATCTGACAGGGTTGCAAAAGCCAAACACACTCTGGCTAGGCTTGTACATGCCCTAGGGCAGATAGCCTAGTATCGACCTCCGAACCTATGCTTATGTTTGGGATGCACAATATTTATTGCTGATACTGTTTGCAGGTCTTTATCGTCTTTGCTTTCCCAGTTTCTATGAACAACTTAGGTATCTGCAGAACATGTTTGATCATGACAGGGTTCCACTATATTATAAATGTGTCTGTTTTCATGTAACTGTGTGCACAGGGTGGATTGCTGGATAGTGAGAGGTTCCTGGGTTAACACATGCAACTGCCAGATATGTGTGGCCCACTGCTGTACTCAGACATGGCCTAAGTGTGTGAGCATGCCCAGTTCAAGCTTTCCATGTTTTGTTGCCTGACATATGTCTCATTTATTCAAGTTTGTGAGCATGCCCAGTGTGACCTTTCAGTATGTTGCGATCTGAAGTCCACTACATTTGTGGATGTGTGTGAACATGACCAATATTAACATTTATACTGTGTGTGTTGGAAGTCAAGTTCTGTTCTTACTGCAGGACTCACCTTTGTGTCATAACTCAACAGGGGTTATGCTGTGCCTGCAGGGTTTCCATGAGATACTTTGCATAGACTTATCAACATTCCTTCATACTGGCTAACCACCGCAATACTGTCATGGTTTAGTGGTTCAGTACTTTAACTATAGTGCACAGTATCCTGGGTCCGAGGCCCATCACTGCTTTATATTTTCATACTGAGCAGACCGGACTGCTTAAGGGCCAGTTAAGCAAATATGAGCATGTTGGCTTTTGTTCAGCTATGCCCTACTTAGACCAGGCTTGTCCGACATTGCTGTATATTCACCAGCTTTGCTGGACATTGCCCAATATTACCCGGCATTGACCACAGTTGTACTAGTTGGTGTGTGCGATTCTGTTTGCATATACTACATGGTGGTAAATGCTGTTTAGCACTGCCTTAAATTGCTTAACACATGGCAATCATGCCTCAGGTGGTGTTGCAGGGCTGCCTATGTCAGATGCACATACTACACTTCCTGTACATGTTTGAAAGCAGGTAGTGTCAACTTAGGCATCCCTTTTACTATATGTGCGAGTCAGAGAGAGGTATAATTTCCGGAGTTCCTACTGAGCCAGTGTATGTGCTATGCGTTGCCTCTTTGCCAAGGCCAAAGCATACTGTGCACGCCTCCTTCTGCCTACTGGGCAGGCTCAGGTTGTTCCTCCTCTGAATCACGCTCTGCCTGTGATGACCTTGGCAATGGTGGAGGGCTGTTTGGCCCAGGCCTATGCTGGTCCTGCTGCAGCTGTTTTCGCAGGATCATATTATGTAGCATAGCACATACCATGACAATTTGGGTACATGTGGTTGGTGAGTACTGCAAGGCTCCACCAGATGTGTCCAGGCACCGGAACCGTGACTTGAGCAGCCCAAACACACGCTCGATTACATTTTGTGTTTGTGTGTGTGCCTCATTATGGCGTTCCTGTTCAGGTGCGTGTGCGATTCTGATGGGTGTCATCAGTCACGGCTCCAGTGCATAGCCAGCATCCCCCATTAGGTGAACAAGTGGGATGTCCCCATTGGCAAATGTCTGGTACAGCTGTGTCAGATGCCAGATATGGGAATCATGGTAGCTTCCAGGGCAGTCAGCACACACATTCAGTATTATGCCCTGGGCATCACACACGACCTGGCAGTTGATGGAGAGGAAGCCCTTGCGATTGAAGTAGACCCTACCCTGTTCACCAGCTGGTGCTTTGATGCATATGTGCGTGCAGTCTATTGCACCCACTACCTCAGGGTATTCTGCTTTTTGCTGGAAGAGACGCATATTGCTGGCCAATACCTCACGGGAATTGGGGAAATATACATGATCACCGACATGTGCTGACATGGCATCCAGAAACTGGTGCAGTACCCCGGATGCTGATGTCTGTGATATTCCCATCATATTACCAGTTGGTCTCTGGAAGGTACCTGTTGCTAATATTCTTAAGCCAACACATACCTTGGTTTCCACTGGGATGGGTTTGCCTCTGTTGGTGCTATGTGTGAGGCATGGCCTGCACAGCTCAACAATTTACTGCAGGAGGTCTCTGTCCACTCTATAGCGCTCCACTATCTCCAGCTCATGTAGCCCCTGGTAGGTTATCCTGGGCCTGTACACTGTTCTCCGTCTCCTCACTGTGGGTTGTCCAGCAGCATTTCCATTGTCACCACCCTCAGCATGTTACATATGTCACCTTATAACAGCAATGGCAACCCCTAACATTTCTTTGTCTCAGTAAAGCTTTTTCAGTTTTCACTTCTATTAGCTTACTGCAGTGTCTCTTGTGAGAAACATAATGGACTGTTGTTTGCAGAGTTTTAAGTGCTAGGCTGGGCTGGGCTAGTGTACTGCCTGTGTAATTGCCTAATTCTGATTGTTTTCACCTGCTAGCTCTGCTAGTACTCCCTGGCAGCTTCCTACTATTTGTTGTGCTTCCTATTTCCTTTCTGTTTCCTTGGGGGGCAGCACCGCGCACACAAGCGCAAACATGCTCACAGCAGCTCACACGTGCACACATATGCTTACATGGACTACAACTTGCTTATTCGGGGTAAAACACGTGCACACCAGTGCAAACGCAATTACAACACTTTAAACTGCCTTATACATGCTTACTCTGGCTTAAACGCATGCACTCACACTTACACGCGCGCAGACTGTCATACTCAGGTTTACAGGTGCATACACGCTCAGCAAGAAACTTTGGTGTTATTCATGGCATACACCTTCCATTTCTTGCCTTTACCTAGCCTACCTGTTGACACACCTCTTTCAATGATGTGTAAATGACAGCTGACATATGCCACTCTGCTCCAATGAGCTTCCCTTCTTTCATACATACCCCACTCATGATGTCACCTATCTTCTACTCTGTTACTCCCCTTATCCTACTCCTACACTCCACTGACTGTGCTCATTTGCTATGTAAACCTGTGATTCACTATCCTAACCCTCCTTTGCATAGGATTGACTACTAATGCTTGGTTACATCTCTTAGACTGTGCTTCCCCCCTTAGCAACCTCTACTCGGTGGCAATGTTGTCTTCAGCCTTCCATTCCCTTGCATTGTAATTTAACAATTTAAATAAAATCCACATTTGTGGGTTGTAATTTTTATTTTTCTGGTTTTTAGAGTGCAGCCCGTTTGTGCAGAGTTGCACAATAGGTGTCTGTGATCAACACCAGCTACCCCTAAACATCAGAAATTGGAGAAAAAAAATTAATTATTTTTATTTTCATATTGCATCGGGAAACATTGCCAATGGCCATATATTTGGCCATTGGCATGCTTCCTCTACTGGATGCAACCTTTATTTGGAACTGTCACGGCTTCGTTTTGCTATTTGCAGAACGGTACTCAGTTGTCAACTGAGTACATTTCTGCAAATAACACCACTCTTACTTGGACAGGTTCGGGTTTCCTGAATCACAAATCTACCTCATTTGCATTCCTTTTGCCTGCAATTGAGGTAATTTGCATGACCCGGCACTGTCCGTGTAAGAGCCGTTTTAGGAGCTCTCTTGCATGCCCCTGCAGGCTGTTCCTGGATCGCTCGTCGGACATGATGGCTGCATGGAGTCTTACTCTACTCTTAGACTCCGTGCAAGCCATCATGAATCTGGCCCAATGTTTTCAAAAGGCACTATGTCATAACCGTAATCAGATTTCTCCTGTGCTGCTGACTGTTGATTCAGTGTTCTCTAAGCTGTGGGACCTGATAGGTAGGGGGATTGAATCCAGTAGTGTGCAACTACTGTGACTGTGTGAGTGTGATGTGCACAAATGGCTATAATTACATGATGAAGTGTAGGTGTACAGTGTTAGTGCACTCTCCCAATACACACATCACCCTATTATAACATTGGTAATGTCATCTCTTCAAATCTGCACTGTCACAGTTATAAGCCAACATCTGGTGTGGCACTTGTGATTCATGCAATGTTTTCTAGTGATCTTAGGTAGTCAGTTCAAAACTCATTAAACTCGGTTGTGCCAGTATAATTATGAAGATACATGTGAGTAACAAAATTGTCATCCAGATATGCAATGTATGCATGTATAGCTGGAAAGTTCTTTTTCAGCACTTTCTGTCCACTTTAGCAAAGGCAACTCCTTTGTTGAACACTGATAATGCAGATTTTTGAAATGTGCTAGGAGTAAGCCTTCCCTTGTTATGTGAAGAAATGATACAATGTTCTGTAGCCTTTAGCATTAGTAACACATGCGTTTGAATCTGTGAGTCTAAAGTCACACCAGTCCACTTTTAACCAAATTACAGGCACACATATATCTTTTAGCAATAAGATGATATAATACCTTCGAATACAAACTATCTCACAATTGTGGTGCAATGTCTCCTGTGGTACAGTCAGTCTATATAATATGTAGCTTATATGGTCACTTAGGTAGGTGTTTGAATCCTGCAGTGACTGAATAGTATCAGTGTGTGTCATTATGCTGTTATGCATAAATGACATCCACCACAGATGTAATGTGTACAGTTCATAGGTTCAGAGGGGGTTACTAGGCTAGTAGCTCTAGAGCCTTTATAAGCCTAGCCATGTTAAGCCAAAGAATCCCCATTTGTTCTTTTTGGTAGTTCACAAAACAAATTTCATAAACAGAGTGGGTCTGTGATCAACACCAGCTACCCCTTTCCATGATAGACATGGGTGCCACTCCAGGGGCAAATTTAAGGTCTCCCATCCAATTATCTAGGTTGCATTGAATATGGTCAGGGATGAGCTCTGTTTTTCATGAATAGGAAGTCTATTACAGAGAATCAGCAGTCTCAGGGAGACATATCTGTCTCTCCAGCATGTTCTGCTAATGTCAAAAGCTAGGTTGAGATCTCTAGAGTAAGTGAACCTTGTGTCATTTGATTTGCAAATTTGCAGCATTTCCATTAGGGCAGTGTTGGAGATTGCCCTATCGGCCAGGCACAAGTCACCTCTCAACAGCCTACAAGATACAGAGTAAAGTGACAGTGCATTTAGCCTGTCCATGTAGGTCATGGTTTGGAGTCCCTGTATTTTCTTAGTATGAAACCTCTGAGGTCTCTCCAGCTGCTGCAGGCATCTGGTGAGGTATATGCAAAAGGGTGCATTATACTTTATTAGTGGTCTGGTGAGGGTTGAGTATAGTGGGGTTATAACATCTCATGGCCTAGATGCTATGTCCTTGCTTATGAGGTGCATGATGTTATGAGGTAGTGCCATATGTGTCAGGGAGAGTAGGACAGTACATGTGTACATATGCCAGCATAGCTAGCTGGAGTTTTGTAAAGAATTTTATGTTATTTGACTATCACACTGATTTATGCAGATGTTTGAGTTAAAATATATATTTGTAAAGTTACTTGTGTTAAAAATGCATCAACAGTAGGTCCTGCTGAACATAAAGAATGCATGCATGTATATTAGGTTGTATTGTTGTAACTAATAAAATGTGTATGTTTATCTGAGAACCCTGGAAGGGTGGAAAGTTAGAAATTGTGGTATAGCTGTGATGACCCACCACTGGACCAGTAATCAAGGAGCCTCAATCCTCACCACTGGCAACAGTGTGGAACATTCACTGAGAAGGTGACAGGTACACACTGTATTTCCAGATGCAGTTCTCTGCATCAAGTGCAATTTGTATCTATATTACATAATCAAACTTTTAAAAGTTCAAATGTCATATGGTCGACACCATATGTTCAAACTTTTAAAAGTTCTAAAATGTAATAAAAAAATAAACCAAAGAAGAAACCTACCTGAATGATTTAAGCAGGTGGGCAAGCCCCCCTGCACCCACCCCCCTCCGCTCTTTAAATAAACCAACTCTGAGATCGCACTACAGTGCAGATAGGGAAATCTTCCCATTCTGCACTGTACAGAGATCTCAATCAAAACGTTCGAACTTTTAAAAGTTGAACCATACGGTGTCGTCCATATGATGTTCGAACTTTTAAAAGTTCAACAACGTGATATAGACCCTGCAGTTTCACTTAAGAGCATACAGGGACCACAGTGAATCCGGGGCTGGTTTCTCTCTCTTTCTTCAGATCCCCATTAATACTCCCCGCTGGCACACCTATAGATTTAAGATCTCAGCTGAGTGACCAAGCCAAGACCACCAGCACCCTCTTTGTCCAACCAGTGCTTTGTCCCCCTGCCCAAGTAGCTAACATACACACTCTTTGAGGCTTGATTTACCCACACACACACATGGGAAAGGCTTGCACAGTTTACTAGTTATGCCTCTCTCTGTCCAGTCTATAAGGTAATTTTCACTGCCACCAGTCACTCCTAGACTGCTACTTGAAGGCACTTCCAAGGGTACTCAATATACTAGATGATATTAATATTAATACAAATGGCAGTTTGACCAAGAGCAAGGCTATTACGAGTGGCCCACACAGTGTAACCAAATAAACATGCAACTCTCAAAACTTAAATATCTCTACACAGATCAGCCACAATGAAAGGTTTAACTGTATTTAATAATAAATAATAAAAGAACAAGTCAATACTAAATATATATTCAAAGTGACATCAGAGTTCAAAACCACAGGAAATATTTAAAACACCATTTCAGTACAGTCTCAAATAAATAAAGAAAAATATCTAAACTAAGCTTCCCTATATTTCTGACTATATCTAAGAGAATTATACTATTCACTAGAAACTTACTTAATTAGAGCTAGGCAGATGTTGTGGTGAATGGTTCTTGCCAGGTCCAAGACTGAATACAGAATGTTCTGTCTCACTCAGAGACTTTTCAAATTAATATCTCAAATATTACTGCTGGGATGGGTCTATATTATATTGTCACAAGTTGACAATATTGAATCTGATATTGCTGGCGCAACAATATCGAAAGCGAAGAATATCGGCCAGGTAAATGGAAATCTCCATAGGGGGGAAATTTCCATTTACCTCAATGTAATGTGGTATTGGAGTTGCTATATTTAAGTAGTGGGGTGGGGTGGGGGGCGCAGCTCCCCATACCCTTTATTTTTTTTTTTTTATTTTTTTATCCTCGTCCGATATTTTACTGCATCAATCAATTGTGTTCGACATTTATTTCTTTGATGCAGTAAAATTTCGATGAGGTAATATACACATGCTGGGACAGCTTGCAGAATGACATCAATTTTTGTCATCTGACTTCTAGTTCCCAGGCCAAACCCCCCATTGCTAGAATCTGGCAGCATTTAGCATCTACCTATAAAAATATACAAACAAGGGCTTTTCTTCAGATTTTTGGCAGAACAATTGCATTCATTCATGCTTCAAAAGTAGCAATTAGTTCACTACAAGGACAATACAGAAAGCTTCATAGTACAGACTTTGTGTCTCTAGCTGCATTGAAAAGTTGAGAGATAACCTCTTTATTGTGCAGCCTATAAAGTAATTTAATTTCAGCTATTTTTCTAAAGTTTGTTGGACTGAAGTTACCCCTCCAGTTTCCTCTGTTCACATATACATTTAAACAGTTACAATAGTGCATGTACATTTCTATTCTCTTCCAGTAAGGCACACTGTGGATACATTTTAAGTACAAGCACTTTACAAAATACTTTTGCAACACAAACACCTGTATAGAGCAGTTTGATATACATATAACATACAGTTCTAATGCATTTGTTACACAAGCATCTTATAGAAATCATTTTGATATTCACCAATGACATATAATTATTTACAAAATTCCAGCTAGCTGTGCTGGCAGTATCTGCTTTCATCACAATAGCTTTCAGATGCTGCCACAGATCTTAGGAAAGCTCTGTGTGCATATTGTACCAGTGTCAGGTGACCAGAAGTGTTATCCTTTAACCAGCATCTGTTTTCTTTTGAAATCTCACAGCAGCACTTTATAACCTGAAAGGAAAGACTTCTGATAGGATAAATATCTCACACATCCACCCAGACAAAGAGAGACATCATCTGGCTTTTGCTGTTGTAAGACTCTCAGCACACATCAATTTGCCTTGCTTTAGTAAGTAGTTAAGGAACAGTAATTCTTTAGTCATTCAGGGACATTTAGTGAGAATAGTTTAGCATTGTTTTCTATATCTGTGAGAAACTATCCATCTGCATTATTTTTTTATATCTGTGTGGTTGAAACTCGGTTGTTAATTATATTCAATATTCTCCTGTTTTCTGTTTTATTATTTATCATTAAATATTTTAATACATTTCATTGTAGCTGTTCCTTTTAACATCCTGAAAGTATTTATGTGGGTTTTATTGACACTGTGACCACTTCTGAATGCCTTGCTGCTTTGATCACGCCCTACCATTTGTATTAGTATTAATGTTACACAGTATAATTGGGAACCCTTTGTAAAAGCCTTAGGGTGGTTGACTGGTGGCAGTGTGATTACCTCCAAGTCTGGGCAGAAAAGAGCACAGCTAGTAAATCCGTGCCAACTTTTCTCAGTTATGTATGTGTGTGTGAAACTCAAATATTCAAGTGTGTGTGTCAGCTGCTGGGAACAGGGACAAAGAGCACCAAATGGTCAGTATGGAGTTTTGTGTGGGCCTGGAGAGAGAAACAGAGTCCAGCCCCAGGTCTGGAGTGTGATCCCTATGTGCTCTTAAGGGAAACTGTGCTTGGTGCAGGGATCGGCATCTGAAAATACTGTGTGAATCCATCTTTGTTCTTAGTGACCATCCCTCACCAGAGTCAGTAGTGAGGATTGAGTCTCCTTGATTGCTGGCCTGGAGTAGGGACCTGTCAAAAGTTGTCCTATGTAGAAGGCTTTCCTTACCACTTTGGAAATGTGGTGGTCAAATTTCAGATTGCTATCAACCTGTGTTCCCAAGTCTTGCTCCACTGATCTGAAACTCAGGGGGCACTGTCAATACTGTAATTTGAAGGAAATTATGTTTTGCCAAAGAGAATAATAATGCATTTTTTACATTGTATATTAGACAATGTCTTTGGCACCAATCATTTGTTTGTGTTAGCCCATTTTGTGATATGTTGACATCATTGGGGGACTCAGTGATTGCTCCCAGATTGCAATGATCAGCGAACTTGGTGAGACAAATGCCATCTACTTTGGCCTGGACTTCTAAGAAATAGATGCCAAAGAGTAGGGGGCCCAACACAGACCACTGTGGTACTCACTACTGATGGGTGTACTGGTGGATGTGTAGTCACCAGTGTTGACAGAGTGTGTTTTATTGGTGAGCCAACTGGCTATCCATGTAGTAATATAAGGGTTAATCCCTATCTGGGAGAGTTTCTCAATGATGCTAGAGTGGGGAATTGTGTCAAAAGCTCTTGGCAAGTTGAGATGGGCAGTGTGCACTGTCTTACCTTTGTCCATGGCTTTGGTGAAATTCTCAAAGAAGTCCACTAGGTATTATAAGCATGATCTACCCTTAACAAAACCAAACTGGGTTGGGACCAACATTTGGAGGTCACCTATGTCCTTGTTGATAAGGTCCACGATAATTCTTTCCATGATCATGCAGATGAGGCTGGATAGACATATTGGTCTGTAGTTCCCATGGTCAGCTGATGCCCCCCCCCCTTGTGCAGGGGGATTACTGTGGCTGTTCTCTATTCTGTAGAATCATATCCAGTTCTCAAGCTATCATTAAAGAGAACTCCAAGTAGGTCTGCTATTTCTTGTTTTAGATTGTTTAGTAAACAACCTGGAATATTGTCTGGTCCCACTGAGTCAGCGTATTAGGCCTTGCCGAGTGCTGAGATTACCTGTTCTCTAGAGATACTAGGCAGAGGGCTGGTGTCAGGTATACTTTGTATATGGCAGGTGATGATAGGGGTGTGAAGTTTGTGCTGAATCTGACATTGTGATTACCTCAGAGTCTGGGAAGAAAAGGGCACAGCTAGTAAATCCATGCCAACTTTTCCCAGTTGTGCATGTGTGTGTGAAACTCACATATTCAAGTGTGTGTGTCAGCTGGTTGGCAATATCTTCAGGGAGCTGTCCCCATCACTTTTACCTCAAACAACTGCTTTGCAACAGCTTGATATGATGTCATGACTTAGCATAGCTTGTGTCTCACAGCTGTGATAAGACTTTTCTTGTGGCGTGTGTAGTTAATACACATTTTGTTAGCTTGTGGACTTACATGGATGGCTGTCCAATTCCAGCAAAGGACAACATTATGTGTGTGTACTGATATGACTTGCATATAGTTATTTCTATCTATTTTTATGTTAGACAAACACCATTCAACACACTGGGAATTTCATGGCAGTCAAATAGGTGTTCTTTGATTTTTGTGCTGAGAGTACTCCTGTGGTATTTAATATTGACTTGTATTGCATATATAAACAGATAGACTGCGGTTTGAATCTGTAATTGTATGCGTAGAAAACAATGTGGGCAGAAATAACTAGCTTGGCCAGCCAACAGTGAGACTGGACTATTCATACTTACGTGGACATAAAGAAGGCTATCATCTTTTCATCACTCACACACTTTTTTATTTGGTAAATTAACATCAAAAACATTTCTTACATCACACCTTAATTTGTTTTACTTGGGAAAACCTTCATTACTATCTCCTATGGCAGACAAAATTAATACACAGCGCTGTAGAGTGGGCAGCATGATTGGCAGGAGTTTGAATCTATTAACATCTATCTGTCTGTCTGACAACTATGACAGACATGACAGACAGGAGTGGCTTAGACAAAAAATGTAGATATGGCATTGTAAGAGGGCCACCTTTTCTAAGTCTCACACTCCATATTAGGGGAGCAATACATATTATAATAAAATAATGATTTAATCCCTTCAAGTGTGCCCTTCATGAGACATCAGATATGTCTCTTTCAGTGGTGTCAGTAGTTGATACACATATCTCTCTGAAATCTGTCCTCAGCATGTGTTCAAGCCTGGCAAGATAAAATGCTGAGTATGTCAATGAGTTCTCACGGAGTTTATTTATTTTCCCAGTAACAGTGATCTGTATTGCAAGCATTCACACAGACATGCACATGTTAATGTCATTCTGTTGTTCACAATCTAGGGCATTACTGGAGATGAGGCTTTATATAACAATTCTTAATGTGTGCTATACTGCAAAAGCATCACAAACTGTGAGTGGGCCTGTGCTTATGATTCTTTCTTGTGTGTTTGTGTTGGGTAGTTGATGTTATTATCTTTGCTGCGATTCCTTGTGAGCATGCTCAGTATAATAATCTAACAGAAGCATGCCGTTTAGCAAACATCCTGTGAAGTTATTAAAGTCATTAGATATTTGTTGTTCTTTGTCAAGACTTAATTGAATTAGCCTCTGGAATGCTGGCTTTTCTAATGCCCATGAAATGCAGTTAGTGACCTATGAGAAGATAATATTTGTCACAGACCAGTGTACATTTGGTGTATTTACAATGTAAATCATCAAGAGGTTACTTAGTTAAACAGGATAGTGTTTCACTGGGTGTGGTGTAGCTTACTGTAGTGTCATACAGTTCTTACCATTGTTTTTAACAAGATTCACTTCAGGGCTAAATATCAGTTACAATATACTACATTCACATTTGCAGTACAATACACTTAATTAAGTCAGCATGTATGGTATGGCACTTGCACCAGAAAGGACACAGATCTTATATTGCTTACAGTAACACAAATGCATCATAGTCACAAATAATCGTAGCCTTATATTTGCCCATTGCCTGATGTATTAACAGAATAATGCTGTCACAAACTTTTATTATCCCCAAGTCTTGTGTGGACTACCTATCCATTTGTGATATAAACATAAATATATGATATGCATATTGATATGATTAATGGCCATGAGACTAATTTCACTTGATTGTACCTTGGTTTATGGCCATGTTCACATAAGCCACATTGCCATGCCACATTTTGCATGTGCGAATGTCACATCTGCTATCATTAAAAAACGGTACTATGTACATGCAATCCCTTTACCTTTGTTTACGTCTTAGTCAATGTGACACATCTGTGTGTAAGTGTAGTATCCTTCTGTATTTTTCTACAAACACAGCATAAATTAACAGTCACAGACTTCTCAACATTCACAACATACAGGTTGCTGACAAAAATGATTTTTCATCATTTAATACTATTATTGCAATGATTGCACATGTGTATGCAATTCTTCTCAACATTGCCACATTGCTACATTTGTGTATACTAAAGAAAAGAGTACAGATGGTTGTTATGGCATACACATAAAGCAAGGACAGCTTTACAGTTCATTAACCTGTATGTATGTTCTAACACCTGTCATGTGAATGTAATTTATTACCTTTGATCCCTCCCACAGTATACATTATAATGGCAGATTATATTCTATACATCTGACACACAGGTGTAGCTTGGCATTTCCAATAGAATCCTGTGAGTAACACAAATATTAATGAGCATGCAACAGAACATGCACAGTAGCAACTATTCATTTAGGTTTTATGATTGTATTTGTACTACTGTTTAGAATTTACATTAATATGTAACTCATGCTTGGCTTATACATGTGTAAATTTATAATACCCTTTCTATGGTTACAAGTGACAACAGATGGCCAGAAATGTCCCTTTCCGAAGTGTATATGACAGCAGTTTTAGAGTTTGTTTGTTTTTGTTTTTTACACGATAGGTGGGATGTACAGCATACTATTTGTTGCAAGAGATAACTTTCTGGATGCACATATAATGATGCAATATCTGCAAAAATATGCAAATATCACCTAGTGTATCTACTGTCCTTGCTGTTATCTCAACTCAGCATTTTATAAATATTTATCACATTAATCCCCCTTTGTTTCAATGTTACTCTTATGCCCCTCTCACATTATTTGTCCGCATTTTGTTTTTACTTTTGTATGAGTCACTAAGTGAACAGGATTATTTGTATAAATAAAAATATTTTTTTAAATGCTGCTGTTTGTGCGCTAATCTAATTATATATGAGTACCATTTCCTCATTTAGCTTTCCCTCTCTCTTAATTCTTTCATTCCAGCTGCCCTTGCTTTGTATTATGCTGTCTCCGCCTGCTCGTTTACAGGATTTGTGCATATGCGCAACCTGTTGTTTATAGTGTGGCCAAGCCTCTCTGCACCTCTCTGTGACCACTAACTCTTGTACTAGTAACAAACAGGTGCTGATGAACTTGTGAGCTTGCTTAGCAACTTGTATATTCAATGAGCCCCACTACTCACTGTGTACACCAAGTAACCATATAGGCTTAGCATGAAGTGTACATGCATGTAAATGAATCCTTGGGAATGACTATGGTAACTGGTCATTTTATGGTCAGTGCTCTATAGCCATGAACAAAATGTAAGCAAATAAATAACAAGGAATACTGCTTGGTCAGGAACTCAAGTTAATGCTGAACTAATACTAATACCTATTCTTTGATAAAAAAATAAAAAAAGAAGTATATCATACAAGATATATCATAGCTGGATTTAGGATACATGCTCAACTACCATGTGTCCGAATCACAAAACATCAAACACGCATACACGAAAGCGCTTAACATCGAAAAGCACTTCCATGTATGTGTAGTTAAAAAAAAAAAATCTACATTTCTGCAGGGGGGGTGTTGCCCCCCTTCACCCCCATACTCCCCCTACTTTAATTTTCTCACTCTGAAATTGCACTACAGTGGGGAAAACGGAATTTTCCATTACCTGCACTGTAGTCCGACAGGCACACATACACCGAAGCGCTTGACGATGTTAAGCGCTTTCGTGTATGTGTGTTCGGTGTTTTGTGATTCTGACATATGCTAGTCGAGCATGTGTCCAGATCCCATCATAGCTATATCTGTAATATTTATAGATATAGTTATAGATATAGATATATATTCTCATTCTTTTATTTAACTCAGCAAATCCCTGGTCCTATCATTCAGCTGCTAGCATTAATTTTGTATCAGGTGCTCTGCTTACCGATGGTCTATATATAGTAATCTGATTTGACCTTAGCCTGCAAAAATAAGTTATGTCTTACCATAACATTCCATCTGTATTGTTGATCCTCGTTCAGTCATTATGCATGGGTATTGGTTCCAACCTCGGAACGAGCAGGCCATTTTCCAAGCTCGTCTCAGCTTCAAACTCTCGAGCTAAACTCTTACCCACAATCCCCCTCTCCCTGTTACCTCAGATTGAGTTTGCAAGTCAAAGAAGTCAAATAGCCTAAAAGAACCAGATGGTGAGATCCACTAGAGACCACAGGAGGGGGAAGGAGGGAGGGTCGTAATGACTGAATGAGGATCAACAATACAGATGTAACATTATGGTAAGACATAACTTCTTTATCTGATATTGTTAATCCTCGTTCATTCCTTATGCATTGGACAGAGTCCTCAGCTACCTCTATTCCTGGGAAGCACTCATGGAAGGACATTCCTGAGCACCATAGAACCGAAAGATGCTCTTCCCCTGGAGGCCAAGTCCAATTTGTAATGGTTGATGAAGGTATGAGGTTCAGCCAAAGTTGCAGATGCACAGATGTCATGTAAGGAAGCTTTGGCATGGAAGGCAGCAGAAGTTGCCACCGACCTTGTTGAATGAGCTTTCATGGTAGTAGGCAACGAGATATTACATTGTGTATAAATAAAGGTCACACATTCCTTCAACCATCTAGCTAATGTGACCTTAGCAACAGCAGATCCTAATCTAGGTACAGAAAAAGCCAAAAATAACTGGTCAGATTTACAAAAGGACCTAGTCCTGTTTAAGTAAAAACAAATTTGCCTGTGGATATCTAGGGTATGTAGGCAATACTCTCCTCTGTTTAAATAATTGATAAAGAAAACTGGCAATTCAATGGCTTGATTAATGGACATTTCAGAGATCACTTTAGGCAGAAAAGATGGATTAGTTCTCAAAGACACTCTATCTCTATGAAAAATCAAGTAAGGACTCTTGATACATAAAGCTTGAAGCTCATAAATATGTCTGGCAGAAGTAATGGTGACCAAAAACAAGGTTTTCCATGACAAATACTTGAGGTTGAATAGGTTCTCTAAAAGGTGGCTTTAGATGATCCACACCTTTTATGAAGGTCTTGCACAACATGTGGGACATAAGAGACGAATCTTGTACACTCTCATGAAAATTAGAAATTGCAGCCAAATGAACTCTAATGGTAGAGGCCGATAGACCCGATTGAAAGAGGTCGGCCAGATAGTGTAGTATTATCGACACTGGTGCTGAGAAGGGATCTACTTGTTTATCTTTCAACCAACAGGTAAATCTTTTCCACTTGCTCTGATAAGTAATTCTAGTGGAAGACTTATGAGATGCAATGAGAATATCACGTACTTGTAAGGAAAGATCATTCTGCCTGGCAATCAAGGGAACTGGAGTAGCCAAACCGTGAGCTTCAGGCTGTTCAAGTTGGGATGAATCAGGTTCTGTGGATGTGAGATCAACTTTGGGGTTGGATGGAGAATCCATGGTCGATCTAGTAGGTGAGGTCAAAGGAAGGGGAACAAAATCTGTCAACGCCAATATGGTGCTATGAGAATCACCTTGCTCTTCAACCGATGGGCTTTCTTCAGAAACTGGGGAATGAGGGGAAAGGGTGGAAATGCATAAAGAGGACCCGAGGGCCAATTGTGGACTAGAGCATCCCTGGGTGACCGTCCCGGAGGAGGAATCAGGGTGAAGTAGTTGCTGCATTTGTAGTTGGTCAGGGATGCAAAGAGGTCACAGCAAGGACAGCACCAGTGGTGGAAGATCTCCTCTGCTATCAAGGGATTCAGGGACCACTCATGAGGTTGAAGAATGCACCTGCTGAGTCTGTCTGCTATCACGTTGGAACCCCTGGGAATGTGCGTTGCTAGAAGAAAAAAGTTGGTAGCCATCGGTCATTGCCATATTCTCATAGCTTCTCGACAAAGGAGGTAAGATTTGGTTCTACTTTGCTTGTTGATGTACCAGACCACCGCCATGTTGTCTGACTGAATCGCAATTGTCCCAGACGGCAGCAGGGGATGAAATGCTTGCAACACCAGAAGCACCGCCCTCAGCTCTAGAACGTTTATATGCAGATAGACCTCCAGTTTGGACCAAGTGCCTTGGACTGTCTGTCCCTGACATAGACCCCCCCACCCCATCAGGGAGGTGTCTGTGGTCACTGTGGCCTTGGGTTGCTTGAAAGGATTGCAATCAGTTGTTGCTTTATCCTTAGAATTCTGTGCTCTGGAATAGCAGCTCTGCAGTTTTTTGTCTCCAAGATAACCCCTATGAATTTTGTCGACTGAGATGGGGTGAGATTGGATTTTTGCCAGTTTATGATTATGCCTAGCCTTTGAGCAGAGAGGAGAGAGTATGCCAGGGTTTTTTCCAGTAGATGTCTGGTGGGGGCGGAAATGAGCCAGTCATCTAGGTATGGAAACACCTGGAATCCTTGAAGTCACAAGTGAGCTGTGACAACTGCCATGCACTTTGCGAACACTCTGGGGGCTGTGGAGAGTCCGAAGGGCAGTACTCTGAACTAGTAGTGACAGGCTCCTGCACGGAAGTGCAGAAATCTTCTTGATGGACTGTCCACTTTTATGTGGTAGTATGCATCTTGAAGATCTATCGAGCGCATCCAGTCGTCTTTCTCCAAAAGCGGGAGGATAGACTGTATTGTGACCATCCAGAATTTTTGTACTCTCACAAACTTGTTCAATACACTGAGATCCAAAATTGGTCTCCAGTCCCCGGTTTTCTTTGGCACCAAAAATAATCTTGAGTAGAATCTGGATCCTATCTGTTCTGGAGGGATTATTTGGATGACTTTCTTTCTTAGCAGCTTTTCTATCTCTAGTGCTGCTTCTTCCCTTTGACTGGGTGGAATGTCAGGAAGGTTTTTTGAAGGGGCAGGACAAAGATCAAAGGGGATATAGTAACCTCTGGTTAAAATCCTTTGTACCCAAGAATCAGTGGTGATGGTTAGCCAGGCAGAAGGGTACAAGGAGAAATGTTCCCCAACCACCTCCAGAAGAAAGGAGTTGGGCCGCTCTTCAGGAGCATTGGTAGGCTTGACCAGGGAAAGAATCCCTGGAACCCTGGTTACGCGAACCCCCTCTACCCCAAAAGGAGCTTCTTCCCTGTGAGTTTCCCCCCTCTGCCTCTAGCGGAGAACTTGGCCTGTGTGTCACGGAAAGGACCCTGAGATTTTTTGAACCATATCTTCCCACTCTTTTGGTTTCAGGAGAAAGCACATTGATGGGAAGAATAATGGATACCTACAGCAGAAAGGGTCTTACCGTCCTGTTCACATCTGACCAGTGTGCTTTTAACTTTGGGCCCAAACAACAAGGAGCCCTCAATGGGAGCATTAAGAAAGGAAGCCTTAAAGGGTTCCATGAAATTGCACAAGCGCATCCAGGCATGTCGTCTCAAGACCACAGCTGAACCCACTGCTCTAGCTGCTCCTTCTGATGTGTGAGATATCATTCGCATAGAGGAGTTAGATATTGATTCAATGGTGACCAGCTGAGAGGCCACTTTGTCATGGACCTCATCAAACATGGCACCAGCCAAGGGTTCAGAGAGCTCAGAAATCAGATCCATTTGAAGCCAGGTAAAGTGTGTCATATAATTCAGGGACCTGATAGTAAAGGTAGCTGAAGCAAAGGTGCACTTCCCTATCCTGTCCAGGGCCCAGGACTCTTTGTTAGGCAGATGGACAGTCTGACTTTCTTCTTCTGCCAAATATTTTTTTGTTGCGGTCGCCACCACCAAAGCATCCACAGGAAGACCTTTGGACCAATGGGGATCCGAAGCAGGAGGGAACAAAATCTAATCTGGCTTCCAGGGAATAGCTTTGACAGTATCAGGATCCTTCCAAGCATGCTGCATGATGAGCTGGACAAGTTCATCGGCAGGTGGAGTAACGCAGGAGGTAGGGGATCGGGCGTGAAAGGCCTGCAGGAACACAGACTCCTCAAAGGTCAGATTAGAGGACTACCAGTCACCTCTCTGTTTCAGGGTTTCCAGGATATTACCAAAGGATACCTCAGAGGGTGACCAGGGGGATCCTTCCCCCTCATCAAAATCTGTGTCTTCATTGAGGAACTCCTCTGTGGAGTCCATGTGCTTCCTCTTACACAAACTTTTCCGTTGGACCTCCTCAGTGGGAGAAGCTGGAGAAGACAGTGGAAAAGGGGATTCCTGTGGGAATATGTCCTGAGGCCCTTGCACCCGGTGTCCGCTAGGTGCGACTTGTGAAACCAGTGTACCAGTGGAGGGCGGACGTATAGACAGTCCAGTATTAACAGCAGCAGTGAAAGCCTTCTCCATCAGTTGGAAGGCTGGTCCACCTGAAGTGGAGTGCATGTCTAGGACAGGGGTCACCCCTCCCCTAAGTGGCTCGGCCTGCCGACCCGGTGTCCCTGGATGGCTGTGGAGCAGCAAACTATGTGTGTCACAACTGACATCCTGGGTCATAGCAAAACTTTCCTGCCACAAAGGCAACTGCAGTTCCTTAGTGAGATCCATAAAGGGGACCGCAAAAGGGGAAGACTGTGCTATATCCATGGACTTCAAAGACAATGAAGGAGGAGAATAAGAAGGGGTCTTTGGAGATGGGTGATCACCTCCCAAGGAAGGATATTTCCTGAGGGGGTGGGATACCTTGGGCCAAGAGCACCTGATCCACAAGACGCAACACATCATGTTTGGAAAGGCTTCTGGTGGACATCACGGAGATTGAGGGAGAAACAGGCCTGTCCACAGAAGAGACAAACTTGGTGCCCATCTCACCTGTCCGCACCAAGGACAATGGTGTCAAGAGAGACTGGACTACTGATGTCTGCACAGAAGAAGTCATTGGTGCCGAGGTCATGGTCTGCACCAACACAGGGATTGGTGATGAAGTGGTTGTCGGTACCAAAGCTGGAACCGACAAAACTGGAGTCAACAATAAAGACATCGGTTCTGAGGAAGATCTCGGAGCCAACGAGGACAAGGTCTGCACTGACTAAACAGTTGGGGACGATACAGTGGTAATAGTCTGAACCGAGGAGCCCCTCGGTGGCGATATAGTGAAGGCTGCAGGAGAAGACGGAGCTGAAGGCCTTGGTGCCAAAGGTCTAGGCACCGAAAGCACTGGGGCTGACTGAGTGAGCTCCGGAGCCGAAACTTTAGCCTTTTTAGGTTTTGGTTGGCGGGAGTCCCCAGCCGGGGATGAAGGCAAAGATTTAGCCTTGGTAGGAATGTCCAAGATTTTCTTATGGGCTCTAGGAGGGGTTGAGGCCTCCAACCCAGAAATAGCCTCTGAAAAGGGAGATTTAAGGAGTCCCTTCAGTAACAGCTTGTTTTTCCTTTCCAACAAGGTTCTATTCGAAAAGTTCTCACAAATAGTACTGGGTGGATCAACAGACAAGTGGGACACCCCCAAACAATAAATGGACAAAGAGTGTGCATCAGAAGTAGGTAGTTTATGTCCACAATCAGAACACCACGTAAACCCTGGACTACCTTTCTTATCTGCCATGACAGCAAATTAATTAATAGAAAAGGTACCAGCAATGGTACAAGAGAATACCCGAAGGTATGAGAAAAAGGGGGAGGATTACCAACGATGGTAAAAAGAGAATACCTCGCAGTAAAAGTGGTAAAGAAAAGATCAGAAAAACCTGAAGAAAATATGTACACTAGATGCGATAGGGTAAGAGGCAATGAAATATAAACTTTTCTGACAGAAAAGTAATCTGAAAGACTATCAAACAACAAATAATTGTATTTAGCTCAAGAGAAGTAGCTTGACATGACCGAATGGCAACGCGGCAAACAAAATCTGAGGTAACAGGGAGAGGGGGAGGGGGATTGTGGGTAAGAGTTTAGCTCGAGAGTTTGAAGCTGATGTGAGCTTGGAAAATGGCCGGCTCGGTTCCGAGGTCAGAACCGATAACCATGCGTAAGGAATGAACAAGGATTAACAATATCAGATCTACTGTTATAGCTGAGGCTGGCTCATTTCTTCATGTACCACTTTATTTATTTTATTAAAATTTGTTTACCAGAGTAGAATACTGCTCAAACCATGACCAATTACAGGCTCAGGCTGGATTACATCATCATGTAACAAAACAATGTGCAGTATGTATATAACAGTTGTTTACATTTATGAGTAAGCATAGAAAATCTGGCAAACAATGTATACTTTGAAGCTGTAATAAATCAAATATATGTACAGTTACTTAAGTGGAACAGAAAAAACAGAATAGAGCTAAAGTAGAAGTAGTGATGGCTGAGATATTGGGTAGTAGTAGCCAGGTTAGGAAAGCTTATACAGACCAGTAAGGTGAAAGAGGGGACTACATTATGTGTAGGGCGGTTAGAGCAGTAATGGTGTGGTAAATTTATTTATTTATTTATTTTACATTTGTTTACCAGGCTAGTCCAACTGGATACATGTCCATTTTCAGTAGAGGCCCGGGGAGAAAAGCTCCAGTTACACAGCATCATAGAGACATACAAAAACATTCAATAACATTTAGATTTTACATTTATAGAACAGACATTTTAAAACAACATTTTGAACATTGAAAGGAAAAAGTTTGGCAATAACATTAATATGGCGTAATACCTCTGCAGTTACCAAAAATTAGAATAAGACAGAAAAAAATGGCTAATAGAGTTACAGATAAGAAGTAATACTCAGGGAGGAGAGTGCAAAGAATAAGGAGGAGGGTTAGTTATAAGGAATGGTTAGAAGTAGAAATTTGTGGTAGAGAATAATATTTTGATTGGTGACAGATAGTTAGATAAAAAACAAATGGTTAGCCAGGGTTGTTACAAGAGCATAACCAGTGATTGGAGAGGAAAAGTTTTAGGTTAGTATTAAATAGTGGGAGAGAGGTAAGGGTAGTGAGGTCATTTGGTAATTGATTCCATATTTTACCAACTGAGATTGAGAATAACAAATCACCTGTTAAGTTATTAGAGAAGGAAGTGTGTATCAACATTTTGTTGGCAGAGCGCAGATTCTTCAAATTATTATAAGGTCTTATAAGGGTAGAGAGAATTGGGGTGTTATTGGGTTGGTGTAGGGCTTTGTGGGTGATTATAAGTTGGTTAAATTGTAGTAGTAGTGGTAATTCAAGCCATCCTAGCTGTTTTAGATTCTGACAGTGGTGGGTCCTGTAAGGAGTGTTGGTAGCAAATCTAGCAATATTATTGTATGATCTAGTAAGATTGTTAAGATTATTTTTAGAAAGATTGGTATATATGGGGGAAGCATATAACAGGGTAGAGATTAAATGGGTTCTAGCTATTGTGGCTCTGGCTACTGGTGTCAGGAAAGGTTTAATGCGATAAAGGGATCCAAGTTTTTTGTTAGTAGATTTAATTGTAGAATTTATGTGAGTGTCAAACTTTAGTTGATTGTCAAGAGTAATTTCAAGGAGTTTGGTGGTGGGGTCAGGTGAGATAACGGTGCCATCGTCAGCTGTAAGTGTGAAATGGAGAGGGGGAGATAGATGAGATGGGGTAAAGAGCAGTAGTTTGTTTTTTTTTAGGGTTAAGGAGAAGAAAGTGGTTAGAGAACCATTTTTCAATAGTAGAGAAGGCTTTGTGTGTCTAAGAATGAAGATCAGTTTGGGATGAGGCAGAACAAATGATAGTAGAGTCATCGGCGTATTGGATACAGGTAGACTGTGGAATAGAGAGGTGAAGGTCATTTAAGAAAATGGAAAACAGTAGTGGACCTAAAATTGAGCCTTGTGGGACACCTAGAGAGGTAGGAAGAAGGTCGGAAAGATGGTTTTGCCAGAGAACAGCCTGTTTTTGGTTATCCAGGTAGGATGTGAACCAGTTCATGGCAGAATATTCGATTGAGAGGGACTTCAGTAGGTGGAGGAGAAGTTGATGATTAACCATGTTGAAAGCTTTAGATAGGTCTACAAGGAAAGCAGAGGATAAAGTATTATTGTTACGATTTTTGTTTATACAGTTAGTAAAGGATAGTAAGGCTGTAGTGGTACTATGAAATGGCCGAAAACCGTGTTGACAGTTAGCTAGGAGATGATGGTGGAGTAGGTGGATTATAAGTTGTTAATGGCTACATTTCTCCATGATTTTAGCAAGTGGGGAGAGTAGAGCAATGGGATGAAAGTTAGAGAAATCAGTAGAGTCGCCACCTTTATGAAGAGGAATAATATATGAGATTTTCCAGATTGATGGGATTAAACCTTCTTTTAAGGTTCTGTTGATTAATATGGAGATTGAGTAGGCAATGGCTCTGGTTCCTATTTTGAGGTATTTGGCTGGTAGTTGGTCAGCTGAGGGGGTATTAGGTTTTAGTTTTTGAAGTAGGGAAGAGATATAGGAGGTGGATATAGGTTCAAGGTGAAAACGGGGAGGAGTAGAGCTTGGACTGGGCAAGTTAGATATGTCTGGGTTTTGCTGATTTGCTAGTTTTAGTATAGTAGTAGTAAAGAAAGAATTGAAGGCATTAGCTGTTTGAATTGGACAGTCTGAGTTGGAGCCTAGTGGGTTAGGTGATTCCACTCTGCCTGGGGATAGTAGTGTGTTAATAGTAGACCAAAATGTATGTGGTTGATGAAGGGATGTTTGTTGTAGTTGTATATAAAAGTTCTTTTTGTCCTGTAGGATAGCTTTTTTGTAATATTTCTTTGTTGCTTAAAGGTTTGGTGATCAGTTGTGCCCTTTGTGGACCACCATTTAGCCCAAGATTTGTTTCTATTGAGGATTAGTTTCCTAGTGTGATTTGAGAGCCATGGAACTGGTTTATTTTTCATTCTTATGGAATGAAATCAAATCATAGTTTGTGATGAGAGAGTTAATCAGATGGATCAGGTATGTGGGAGAAAAAGGTGCTATGCAGTTGGATATATCTGAGTCACTGGCATGTCCTTTAGCTAAGCAGCTGCATTCAAACGGTTTCAGTAATTATTGTTTGAGCTGGGCCATTTGCAGGGCATAATTTATGTAATCAGTTAAATCAGGAAGAAGTGACTGCCATAGGTTTGGGGCCAATAAAGAGAAGCAACGGATAGTAGAATCCAGTCTGAGAGAAGGAGTTTGGAGGAAAGGACTAGTTCTGGCTTGACTTCTATGCTATATGTTTGCATGTTTGAGCGACAGTAAACATTTTGGAAGAGAAGGGGAAGGGGTGAATAGTCTGAATATTTTGAAGCAGCTTAAGGAACTGATAAAAAGATTTGTCCTCACCTATACTAGAAGCCACTAAGCCTTTAAAAGAGTAAGGCTGTAGTGTCCATTCCATTAGGAGTTGGATATGAATCAACATATTTTATTTGAGATAAACAATCCTTCCTCGTGAAGTCATTAAGTAGTGCTCTCCCCAGCTCTCCAGTGTGGAATACTGAAAGTGCCTTTAAAGAAAATTTATCGAAAAGGTTCAGGGAAGCATGTGACGTGAATATTTCCAAGATTGGCACTGCGGCATGAAGAAAGACAGCCTTACATATAAATGGACAATATATAAAAGGGCAATACACAAAAGGAAGCATTCATGACACAAAATATAAAGTTAAAAGCGTTTAATGCAACTTATGAAGCAGTTATGACAGCCTCACTGCTTTGTTCCTGAAGCATGACCATTCACAAAAGAAAACTAATATCCCTCACAGCTCCTTGCTGATTTTATTCTATAAACAATTTGCAACAGATCTTAATTCTAATCATTAAGAATATATGTAGAATGATATTTCAAAGACAAAAAAATGAAAGAAATGCATATTGATAGCATAATACATATTTACATACCATTAAAGAGAATAATCTAAAAACACAAAAAAATCTATACACAGTTGCATAAAGACCAGCTCTGTCTAAAAGCAGAGCATAATTTAGAAAAGAAAGAACTGATCTTTTCCTAAAAAAAAGAGGGAATATCCATTTGCTCATTTCATTTAGCAGGGCTTAATGCAGACTGTAACTGTAGCCTTCTATTTAACTAATTCCCAAAACATTTTGTTACAGCAAAAGGAGTGGACCCAAAACTATTAAACCTAAAAAAAAAAAAACAAATAGGCAAGTAAATAAACAGCAATTAGTACAATTGTCTAAAATGAGCTATTGCTGCAAATTAATAATATAACATACAACACCTTCATAAAGTCATCTCACAATTTTTTTATTTAAGTAATATAATGTTGCATCCACATGACATGTAGAGCATATGAGCTGAACAAGTTATTATTTTAAAGTTTTATAAATCTTACATGCACATGTTTAAATTATTTTCCTCCAAGCAAATGAACAGTGGCCAGAGGATACAACATTATAGGTTTATAGGTAGGTACTAGGCTATTCGCTCTAGGGACTATATAAGCCTAGCCAAAAAGGTAGCCTGGCTTTCGCCACCCAAGAAAATTATTTTCCTGTGCCCCTGTCGAGCAGAGCCACAGAAGGGATTCCTGGGTTGAATTTCCTATTTCCCATCCAATCATCAAAATTTTTCTTGAAGAGTGCTAATGAGGAGCTCTGTTTGACATAGATAGGTAGTCTGTTCCAGAGTATGGGAAGTCTCTGGGACAGGAATCTATCCCTCCAGCATGTTCTGTTTATTTTGGTGACAAGGTTTAGGTCCCTAGAGTGTGTAGCTCGGAGGGATTGGGATTTCTTTAAGTGGAACATGTCCAACAGCTCTGGGTTTGACATAGCTTTGTATGTTACACAGAGATCGCCTCTGAGTAGGCGATATGTGACGGAGTAAAGCTGGAGTTTTTTTACATGGTCTGAGTAGGGCATCTGTTTGAGGCCAGTAATCCTCTTTGTGAGGTATTTCTGTGGCCTTTGTGAAGTATTTTTGTGGCCTAGATTGTACACTTGGCATGAGTACACAGTCTGACAGTTTAGTACAGATGGTTAAGTTCTGAACTAATGGAAAGGGACATATTGTACACTTGTTGAATCTGATTGCCCCTGTCTTCTATCTAGTCATGTAACTGAGCAAATTAATTCACCAGTTATAGGGTAGGATTCAGAAAGCTTACTCTGCACTTGTGAAACCTATTACAGCCCAAAATAACAGTTTATTTTATTGTGGGCTATGAGATTCAGAGACACATTAGCACGAATGAGGAAAGACAGCATTATCAGCTAATGTTCACATGTATGAATCACACAGTGTTACTTCACATGCTGATAAGCACTTTTCTGCAGTAATCTCCATTGACAACCCATGCATTGCATTCCCATAGGCACCTTCTCAGGCATTCTCAATCACACATGCAAAC
This sequence comes from Protopterus annectens, assembly GCF_019279795.1. Classification (NCBI taxonomy): domain Eukaryota; kingdom Metazoa; phylum Chordata; order Ceratodontiformes; family Protopteridae; genus Protopterus; species Protopterus annectens. Next base: position 1,635,960,538 of record NC_056729.1, read on the forward strand.
ACACACACACACACACACACACACACACACACACACACACACACACACACACACACACACACACACACACACGCATGCAATCTCACACAGATTGAGATATACAGTCACACCTGTTATCTGTCCTTGAATTTAAAAAACTTCACTGATACAGCCTGTTAATTTTTCCCAGCTCTTCTTTAACAATAGCGATTACAGTCGGTCATTAATGTTAGGCATTATAGTTTCATTCTTCTCATCGTTTAGAAACTGTTCATGATGTTAGACCTCATGCTCAATTAACATTTTAAGTCACTGTGAGAAAAATTCTCCTCCTAGCTTTGTCTGTCCCCCTCAAGGATTCATTCACATCCTTCACAACGGACTCCAATTTTGCAGAATGTCCCTTACTTTGCATCTCATACCTTCTCTGTTCATTGTAACTCATGGGCTATTTTTAAAGACAGTCCCCGGGATTCATGAAGCTTGCGCCAGGCGCAGGCGTAGCGTAGGCAGAATAATGCAAAATATGGCCGTTGAGTGATTCACGTATGATCCAATTCCATGTGCACTACCGGCGTACACCAGAACTGCACAGCCCTCAGCATAGGTATGCTAATTATCCCATGTGCAGTGTCGCACCATGCAAATGAAGGCAGATAGCGATTCATGAAGTGGTGCTGGCATAGCGTAAGCCCACAAAAATGTAAACCAAAAAACACGGTTTACATTTTCCCAAACAGAACATCGGAGCTATGGAAGTGGACCAGACTCATGTATTACAAAGTTAACATATGCCAATGGCTAAATACACAGCCAATGGCATAAGAAAAGATGCACAACACCTATAAAACAACATTGAATGTCACAGTAACACACAGTACAACCGCAGGGTATGTGTGCGCAAACAGGAACATAAAGAAAATATATAAAAATGTCATAAAATCGCAATGTAATACAAATCAGGTTTTCACCATAATACGCAATGGTAGGCATGGAACACCACAACCAAGGTGCAAGGGTTGCTAAGGGCCTGCGACAGTGTTCGACGCGGTAACTATGAATTAGTAGTCAATGCCATGCAAATGAGGCAGGTAATACTGAATCGTAAACGTCCCACCGGATGAAGGATGTACCATACGGTGCAGCGCCATAACACTGAGGAGTGGCTCAGAGGAGATACATAATATCAGCAGAGGGGTGTGCCACAGTAGCAGTAAGCACATTGGAGCAATGCAAATCTGGCCTGGCTGTTGCTAAGCAAAGCTGCAGGACAGGGGTGGGGAGGAAGGTATAGAATCGTTTAGCTGAGAGCACACATGGTGCCTGAAAGCGCATGTGTACAGGGATGAAAACGTGCCCGAAACCCGGTAAGCGGATGCACGCACCGTGAACAATAGCACAAACAGGAATGTCAGGGGAAGAAAAGGAGGAAATGCCGAAGTAGGGTAATTGGAGTACTACTGAGCAATTAACACCAATCAACTCATGGCGGCCAATCGACGGCAGCTGACAAGTCTGCTCGCAGAAACCTGCAAAACAGGATAGGGGAGGCATTGGATTGCAAAGAAAGGAGGGAAGGCATTGGATTGCAAAGACAGGAGATCTGTCATAGTAGAGCAAAGCAAACTGACAGTAGACCGGCAATAGCACACATTACGCAAGATAAGCCAGGTCTAGGAAAGTACAAATGAAATCAGGCTGCTGGATGCATGCCAGAAAATGGTAGGTGGAACATGCAGAAATGTAAAGGAAGGTCAAGAGATAATCCACGGCAGCCAAATGTAATTCAACACCAAAGGGACCACAATAGTAGTTCCGGAAGTAAAATACATAAGATACCCTGTAGCGACAATCGTACATACACACCCTATGACATCATCGGTGTTCACAGCACAATAGTATAAAGTGTGAAAGCACCCTACACACACCTGTGTATTCCCAAACACTGCACCATAGATGTAAACACACGGGGAACTTTTAAAATGTACATGTTGGGAGCTGCCATAGCTGTGATTCATCAGCATGTGTTAGAGACTGATGGTGTTGTGAAGGATGATGCCGACAACCACCGCAGGCCCTGGAGGAGGAGAAGAGTGTTCAGACCAAGGGTAACCTACCAGGGGCTACATGATCTGGATATAGTAGAGCATTACAGGGTGGACAGGGACATCTTACAGCAAATAGTGGAGCTGTGCCGGCTACGCCTGAGAACCAGAAACAACAGAGGGGAACCCATCCCAGTGGACACAAAGGTATGTGTAAGCTTGTGAATACTAGCCACAGGTACCTTTCAAAGACCAACTGGAGATATAATGGGGATCTCACAGGCATCAGCATCCAGGGTACTACACCAGTTCCTGGATGCCATGTTACCACATGCCAATGAGCATATACACTTCCCCCGATCTCAGGAGGAGTTGGCCAGCAATATGCGTCACTTCCACCATGTGGCACACTACCCAGAGGTACTGGGTGCAATAGACTGCACGCACATACAAATCAAGTCACCACCCAGTGAGCATGGTAGGCGCTACATAAAATGCAAGGGATTCAACTCCATCAACTGCCAGGTCATGTGCAATGCCCAGGGCATTATCATGGATGTGTGTGCTGGCAGCCCTGGAAGCTACCATGACTCCCATATCTGGCATGCCTCACAGCTGTATCAGGTATTTGTCAGGGGGACATCCGACATGGCCACTTTTTGGGGGATGCTGGCTATGCACTGGAGCCATGGATGATGACTCCCATCAGAAATGCACACACACCCATGCAAGAACGCCATAATGAGGCACACGCACAAACCAGAATCATCATAGAGCGTGTGTTCAGGATGCTGAAATCACGGTTCCAGTGCTTGGGCATATCTGGTGGAGCCTTGCAGTACTCTCCAGGCAGCACGTGTGCCCACATCGTCATAGTATGTGCCATGCTACATAATATGATCCTGCAGAAACAGCTGCAGCAGGGACAAAATGGTGAAGGCCCTCATAGCCCACTGCAATTGCCAAGGCCATCACAGGCACAGAAGGATTCAGACCACGAACACACTGTGCCAACCCCAGTAGGCAGATGGAGGCATGCCCAATATGCCTACGCCTTGGCAAAGAGGGAACGTATAGCACATACTCTGACAGTGTAGGCCCCTACGGACTGACACCTCTCCACCTGCACACACAGTAAAATGGATGGCACACAAACACGACCACCTGTAAATTGTAAAGTATAGGTGGCCCACTGTGTGAATCCTACATAGGCAGCCCTCAAACATTGTACACACAACAACTATTGGAACACGGAATGTCAACACCTGAACAGTACATGCACCTATCAGCATATGGTGGTGCTGTGTATTTAGGTTCCCAGGTACATTGGTAGGTACACGGCCGATTGTCAGAGGCCATACACCAAACAGGGAAAACAGTGTCCGCTGTCGCCACAACATCGAGTAACCAACTGTCGCTTAGTGGAGCAGAGGCAATCATGGGAGCACATGTGTGTAAGCACTGTTCTGCACACACTCAGCACGGAGTCCCTGCTGCATTAATGAGGGGCTCCACATAATGTAACCATGGATGTTGTGTCAAGGCATGAGGTGTACCCATGACAGGTATTCGTCACCCCAGCATACTCCACCTACTGTTGTTTGAAGGTGTAACACAGTATCATGTGTGGCTCACTGTGATATACATACCCAATGCCGGAGAACATCCAGTAAACATCACATGGACATACCATTAACTGGACTCATCAATATGTAAACTAACTGAGTTACCCATGTGAGTGCAGTATGGAGTAACAGCCGTAGTATACTCCACATACAAAATGACATAACACGTGTACAAATCCCAGATGTCCAAGTGTTAAATGCAGTGACCGTTATACATGTTCCCGGTCCCACGTCCTGCAAGGGATGTAACGTAATCCCGAAGGCATGAGTAATGCATGTCGGATGCAGGTCATCAGATCATGTTTAGCATACATTAGTGGGAATATGCGTTGCCCACTGCTGGTAAGCAATGTTTAAATATGACTATACGGATATGCACGAAACAGGGCTAAGCTTCTCCGAATATCACGCAGATCATGGTCAGTGATGTCCAGAAGAGGTGAAACCAGCATTATTCACCCCTGTACTAATAGCGCCTGCTCTGAAGGATAAAACGACCACTGCCAGAAGTAGAGCACGCAATCATGTATACAATCACCTAACACTATTGCTAGCCAAGATATACCTATGGTAGGGTTGCCACCTCTTCAAATGACCAATGTGGGACATATGTCAGATGTCTGCAGGCCGACACATACACCCGGCCAGTAGGAAAATTAGAACTTCACTGTTTTGCCTAGATCAAAGCTTATTCTTGTAATGTTTACTTACTTATTCTGTTTCTATAACATATAGATGGTTCAGATACAGAATAACTGTTTTATGCAACTATTACATAAACTATAGGAAATAAGTATGTCCTAAAATCTCAGGACATTTGCCATGTTTACAGATATTTTGCAGGACACAACGGCCCAAAGAGGGACTGTCCCTCACAAAGTGGGACCGCTGGTAACCCTAACCTACGGCAGGTGTGTAATGTGACAGGTACAGACACAAACATGCAGAGTCCAGGAAACAGTATTCACCAACAAGTACACAATGAAAGGTGTAGCTTGCCTGTCACTTTCCCTGTCAGATATATATATATAGATATATATATATATATATATATATATATATATATATATATATACATATATATATATATATATATATATATATATATATATATATATATATATATATATATATATATATATATATATATATATATATATATATATACACACACACACATATACACATATATACATATATATATAATTGTAGTAAGAATGTTTGTGTTCATCTTTGTATCACGTATAGGAAGGGTTAAAATGTGAAACTGCATTGCGTGCAAAGAAATAAGCTAAAATAAGTTGTTTTTCTTATAAAGAATTTGCTGACCAAAGAGGAATGCACAGATGTTACCTTGGTCCAGGCACAGGCTTATCTTGTGACTGACCTCTGACCATCTAAGGCTCCAGTATGTGAATTTATAGTCTTGACTGAAGTTCCTTGTCGAGTAACCAGCTGCTGTGTACATGCAGAGAAGGGTATAAAAACCCATGTGAAGTGTACAGAAATTAGACTGCTGACATACCATGTACTTTGTAGCATGTCTCCATGCATGTAAAATAAACCTTTTTGCTTATTTTTATCTGTGTGATTCTTCCAGTATATGTTAAGAGTATTAAAAATTTTTTGACATTTCTGGCACCCAGAACGTGGGGCCACCTCTTCACAGTACGAATCACATAGGAGGGACTGAAAAACCTGTAAAGGAGGGAAGAATGAATCTCGGGCTCCCTTGAACGGAAAGACCTCCGACAAAGAAGTCGTAAGTAGAGGCTAGTCACTCTTAGATTCGATCCGTGGGACGGTGACAAATGGGGCGGAAGATCCGCAGTAAGGTAAGCTTTTACATTTATAAAAGTACTTTTTTTTTTAAGGGACTAGTCATAAAGGAATTTCTTTTGTTTAAATTTTACAAAAGACCGGTAGAGATCTCAGGAAAAGGAAACAGTTTTTCTTTTAAATAAGAAAAATGGGAATAGGAAGCAGTTGTTGTGCTAGTAAGGGCTGCTTAAATAAAAGGACTGAAGATGAGGAATATATGTTTAAAGTACATCCAAAAAACTTAAAATACATAAAAAAATGGAAGACAAATTATGGGTTTAGTGGTAACTTAAATAGATCAGAATGTCAAAATTTGGTGAGAGATCTGCGTAGGGACACAGGAGGCAAAATTAAAAATCAAGTAAAGGTGGGATTTCCTCAAGCGCAGAAATGGTTAGAAGAAGCTAATAAGAGATATAGGGAACAATTTTCGAATAAGGGAAGTGGTGGCTCGAGTGCAAAAGGTGCATTTTTTGTCCACAAAGAGGATGACGAAACGTCTGTGGCTAGTCGAAAACCAACAGCCCCACCCTTATATCCGGAAACCCCTGAAGAAATGGCTAGTCCGCCTAAATATCAGGAGGCTGATAAGGACTCCTCAGAAAAAACTGTCCCATCCGTAGTATTGCAAAGACAAGCAGATAAAACCCTAGAACTCCAAAACAGTAATATGGATAAATCAGAATGGAAGTGGAAGGAAGTTGAACTACAAGAGGCTAAGTTAAATACGGCATCTACAGACTCATATCCCCTCATAGAAGTAGCAAATCTACAAGCGGGAGCACCTGGTCAGGGTCCTACTATCTTAGTTTATAGACCCTGGTCCAGAGAGGATATTAGGAAAGCCGTAGATGGTATACCACACCCAAAACTAGATATGACAAAATTCTGCGAGGATATTGCAGGTATGATAGAAAGTTATAAGTTAAATACCGTTGAGCTAGAACAGGTCATATGGCAAATTCTGGGTCCAGATTGGCATTTAATCTGCGAGGGCTGGGACCCCATTTCTAGGGTAGAAGGCAAAGCCCATGCCTACGATTCCGACACGCACACAAAACAAGTAGAAAAATTATTAACAAGTATAAAAAAAAAAATGGGAACCTAGAGCAGATTGGACTTGCATTAACCAATGTGTCCAAGGTGAAGATGAAAAAGTAGATCATTACTTACAAAGGCTTAACCAATGCTTTGACAACCATAGTGGAATGAAAAGACCACATGATCAAAAGGATGATTCACCTTATGAGCAGCAGTTAAAAAATGCCTTTTTAAAAGGATGTAAAACTGCAATCAGTAACTTCATTCAGAAACATATGATAGACCATAGGACGGCACGTCTGCAACCCTTACTGGAGTATGCAAGACATGCAGAAAAATATCTTGAGGAAAGGAAAAGAAAACAGGCTCAAACCTTTACAGTGAGCACGGATGGGACACTTATGTTAATGCACGCTCCGTCCAACAGAAGTAGAGGAAGGGGACGGGGTAAAGGCAGAGGGAGAGGGAATGTAGGACATTCTGAAGATTACAAAGGCAGACAAAAGAGGGGGGAATGTTTTAAGTGCGGTAAGAAGGGGCATTTCGCAAGAGATTGTCGGAATCCCGGGAAATCCGCTGCTGCTCCAGATCATAGTTCAGCATGACTATATGATGGCAGCACGGACGAACCGGACCCAGGTGCTGAGGGCGACTGGCAAAAGTCAGTAGTACAGAATGAGGATGATTTTGAGGATGTGAATAAAGAAGGTAAAGGAGAATGTGCAGGATGGGAACATGAGATAATTGATTTTTCAGAAAAAGGTGAATATCAGGTTGTTAGCCTGACAGCTCTAGCTACGACTATGCAGTTAGAAGTGCAACCGGTAATCATATTACAGGTCGAAGGGAGAGACGTAGAATTTCTATGTGACTCAGGGGCTTCTAGGACCTTATTGAAACACACTGCAGTGCCGTCCAATGTGACTACTGATGACTATGTATTAGTCAAAGCGGCCGACGGCCGCATTTATAAGGAACCTTTGTCTAAACCTTTATGGTTTACGGACCCTGAAACTAATCAAACTATTAGATTTTGGGCGATTGTCTCCCGGATTTGCCCTGTCAACTTATTAGGAAGGGATTTGATGCATGTTTTTGGAATAGCAGCGCTACCAACTACATCAGGAATCTTTGCTAAGCGTATGGAAATTCAGGGTGAGATGTTGCAGGTAGGGCAAGGGGATTTACATTACTGGTATAGTAATGATCTTATTGAAACAGGACCACAAAGCGTGGCCAATGAGTTAACTAACCTAGCTTTGAGCAAATACAGTACGGCTATTCAGTTACCAGAGGCTGCCAAACAACTACACTGTACAATGTATTACAGGAAAAATGTGGGACCTGATCCCAAGTATGAGGAACAATTTTTTAAACACAAGGTGACCAGGATCCTATTACAAAATATTTACTGGGAGAGGGCAGGGAACTCCGCAGTTACTTGTAGTCTCACAAGAGACATGCAACAGCTTTTTCGAAATGCCTCAATCCCACATGTATCTGTGACTAGGGAAGAAAAAATGGCATGGTATATAGTTGGGAAAAAGGTTACCGATTGGTCAAAAATGACACTGGAACAGCTGGCAAGTAAGGGGGTTCAGGTACAGAAGTTAAATTGGGTGACCCAAGCCAGACCAACGGTACATCTTCGAGAAGACCGGTTAACACCGACAGGAGGCATGCCATCCTGACTATGCTTTCTGACCCCACAAGAAGAACTGAAACTACAGTCAGTACCAAAATCTTTATGGTCCCTAGGACAGCACGACATTGGGCTAATGAAAACAGCAGGACAGGTTAAAATAACTCCAAAATCCGATTTTAGACCTCATAAGCGTCAGTATCCATTAAGTAAAAAGGCAGAAGAAAGCATTTTACCAGTGATCACGGCTCTACTGAGAGCTGGGGTTTTAATTCCATGTACAGATTCACCGTGTAACACACCCTTGTTCCCAGTAAGGAAACCGGACAGGACATGGAGAATGGTACAGGATCTACAGGCTGTAAATGCTGCTGTAGTGCCAAGGGCTCCTGTGGTCCCAGATCCATCTGTTTTGTTAAATGATATCCTTCCCATGGATAAGTATTTTTCTGTTATTGACATCAGTAACGCATTCTTTTCTATTTCCCTACAGGAAGGTAGTAGGTTTTGGTTTGCCTTTACGTTTATGAGCAAGCGGTACACATACACACGACTGCCGCAGGGATATTGTGAAAGCCCTACAATCTTTTCGCAAGAAATGTCGACAAACCTGGCACAGTTTCAACCAGAGTATGGCTGTCATCTACTATTGTACGTGGATGACATCTTACTGGCTGCACCCACGGAGGCTGTCTGTGAGTCCGAAACTATTCGGTTATTGCATTTTTTGGCGAAAGAGGGACATAAGGTAAATAAATCTAAATTACAATTTTGTAAAACTGAAGTACGGTATCTAGGCTATACCATTTCAATTGTTGGTAGACAACTAGATAGCTGTAGAAAAGAAGCCATTTTACAGGCACCAATGCCCAGCACAAAAAAAGAAATGATGTCATTTTTAGGAATAACAAACTTTTGTCGTAGCTGGATTCCCAACTATGCAGAGGAAGTAAGTCCACTTTCGGAACTTATTTTCGCACTTCCCATGGCAGCACATGATGCGCTGCCATGGACAGATAAGGCAATACAGGCATTCACTAGGGTAAAGCAATTGATAGCAGGATCTGCAACACTTAGCTTCCCTGACTATACGAAACCCTTTGTTCAGACAGTAGATTGTAAGCAGGGCTTTATGACATCGGTTCTGTTGCAAACCTATGGGGATAAGTTGAGACCATTAGCTTTTTATTCCAGTAAATTGGACACAGTGGCACGATCTTTGCCACACTGTGTACAAGCAGTAGTCGCAGCTGCACAGGCTGTGCAAGCGTCTGCAACCCTAGTTTTGTTTCATGACCTTACCTTACGAGTACCGCACTCTGTCACGGTAATACTCCTACAGGACAAGGTTACCTTTCTCTCTCCTAGCAGACACTTATCCTGCATGACAACATTACCATCACAACCACACATGACCATTGAGTGATGCACCACTCTTAATCCAGCCACGCTGTTACCAACAGCTGACGATGGTGCCCCTCACGTGTGTTTAGATTTGATACACTCTAATGTCTTACCAAGACATTGACAAGCCACACTGCTTCGCAAGGGACGGCTTGCACTTGTCACCCCTGGGATTCCGGATATTGGCTAAGGCTCTTGCCACCCCCATAGTGCCTTTTTTAGGCAAGGCTCAAATTCTAAACCTACCACCCTAGAAAACAAAAATGGGAAGAAACTGAGGGTAATGCTGCTCAATGCCAGAAGTCTAAACCTCAAAATGCACGCACTCGAGGCCCTTCTCAGTATGGAGAACATCGATGTCTGTGCTGTAACTGAAACCTGGTTCAAGGCTCCTGAGAGCACCCCGGCACTATTAGGTTTTACCTCATATCATGCGTTCGCCCCAAAACCCGGACCACACCACAAAAGGAGGGTGTATCCATATTCATAAAGGATACCCACACCTCCAGGTTGGTGGCAACGCACAAAGCTCGAAACCATCCAGGTGCAACTAACCATAGGCAAAACTGCTCTACAAATTGTAGCATGCTGCAGGCCGCCCGCTCAAACGCAGGAAGCCCACACAGCCTTCCTGAAGACACTGGAGGGTATAAATGTATCTCCAAACACCATCATATTGGGTAACTTCAACTACCGAATATAGACTGGGAACATTACTCAAGCCCTAACTTTCTAGCCCAACGGTTCCTGGAGTTCATAAATTCAAATGCCATGGAACAGCTAGTCACTGTTCCCACGAGAGGAGAAAATATACTAGATCTCATTGTCACAAACATGGGGACAAAATGCTCCACACCAGAAGTATATCCCTCATTGGTGAGATCTGATCATAAACTAATCTCACTGGAAATCCACATCCCCCCACCCCAAACAAAAAGACCATAGTGAAGAACTTCTCTAAAGCAAACTTCACACTACTCAAGACTGGTGTGGTATCCTTCAAGGCCCCTGAGCCAGAGGAAACCACAACCCAAGCTGCGGAAGCCCTTACAAATGCCTTCTATGAACACCTCCAGGACTGCATGGATCAGGCAATCCCAAATAAAACCAAGACTCTTTCCACAAAGGGCAAACGTCCAGTCTGGTGGACCCCAGCCATTAACAAACTTTACAATAAGAGGAGGAAGCTATTACATGATAGAACAAAATCCATAAAAGGCAACTCACCCTGATCATTATTAGTAAAAAAATACGAGCACTCATAAAATCAACTAAGGCCAATTTTGAGAGAAAAATTGCCATGGATTCAAAGGACAATCATAAGGCCTTTTTCAGCTATGTTAGGAACCTGGGTGGAAACTCCCAGATATGCTCAGAATTAGTCCAAAATGATACAAAAATCACTGAACCCACAGACATTGCCAACATACTGGCAGACAGGTTCAGTGCAAACTTCACCCTCTCCCCTAAAAGGGAGATAACTATCCCAGCCGAGTGTAGCCTCCCGGACATCTCAAATGCGCAGGTGAAAGCTGCTCTCTAAAGCTAAAAACACAGCATCAATGGGACTGGATGGTGTCCCCGGCTGTGTGCTACACGAGCTAAATGAGGAATTAAACCCGCACATAAGGCAGCTGTTTAATCTCAGCCTTACCACAGGATACGTGCCCAAGGAGTGGCGTACGGCAACTGTGGTCCCACTCCACAAAGGCGGCGCCTCTACGGACCCTGGTAATTACCGCCCCATAAGCTTAACAAGTCTAGTCTGCAAAGCTATGGAGAGGATCATAATGGAGCTCATAAACAAATATATAGGGGACTTGCAGACATTGGACCCGACCCAGTTTGGCTTTGTCAAGGGAAGATCATGCCTTTTGAACTTGGTCGACTTCTTCGAAACAGTCACCAAGGCCATTGATGAGGAAAGGCAGTCCATACAGCCTACCTTGACCTTGCAAGGCTTTCGACACAATACCCCACTCGGGTATTGTAGAAAAACTACCAGCTTAAATGTAAACCCATATGTCACAAGATGGGTTGCAAACTGGCTTAAGGACAGAACCCACAGGGTTAGAGTTGCTGGCGCTGTGTTAGACTCCAAGCCGGTCACAAGTGGTGTCCCACAGGGCTCGGTCCTTGGCCCCTATTGTTTGGCATCTACTTCTCAGAAGTACAGGCCAACATGGGAGGACTTTGGCTGACAAAGTTTGCAGATGACTGCAAACTGGGCGCCATAGTGGAAAGTGCATCGGACACGGATATCCTTCAGAAGGGACTCACAGAAACAGATAGCTGGTGCCAGAGCCATGGCCTGAAGTTAAACGCCAAAAATGTATAGTCATACCCTTGGGAAAAACAAGGTAACCCCAAGCTACCATATAGGTGGCAATCCACTAAGCACAGAAGAGGTTATCAGGGACCTGGGGAACCAGGTTGACAGTGGCCTTTCTTTTGACACTCACGTTGCTAAAGTGGTTAGAAAGACCTTCTACATTGCCCACCTGATCATGAAGGATTCACATCCAGATCTAGTGAGGTCATTGTTCCCTGTACTCTTCACTTATCAGACCAATGATCGAGTACAATGCCCCATTCGGGATGTATCTCACCCGACATCTGCAGCAATTGGAGAGACCCCAAACGTTCCTCACCAAAAGGATAAAGGGACTCCAAAATCTGTCATATGCTGCCAGATTAAAGAAACTCCAGCTCTATTCAGTCGCATACCGTCTGCTCAGAGGTGACATGTGCCTGACATACAAGGCCATGTCCAACCCGGAATTAATGGACATGCTCCACCTCAAAAATCCAAATCCACCAAAACCACTAGAGCAAGCGACTTAAACCTTAGCACGGATATAAATAGGACGTGCTGGAGGGATAGATTTATCACTCAGAGACTCCCTATGCTGTGGAATAAAATCCCGGTCCATGTGAGGCAGAGCACCTCGCTGACTCTGTTCAAGAGAAATCTAGACCTGTGGATGGGAGATCGTAGGTTTACCCCGGGAATCATCTCTGTGTCACTGCTGGACAGAGGCACAACAAACTAATGGGCACAGTATTTTTTCATATAAGGGGTGGCGTAAGCCACAAAAATTTGGGCTAGGCTTATAAATGCCTTAGGGCAGATAGCCTAGTATAAACCTATGAACCTATGAACCTATGAACCTAAGACCAGACCTTAAGGACCAACCTTTGGCAAATTCAGATTGGACCCTGTTTGTAGATGGGTCAGCACGTAAGAATGAGGCAGGCATTACACAAGTGGGTTATGCAGTCACAACTGAGACTATGGTACTAGAGGCAAGACCCCTCCCCAGGAACCTGTCCACACAAGCGGCTGAATTGATTGCTTTGTCCAGAGCATGCACCATCTCCAAGGATAAGTATCTACACAGATAGTCAGTATGCTTTTTCCACGGTCCATGTCTTTGCACAGCAATGGAAAAATAGGGGAATGGTTACGGCCTCAGGAAAGGAAATAACCCACAAGGATTTAATCCTTAGCCTCTTACAAGCTGTCCAACTGCCAAGGGGATTGGCCATCTGTAAGTCTGCAGCACACACAAATGCCAAAGATCCAGTATCACTTGGAAATGCACTGACTGACAAAACTGCAAAAAGTATAGCCTTAACCTCTACCTTTGCACTCGAGACCACACAAAAGGAACTTCACCCTACAGATAAATTTGATCTACAAACTTTACAGGTAATGCAGGAACTTAGTACAGTTCGGGAAAAACAACGATGGGTTAAATATGGGGCTATTCAAAAGCAGGGAGTTTTTGTAGGTCCAAATGATAAGTATGTCTTGCCAACGAACCTTTTTAGGTATGCCTCATTAGTGACACATGGCCCATCTCATCTGGGCCCCGCTGCTATGGTTCAAATGATCCAGCAAATTTTCTGGACCAAGGGCTTTATAGCATACGCTAAATGGTTTTGTTTATCGTGCCTGCTTTGTGCACGATACCATGGTGGTGGGGTGCGGATCACCCCAGCAGCTTTCCCGCTGCCTCCGTATCCATTTCACACAATCTGCATGGATTTTATTGAATTAACTCCTGTTCAACAGAAGCGATTTGTGTTAGTCATTATTGACGCTTTTAGAAAATGGGTTGAAGCTTTTCCGGTAGCACACCCAGATGCACTGTCGGTAGCCAAGGCCCTTACAAATAACATTATCCCTCATTTTAGGCTACCTACATGCATCTATTCTGATAATGGCACACATTTCGTAAACCAAATTATTCAAAAGCTGGCCGCCGTTTTTCAGATCGAGTTAAAACATCATTGTGCCTACCACCCACAGTCAGCAGGGTTGGTTGAACGCCATAATAGCATTCTAAAAGGCAAGTTATGTAAACTCATGGCCGAGACACATCAGTCTTGGATAAACTGCTTACCTCTGGCACTCCTGTCCATGCGTACCACTCCCACCTCAAAAGGGGTCACACCATTTGAACTATTATATGGAAGACCTTATTATGTCCTGCAGTGGCAAAATCTTTTGCCTGCGGAACGTGAGGGGGGTGAAGAGATAGCAGATTACATGAGGAAATTGCTGACCAAAACTAACACTTCTTTAATGAATGATTGCTTTTCAGATCAGAAAAACAACAGGATCCTGGAAGTGAAACCCGGGAACTGGGTTTGGATTAAAATTGTCAAGAGGAAGACCTGGGCCTCGCCTAAGTGGGAAGGTCCATACCAGGTTTTGATTGCAACACCCACAGCAGTCCGAATAAAAGAACGAACATCGTGGATCCATCTGACACACTGTAAACTGGTAAAACAGTTTGAACTGGACAAAAACTTGAGCTCCCCTGAGGAACACTGATTAGTAGTTTTGTTCTTTTGTATGAACATTTTGACTGTTGTAGCAATGCAAAAAAATACCGGAAGAGAGCAGTCCTTCCCACAAAGGCATTGCAAAATAATTTTGTTACTAATAAGTGTGAGTGTTACTTTTTTGTTTTGGCCATTTTTATTTTCAAACAAGGATAGCCAAGTAAAGAGAGATGAAAATATGGCTTGGCATCTGCCTTTTAATACGTACCAAGCTATTAAATATGCATATGCCCTGTCTTTTAATGTTTGAAATTGTTGGATATGCACGGCTACCCCTACTGTACATGGTGGTCTAATGTTAGGTATAGTCCCTTTGGGGGCAAATGATACATGGACTAATTTACTATTTGAAACTTCAAACGTAGCCTTAAAGGACAAAATAGCATTACCCCTCATGGGTCGCCAGAATGGAACTGTATGTTTTCAAAGATTTGGCAAGATTAAGGTTGGATGGAGTCAGTGTAATGTAACAATAATTCATAACTGTACAATAGATGGGCACTGTGCAACGAGTTTCAAGCCTATAAGAGTGCTTGTTAATAGTACAGGGCTTATTAATGGCACAAGTTTCTTTGAAAAAAATGTTATCTGTGTATGATCTTTTGTTTAAAGGGCTGCAAGACAAAGGAAATCATTCTGTTCCAGTCAATATTACACTTAAAGTAAATGATTGTTATTTTATCTGTGGGAGAAAAGCATACAAATGGTTACCGAGGAATTGGTCAGGTAGTTGCTTTTTGGGTTATTTAGCACCAGCTATAAGACATACATTTTCTCTTCCCCAAGGTAAAATACGAAATGTACGTGCTGTTAATAAACCTGGTAATCCCGTAGGTAACGTTGATGCATCCTGGATCTATCACCACGATTTGGCCCATAGTAGCAGCAAGGGGCTATCACACATGGACTTGGGCGATGATGTTATTTCCTGGGCTGGTATTCTTCCAGCGTATGGGACAGTAAAATCCATTTGGGAGCTCAGAAAACTGTCAAAATTGTTAGAAACTCTGAGCAACGCAACTTTTTCTGCGCTAGAATTGGTGACGGATGAGTTAACTGCAATGAGGACTGTAGTGTTGCAGAACCGTATGGCGCTCGATTTCACCCTAGCGGTGAAAGGAGGTACTTGCACTCTTATCCAGGAGGAGTGTTGTTCGTTCATTCCGGACAACGAACATGACATTGACAGTCATCTAGAGATCCTACAACAAGTTTCTGAACTTACAAAACCAGGACAGAATCCATTAACTGACTTTTTCCAAAATCGGTTTGGAAATTGGGGAACAGTACTTATGAATGTCTTAATTGCTATATGTGTTGGTGCCATTATATTCCTACTGTTGGGTTGTTGCTGCATTCCCTGCATCCGAATGATAATATCACGTGTATTGTCTGCCAATGCAACTAAAGCTTATTATTCTGAATATACAGAACACGAGTCATGTGAAAAACTGTATGAATAAAATGTATTACTGGTGATACAAAGTGTTGTTAGAGGGGAAATGTAGTAAGAATCTTTGTGTTTAACATCTTTGTATAATGTATAGGAAGGGTTAAAATGTGAAACTGCATTGCATGCAAAGAAATAAGCTAAAATAAGTTGTTTTTCTTATAAAGAATTTGCTGACCAAAGAGGAATGCACAGATGTTACCTTGGTCCAGGCACAGGCTTATCTTGTGACTGACCTCTGACCATCTAAGGCTCCAGTATGTGAATTTATAGCCTTGGGCTGAAATTCCTTGTCTAGTAACCAGCTGCTGTGTACGTGCAGAGAAGGGTATAAAAACCCATGTGAAGTGTACAGAAATTAGACTGCTGACATACCATGTACTTTGTAGCATGTCTCCATGCATGTAAAATAAACCTTTTTGCTTATTTTTTCTGCATGATTCTTCCAGTATATGTTAAGAGTATTAAAAATCTTTTGACAATAATACAGATAGAAAGGGAGATAGAGTGATATATTTTGATATATACGGATTCCACGATATCTGCAAATATATATAGATAGGTCAACGACATTCATAACACCTTGGAGATACAAATAAATAGGATACCTCCAACTATGGAATGTGTAACATACCGACATGTGTAACCATGAGGCTGAAAGACCGAAAGAACACAGTACCGGAACAGTACAGCCGCGAGTAATAGTATGACGATATGAAGGGACATTTAGTTACCGCTGGCAGTGTTGCAGTCCACTTAGGTACTGTGTTCAACTGTGTTTGTGAGTGCCATAGTCTGTGTATGTGTGTGTTGAGGGTGCCATGTGAATCTCCGTGTGACTGTAATGTGTATGTGTGTGTGTGTCCACATCGTATGTCTGTTAGTGCCAGAGGTAGATCATTACGGTAGGTGTGTGTATAACTAGCTGTAGGCATACGGTTACCACCTGTCCCACATTAAGAGAGACAGCCCCTCCCTGGGCAGGTGTGTCCAGACATAAAACATTACAAAGGGCAAACGTATGAGATTGTAGGACATTATTATGTCCCATATATTATGTAATAGTTGCATTCAATAGTTATGCCTGTATGTAAGAAATGTAAATGTTACATGCAATATAAGTAGCCAAAGTCCCACAACAATAGGTATGTATTGAGGATAAAAGTATGTGCTATCCTGTGTACTGACCGTGGCTATGTGTTGGCCTGTAAACACCGCTGTGTGTCCCGCAAGTGTCCAACAATGGCCATATGAAAGGGTGGCAACCCATGGCAAAGAGGTTCTGTCACCAACACAACTGCAATGACTGCAAATATCTGGGACAGAAATACATGGGATAGCTGTCATTTAGACATATCCCTTTACATATCGCTGCAACTCCGGAGGTATTGAAGTATCAACCTCACCTGCATACTATATAGAAACCAATTAACAATGGCCCAATGTAAAATCCCGTAACATAAGTCTACTAACTGATAGCTCTTTAATTAGGGATGGAGCCCACACACATATATATGGAATATGTAGAAATGCAAGCCCCACAAACCTGTATATGCTACGTACACCCACCGACGTCCCTCACACTAGAAACTATAGCAATACAGACTGTAATTACAGCACAAACATCCAGTCAGTCAATTACATCTGCAGAACCATCAACATACCTTGTGAGAGACACAATTAAAGGCGCCATGCAAAATTGTAGCCGTTGTATAATGGAATAAACGGCGATGTTACAGGTTTTGCTTGCAATAGTCCATTATCAGACAGTTGGGATGACAGGTACACCCACATGTTGAACCACATACTCTAGCTGTCACACATAGTCCATGGGGGACATGAATCCAAAGTATACTTGTCTCTACACATAGCAGTTGCAATTACACACAACAAAACACAATACAGGCAGTCTCCCCAAAGGTATGGCAAATGGGCAATGCCCAAGAAGAGAATTCAATTATACCCCACTGTTGCCGCATAATTGGCGAATGGAGTAGCTGCACAACTGATGTGCAAGTAATTAGTCACTCAGGAGCACCAATTGGCAGCAGGAAACCACATGTTACAGGCATCAACATAAATAAGGATGACTTGCCAGACATTCAAACCAAATGCTCATACCATATACCTGTTTAAACAGTGTAAGAGAGATAGAGACGAAAGTCCGGAACGATAACAAGGTATGTAGAACACTCGGTATGTACGTTTATGTTTAGCATGTTTTGTATTAATTATTTAGTGTATGTATAGCCTGGTTTGCATTAATTAAAAGTGTATTTATGTAGTGATGTCTTGGTGAGCATACTAACTCTTGTAGAAACTGTGCGTCCAGCAGTGGGCCACAAGGTACACATCACAGACACCACAAGGGATGCTACATGAGGGCTTTAAACAGAAGAATTCCATACCACCCGCCATCAGTGGTAGGGTATGTCCAACAAGTATGTGCCATAGCAGGGGATAGTATATGTTGATATACTGTCACAGTAGGCACGTGTATGGGCATATAACGACAATGACATGTCTAAGGTGGTCCCGCTGTGCAAGTATGCTTTGCGTTATGGGATACTATGTAAAATATGTGTAATGTATAGTATTGTAGGTAGATATGTCAAATATTCTACACAGCATAACAGGCATATCATGCATACCAAAGGTATCGTCTATTGGCATGTACAATAACAGGATACATATGGCTTGTAGGCACGGGACATTGTAATAGCATGATAGGTAATCTAAATGGAAGGGCTACCAAGTAACCATGCACAAAGGACATGTAATAGCTTCACAGGTTCATAGTGGGGTACTATGCAGTCTGGCAAGTCTATGTGTAAGCACAACTACAGTGTTCACACCAGTGGCACCTCTCTATGGTAGTGTCCTGTGAACAGCAGAGCCATGTGTTACCTGCACCTCTGCACAGTACAGCCACTGCAGTGATCCCTGGCATACATGTGTCTCCCAACCACCAAGTGATGTATCACATGAACAGTGCTACTGAGTGTCCCTGCGTGATGGACATAGGACTCATGTTCCAAAGCATGGTGAGTGTCTGGTTTGGGAATGTAAACCTCAAGCACATCCCACTCATCATTGCGTGTGTGCACATATCCATGAGCATGTTGCTCACAGTGGCTTTTGCTTATGTCACGTATGTGGAGTATATCCATTAATATTGTTGTGGACATGGGCCCTGTCTGTTCAGCAGAGGTCACCCCTGAGTATGTAGTATGCAAATGTGTACAGACGTGGTGCCCGTAGTTCAGCTGCATACTTTAACTGTCGGAGCTCAATAAGCATCATGGCGTGTTAATGTTGTGGTATGTAAAGCTATAGCTGTTGTGTAAGGTACACCCTAAATGGGGTGGTGTACCCTTGAATGTGTGTAGAAGTCTGGAGTACAATGGGTGCCTATGTACCAGCTACACACCCAGTACAGATAAGTGTGGCCACGTAGAAGGATATCCACGCCACAGTGGCAATATGGTAACCACAGGAGTGGGTGCGACATATGTGTGTACTATGAACATGTACAATGTGACATGTATGTAGGGGACTACCATCTATGTGATAGTCAGTGGGTGAATGGTGTAATGCAAAGGTAATGTTCATGCACCTTGCGTCATGCAGCTTGAAGCCATGATATTCATATCAGGTATCTGTCACAGTGACACCCATATGGATGGAGTCAGTATCAGCTGGTGGATCAATCATGGCACTTTGTATGCAGGGGTTTGTAAAGCTAGGCAGGGAAAGTCCCTCTGTGCTAGCTTGTACCTCAGGGAAGCATATACTGAACATGAGGGGCCCTATGACTGAGGACTGTGGTATGCCAAGTGTAACTGAAATGCAGTAGGTACTATGGTATGCTACCCTCATTGTGTGTGTCCTGTCCATGAGCCATGTTGCATAACATCCTGAGACATAGGGTACGATGTGCAGGTGGATGTGTATGTTGTCAATACCAGAATGGAGAATGGTGCTGAAAGGCAATGAGAGGACAATGTAGGATGTGTGGACCCCCGTACCATCATCAACTACCCTGGTAACTGTATGAAAGGAGTCCACTAGGTGTTGGGGCCATGCTCTGGCCCTAACAAGTCCAACCTGGGTGGCATCAAAGGACCAGAGCCCAACAATGCTCTGTGAATGACGTCCATGATGATGTGCCCCATAGCCGTGCAGAACAGTCCAGTCAGGTGTGTAGGACTATAGTCCCACTCGTGCATTGTGGCACCACCTGTGTGGAGTGTGATAATTGTTGCTGTGTGCCATTCAGGGGCCACAATGTCTGATACAAGGCTATTACTGAATATGATGGCCTAGTGGAGAGACATGTCGTTCAGAGTTTTGTTGACATCACAGCCTGGGACTTTGGAAGGTGACATGGGGCCAGTGTCCCAAGACATATAGAGTGCAAGTTAGTACTGTGTAGGTGTGACCGCAGGGACACCGCAATGTTCCTGCATGGATTGTGGCCCTGTAGCAACTGAGAGGGTGTAATGTTAGCATTGAATCCATCTGCCAGCATGTTGCCAACATCACCTGGTTCTGTAATGTTCCTGAGTGACTGTTGTATGTAAGAGCAGATGTGGGTATTGCCATTGACTACTGACATACCACCATAATGCCTTGTGGTACACCCCGGAATGTGTCACAGTAATGTTTACATAGCTAGTCTTGGAGTATGTGATGAGGGATCCCATGGCCCTACCGAGGCTGACCAGTGAGCTAACCCACCCATGGGATTGTACACCACTGTGCAACAGCCTCCACCTGTTGTTGTAAATTATGTCCATGTAACTTGACCACCAGAGTGGCGTCTGTTATCTGGTGTGTACCATCATGGCTCTGTGTGGAATAGCATGATCCATGCAGTCATGTACGTGCTAATGAAGTGCACTGGGGTGTGTGTCAGTGTTTGTATGTGCATTGTCCATCTGCACGAGTGTCATGTCGTTAACTACCGCTGTCATAAGATGTCTGTAGTAGATGTTGTAGTACTCATGTTCTGTGTATGCCATGAAGGGTGTGGTGCCGAGACGTGGCTAACAAGGGTGATTAGCATATGTTCGGAATCCACCAATGAGGGGATAACCCCAAGTGTGGAACACCAGTCACATGTTGGTAGTGTTCATGTCAAGGATAATGTTGGTCTTGGAGGTGGTGTGTATGGGTTGATTCAGCCGAGTGGAGGCTATGACTCACAGATGTGTCAGTACATGAGTGGCTATCCCAGTTAAGTGTGGGGTAGTGTCAGTCACACATCAGTAGTAGCTGTCTGAGCCCTACTGTCCAGTACACCAACAAATGAGGTCTGGTAACCATGGGGTATGTTGTTGAATCTGTAGCTTGTTACAATGTGTATAGCAGTTCCGGACGCAGTTAGTTGCACGTGGAGCACCTCTGATGCATTGTGCTAAGTAACTAGCCAGGATGTGTGTACAACATAGTGGGATATGGGAACACCTCAGCTGTGGGTGTGCCGGTCCAGGTATATGCCTAAAAGGTATGGTCTGTCTATAACCTGTCATTGCAGGTGTGCTCTGCAGAGCCTAGAGGCAGTTCCCAGTCACTGCAGAGATATTGAAGTGGTGCATTATAAGGTGTGCCTTGCCTGCGTGCATCACAGAGGAAGATGCAAGCATTATGTCACATGACCCCATGTCTTGCTTGCCAATTCCCGTTCTGCCGGTGACTGTTATTGGAAACTGTGCAAGACAGGCAGTATAGAAGCAGCAAGAGCCTTACATGTGATCTGTACTCCCAGGGCTGACAGGTGCAGGTCATCTGTGCCAAAGCATTGTGTTTGACCAGGTCAGTCAAAACGGAAAGATACCAGATGCCTGTGGAATGACAGCAGAAGCATAGGCAACTGTTGAAGTGACACAGTCAGTTGTTGTACAGTGATATCGGGTCTGGATGAATGCATAATGCTCCCCAGGGCTTGGCCCACAACTTCAGGGCTACAAGATTGGTCAGCTATTGTATGTCCCTGCACACGTAGTCTGTGAAGTGGCATCTCAGGGCAGTCACACTAACATGGAGAAGGACAGTCACATTGTACCTGGTGAGGTGTCGCATGGGTGCATAGGTTATGTTGCAGAACCAGTTACCCGACAGCAAGATGTAAGCGACTATCGCCTTGTGTAGCCTGCTGTGTGGAACTGCAGTGTGACCGTCTACAGAGTCACCTATGACTGGTGTGTTGTGTATGTTATAACACCCTATTGGCTGTATGTGATGGGCACACATGAGTCTGTGGGCTATAAGTTGGTGATGTTGTGTTCCGTGATGGGGGCTGCCTCTGGTGCCTACACAGAGTATGGAGAGGTACTGCACAAGTTTTTCACGTATGTGCGGCCTGTGGTAGAGATCATGTGAGACTATGTGATGAGTGGGGTGTGTTGCGAATGTTACATATCCCCACATGACTGTCAGGTGCAGTCAGGGTTGGTGACAGCATTACCCCCAGGAGGGCTGCATAAGTGCATCCCCCACAGGCTGTATTGTCGTATGTTGGGAGGTGAGCATTGAATGTGTACATGAGACAATTGCTCTATTGCCACATGTATGACATATCCATCATATAGACAGGCAATAGCACTGGTATGTGACAGTTGGACATGCCTGTATATACAACCATGTCTCACAGGATATGTGAGTTACGTGTGTACAACAGCTATTGTGCTGTAAGCAAGCTGTAAATTTGAGGACAGCCAGTGTACCTGTGGGAAATGGTGTGGAATGGGTGCTATATTAATCAGTAGCTCATGACATGCTCACAAGTTCTGAACAAGTGCTTAGCATGAACATACAATACAGATAGGGTGTTGGATAATATCAACCCACAAGTGGTGACGCCAGTCATAATGGGTGGCACCACACTATAACCCTGCTGAGTATGGTCTGCATGTCCATGAACCATTATCAATGCAGATGTCAGCAGTACAGATGTACAAGACAGTATGGAAGTTTGATTACAAATACCTTTGTATGTCACAGTAGTGTTCTACCAGTGTCCTGTTGACAGACTCACAACTACAAAAGGTGCCAGAGTGCATATCACACCAGTGCCAGCTACAATAAAACAGGGTTAATGTGTTGTACTCCACCTTCATTGTAGCCCATACCACACAGTCAAATTTTAGGCATCTGTGTATGTAAGGATGTGAATGGCCATGACCTATGTGCAATAGCTGTGTCAGTGTTGTGAACAACATACAGACTGGGCTGTGTGGGTGAGGTGTGTGACATATGTGCACATTCTGATGGATGATATCAGCATTGTCACCGCTAGGTGAACATCCCTGTACCCATTAACTACCACCTAGGCTGTGGTCAACATTGTGGACACTGTGTAAGGGATGATGCTGTGCAATACACCTCCCTGACTTGGTGACATCTCCAGGCCCCTTAAGTAGTCATACGAAGTACCCATGTCATAACAGGGTGCCATCCATGAGCACAGAGATCATTGGACAGGCATACACAGCACTGAGGTGACCAATATTGGATCACATATCACCTTTAAGGGGTAATGGCCATACATATATGGGCAATACCAGCCTTCACAATCCTCACCTCCACTATGCAGCATGCTGTCTACCTTGCATAAAGACATTTGCTACACCATGATGATGGACATGCTACATGTTCATATCCTGATCTGAAAGACATACGTCATGGACAGCCACTGTCCTAATACTAGGATCGCCACATGCTGGACAGATCCCTGTGCCATGCATGTGACATAGTCCTGCCATACCATGCAACCCTGTCCATCAAAGCTGCACATGTCATCCCAGTCATACATGGTGTGATGGCCGCATGGTAGAAGTGGTATCAACTGTCTGGATCAGTAATGTGGCACTGATGCACCTTGAGGTGGCATAATGGCTGTCGGTTACAGCTAGGAAACCTTGCCCGTACATGCTATGATTGATAACCATCCCTCTATCACATGTGCAACACAGGTGATCCGTGGCAGGATGTTGAACAGCTATACAGTGCTGTGTAGATGTATATGGCAAAACACATGCATGTACAGTGTACATGTTTCCATGCGTATGTGTGCATTGTCACTACTCAAGTCCATTAAGGCTGTGTCTGTGTTGATATGTGACATATACATAGCATCAAGGTCAACAGCATTACCGTGGACACATCCAGGCATGTGCAGATAGGTAAGAACACCAGTGCAGGCAAACAGATATGCCCACATCAAGACGGCATTCACATGGAGTATGAACACTGTAATGAGGTGACACACATATATGGTGATGATATCCAATGCATAACAGGTGTTACATGTGTGTGACAAATATGTCAGTCGTGTCAGTGTCATGATTTGCAAAGATAACTGTGCAGATGTACTAGATGTCATAGAAACGTATGTGCAGCAGTATCTCTGTACATCTCTGAAACTGTGACCTGTCACCATCATTATGTCTTACAGATAATGCCTCATACACGCCTTCCAGCGTACAGCCGCCAGGAGGATGATGTCCTCATCCCGTACCTCCATGAGAACTACGAGGTGTTGTTCAGCCATGTGCCACAGCATGCCCAGCAGTGGGACGACCTGTGGCAGGATCTTCGCAGGAGGGTGAACGATGTGGATGTCCATAACTGCACCTACCAGCAGGTGCGCAGACACTGCACGGACCTGAAACGACATGCAAAACAGCGTGCCACTGCAATCACCAGGGAACAAGGTGGAACAGGTGGTGGACCACCAACCCAGCCCCCACTCACACACACTGAGGAGTTACTGGCCAATCTGGGGACACCCTCAGAACAGCATCCACAAACACTAGCTGCCATCATGGAGGTGGGTGTCTCCCAACCAATGAGCCTGAATTTTCCTGGTATGTCAGTACTGCACATATGGCTACTATATCCCATTTACGTGCATGTGTCACTGTACATTATGTAATGTAACAACATATGCATGGTATGTGGACACACATGCTGCATACTACAGTATGCTACCCTGTGTATGCAAACATGTGCATACTATATGCTATTGTACAGGTGAATGTGTTAACATGCACAGTGCACCCTGTGGTTGTCATACAGTCATGGATAATGTTCATACTGCTGTGTCAACCCTATACAGGTACCTCTGGCATGCCACACAGACATGAGTCCATTGCAGGTGAGACTGTCATCAGTATCAGGCATGTAAAAGCATAGATCTATTCACCATGTAGCCAGTTAACACTTGTACACTTGATGTTCGTTCCATTCACGATATACAGGTCACATCACCCATCATTCACACAGGCCACCCATGTGCAATATATACAAACGAAATGATACACCAACATGAAACCAGAGTATTTGTCATTGCTACATGTGTGGTCAGCTGTGCATACAACGGTGGAGGTGTTTTACAATGGAGGCATATGTACTATACATTGGAACAACACGTGTGGTACGCAAACAGTGCCAGGCAGTGAACTGTGATATGGGCAGCCCACAGGAGTCACCATTGTATTATATGCCCCTGCAATGGGTGCACACATTGTGATGTGCCATCTGACATGTCCCAGACATGTAGTGTATTGGCTGCAATAATATCAAACTGTCCCATAACCCATACCCCACATACAGCCTGTTGTCTGCATAGCCCTGTGAATGGTGACATATCTGACATCTATGGGTGCATGTCATGTGGGACAACACAGACATGTGTGGTAGATGGCCATCACACACATTTGTCCAACACATGTAGCCACACAGTAGATGAGATGTGTATACACCCTGTTTCACATTGTCCACACATGGTCCAATTATAGCCTTAGTTGACCGATTATACAGTTGATGTGGTACACTGGACATCCTAAAAGCCTGTGCACAGCCAGTGGAGGTGTCACTGATGTCTACCATATAAGATGTGTTGATCATCACACCTCTACAGCTTCTACAGACATGGACACCACATCAGGCCACAGATACTGTACATTTTCCTTGCTGCTGTAGGACATCACTTTTAGCTGTGCACCTTGTGTGTGTGTGGTACAGCAATGTCATGTTGGACATAGTGAATTGACAAGTCTGCTATGTGTGAACATGGTTGCCAAGCAGCTAAGACTCTGTAGTTGTGTGCAGGGGTGTCATGTGTAGGTCCTCCAGTGACCTGTCAGATGACACAGCATGGTTTGGTGTGTATACACCTCAGCATTGTGGGTCACAATCCACAGTTATGTCATGGGTATGCATGCAGTTATGGCTATGCAATGTGTACATATTATGCACTGTATAGCAATATAGATGCCTCATGATGCCATGCAATGACACAGTGTCTGTACTTCACACTGTAGAGCAATGTAGACGGCTCACACTACCCTTCCATGCACATGCACATTTGCTAAACATGCATTCTGTCAGTAGGGCATACAGACAACACCGCAATGTGATGGCCATTACGCTGTACATGTCAGGACACCATTGTGTCAAACATGTATGCATGTTAATGCACACGTCAGCAGATTACATGTCAAGGTCACATCAGCCATGTGTACTGTTATCCTGTTCTGGTCCACATGGTGTATCACGGGGATGCATGCATACTACCATGATTGTGTGAACTGCATAGCTACTGATATGACACCTGCATGCTGTATTGTGCACCCCAGGGGGGTATGCTTACTAACACTATTAATGTCTAAGCTGCATGTCATCTGCTGTATCACAGGCATGCTGCATGCCATCTGTCAAATCACATGCATGGTGTGTGTGTCTGTGTGTGTCTGTGTGTGTGTGTGTGTCTGTGTGTGTCTGTGTGTGTGTGTGTGTGTGTGTGTGTGTGTGTGTCTGTGTGTGTGTGTCTGTGTGTGTGTGTGTGTGTGTGTGTGTGTGTGTGTGTGCGTGTGTGTGCCTATTGTAATTTAGAGTCTTTCTTTGCATTCACAGGTGATGTAGGTGCGTTACCCTCCTGCGGTCCATCTGATGTTAGTGTCCCCACAGATACTAGCAGTGATGAACATATGCTTGAGGTACAGTCAGGGTTGTCAGGGGCTGAATCTGTGCCAATGGTTGCCATCCCAGCTATGTCCCCCTCTTCCCCGCACACAGTTCTGCTGCCAACACATACAGCATCACCAGTGGCCATAGAGGAAGGACAGTCAGCATCTGTTAGCGTGGAACAGGAACGTGTGGTGGCTACAGAAGGTGTATTCACACCATGGTGTCAGTGTAATGTCTGCAGATGTGCCACACATGCATGTGGCCGGTGCTGCTCGTAGGAGCACCTCTGGCAGACATGCACCTGCAGGACAGAGCGCAGCAGTTGATATCACCAGACGCATGTTCCAGACTGTAATGGCGGCACACGCACGTGCTGAATGGCACAAAAGAGAAGGGCAGAGGCTGCAGAGGGCTGCTATCCATACCCTAAATGACAACATCCAGGCATTACCAAATGCTCAACAGCAGATTGCTGATGTTCTGGACAGGTGATTGGGTGACATGGTTGGAATCCTTGACCGTGGCATGGCAATCCATGAGCATGAGCTGTCTGTGCTGGAACATCTGGTAGGAGTGAGGCATAGGCCATGTGGACGTAGGCCAGCTACACCACCTAGTGCAGGTCGACGTGAGCATGCCACCTCACATGCCTGCTCCCATAGTGCCAGTAGCAGTAGCAGTGCAGCTGGTGCTGCACTGTCCACACCAGGACACAGCAGACCACGTGGACGTGACCCTGGATGTTCCCAGCGGGGACACTGTTCCAGTGGACATGTGTCGTCAGGCAGTAGCCAATCTGTACCTCCGCCTGGTAGTGCCCGTGCAACCACTGGCAGGCACAGGTCACGTGGCCATGGCCGGACACAGTGAGCTGTACAACCTGGTCTGTACAATCTGGAGCTGTCAATAATACCCCTGTGTAGGCCTCACAAAAGGCAGAACTGTGTGCACACATACACACACAGAAAACACATCTGTAGGGCACCACAACACCCACATGCATACTGAACACATATGTGCAATCATATCACCAGCCCTTACCCACACACATGATATCACCCATTGGTGCAGCCTATGCCCCTGGCACACATTATCACCCTGTGCATATGATGAAGCCTGTGCCGCATCCCTGTCATCCACACTATCGGTGCAGGGACATGCTCAAATGGTCTGATGCACAGGGTGAACAGAATAGTGAGGTGTGTATATTACATTAGTTGTGTACGACTAGTGAGGGAAGTGTATATTACATTAGTTGTGTTAGAATGGTGAGAGACATGTATATTACATTAGTTGTGTACTCTTGACACGCACCAGACATACCATGTAGTACAGGTGTAGCATGCAAAATTTTTAATATTTTTGCAAAAGCCATTTTTTAGGGTTTTTTTAAGGTTTTTTTTTTTTTTTTTTTGGGGGGGGGGGGGGGGGGGGGGGGAAAAAAAAACCCAAAAAGCCCCCCTTGTTTTAATATTGGGGGGTTCCAACCCGGGAAAAAGGTTTTTCTTCGGGGGGAACCAAACAAGGTTTTTAACCAGGCATGGGTTTTGGGTAATGGAAAAGCCCCCTGGGGTTCCCCCCCTTCCTTTTTATGGTCCCCTTTCCCAAAAAACATGTTGGGCGGGGGAAAAAAGGTTTTCTCTGGTTACTTTCTTTCTGAAAAAACTGTGACCTGTCACCATCATTATGTCTTACAGATAATGCCTCATACACGCCTTCCAGCGTACAGCCGCCAGGAGGATGATGTCCTCATCCCGTACCTCCATGAGAACTACGAGGTGTTGTTCAGCCATGTGCCACAGCATGCCCAGCAGTGGGACGACCTGTGGCAGGATCTTCGCAGGAGGGTGAACGATGTGGATGTCCATAACTGCACCTACCAGCAGGTGCGCAGACACTGCACGGACCTGAAACGACATGCAAACAGCGTGCCACTGCAATCACCAGGGAACAAGGTGGAACAGGTGGTGGACCACCAACCCAGCCCCCACTCACACACACTGAGGAGTTACTGGCCAATCTGGGGACACCCTCAGAACAGCATCCACAAACACTAGCTGCCATCATGGAGGTGGGTGTCTCCCAACCAATGAGCCTGAATTTTCCTGGTATGTCAGTACTGCACATATGGCTACTATATCCCATTTACGTGCATGTGTCACTGTACATTATGTAATGTAACAACATATGCATGGTATGTGGACACACATGCTGCATACTACAGTATGCTACCCTGTGTATGCAAACATGTGCATACTATATGCTATTGTACAGGTGAATGTGTTAACATGCACAGTGCACCCTGTGGTTGTCATACAGTCATGGATAATGTTCATACTGCTGTGTCAACCCTATACAGGTACCTCTGGCATGCCACACAGACATGAGTCCATTGCAGGTGAGACTGTCATCAGTATCAGGCATGTAAAAGCATAGATCTATTCACCATGTAGCCAGTTAACACTTGTACACTTGATGTTCGTTCCATTCACGATATACAGGTCACATCACCCATCATTCACACAGGCCACCCATGTGCAATATATACAAACGAAATGATACACCAACATGAAACCAGAGTATTTGTCATTGCTACATGTGTGGTCAGCTGTGCATACAACGGTGGAGGTGTTTTACAATGGAGGCATATGTACTATACATTGGAACAACACGTGTGGTACGCAAACAGTGCCAGGCAGTGAGCTGTGATATGGGCAGCCCACAGGAATCACCATTGTATTATATGCCCTGCAATGTGTGCACACATTGTGATGTGCCATCTGGCATAGTGTATTGGCTGCAATAATGTCACACTATCCCATAACCCATAGCCCACATACAACCTGTCTGCATAGCCCTGTGAATGGTGACATATCTGACATCTATGGGTGCATGTCATATGGGACAACACAGACATGTGTGGTAGATGGCCATCACACACATTTGTCCAACACATGTAGCCACACAGTAGATGAGATGTGTATACACCCTGTTTCACATTGTCCACACATGGTCCAATTATAGCCTTAGTTGACCGATTATACAGTTGATGTGGTACACTGGACATCCTAAAAGCCTGTGCACAGCCAGTGGAGGTGTCACTGATGTCTACCATATAAGATGTGTTGATCATCACACCTCTACAGCTTCTACAGACATGGACACCACATCAGGCCACAGATACTGTACATTTTCCTTGCTGCTGTAGGACATCACTTTTAGCTGTGCACCTTGTGTGTGTGTGGTACAGCAATGTCATGTTGGACATAGTGAATTGACAAGTCTGCTATGTGTGAACATGGTTGCCAAGCAGCTAAGACTCTGTAGTTGTGTGCAGGGGTGTCATGTGTAGGTCCTCCAGTGACCTGTCAGATGACACAGCATGGTTTGGTGTGTATACACCTCAGCATTGTGGGTCACAATCCACAGTTATGTCATGGGTATGCATGCAGTTATGGCTATGCAATGTGTACATATTATGCACTGTATAGCAATATAGATGCCTCATGATGCCATGCAATGACACAGTGTCTGTACTTCACACTGTAGAGCAATGTAGACGGCTCACACTACCCTTCCATGCACATGCACATTTGCTAAACATGCATTCTGTCAGTAGGGCATACAGACAACACCGCAATGTGATGGCCATTACGTCGCTGTACATGTCAGGACACCATTGTGTCAAACATGTATGCATGTTAATGCACACGTCAGCAGATTACATGTCAAGGTCACATCAGCCATGTGTACTGTTATCCTGTTCTGGTCCACATGGTGTATCACGGGGATGCATGCATACTACCATGATTGTGTGAACTGCATAGCTACTGATATGACACCTGCATGCTGTATTGTGCACCCCAGGGGGGTATGCTTACTAACACTATTAATGTCTAAGCTGCATGTCATCTGCTGTATCACAGGCATGCTGCATGCCATCTGTCAAATCACATGCATGGTGTGTGTGTGTCTGTGTGTGTCTGTGTCTGTGTGTGTGTCTGTGTCTGTGTCTGTGTGTGTGTGTGTGTGTCTGTGGCTGTGTGTGTGTGTCTGTGTCTGTGTGTGTCTGTGTGTGTGTGTGTGTGTGTGTGTGTGTGTGTGTGTGTGTGTGTGTGCGTGTGTGTGCCTATTGTAATTTAGAGTCTTTCTTTGCATTCACAGGTGATGTAGGTGCGTTACCCTCCTGCGGTCCATCTGATGTTAGTGTCCCCACAGATACTAGCAGTGATGAACATATGCTTGAGGTACAGTCAGGGTTGTCAGGGGCTGAATCTGTGCCAATGGTTGCCATCCCAGCTATGTCCCCCTCTTCCCCGCACACAGTTCTGCTGCCAACACATACAGCATCACCAGTGGCCATAGAGGAAGGACAGTCAGCATATGTTAGCGTGGAACAGGAACGTGTGGTGGCTACAGAAGGTGTGTATTCACACCATGGTGTCAGTGTAATGTCTGCAGATGTGCCACACATGCATGTGGCCGGTGCTGCTCGTAGGAGCACCTCTGGCAGACATGCACCTGCAGGACAGAGCGCAGCAGTTGATATCACCAGACGCATGTTCCAGACTGTAATGGCGGCACACGCACGTGCTGAATGGCACAAAAGAGAAGGGCAGAGGCTGCAGAGGGCTGCTATCCATACCCTAAATGACAACATCCAGGCATTACCAAATGCTCAACAGCAGATTGCTGATGTTCTGGACAGGTGATTGGGTGACATGGTTGGAATCCTTGACCGTGGCATGGCAATCCATGAGCATGAGCTGTCTGTGCTGGAACATCTGGTAGGAGTGAGGCATAGGCCATGTGGACGTAGGCCAGCTACACCACCTAGTGCAGGTCGACGTGAGCATGCCACCTCACATGCCCGCTCCCATAGTGCCAGTAGCAGTAGCAGTGCAGCTGGTGCTGCACTGTCCACACCAGGACACAGCAGACCACGTGGACGTGACCCTGGATGTTCCCAGCGGGGACACTGTTCCAGTGGACATGTGTCGTCAGGCAGTAGCCAATCTGTACCTCCGCCTGGTAGTGCCCGTGCAACCACTGGCAGGCACAGGTCACGTGGCCATGGCCGGACACAGTGAGCTGTACAACCTGGTCTGTACAATCTGGAGCTGTCAATAATACCCCTGTGTAGGCCTCACAAAAGGCAGAACTGTGTGCACACATACACACACAGAAAACACATCTGTAGGGCACCACAACACCCACATGCATACTGAACAGATATGTCCAATCATATCACCAGCCCTTACCCACACACATGATATCACCCATTGGTGCAGCCTATGCCCCTGGCACACATTATCACCCTGTGCATATGATGAAGCCTGTGCCGCATCCCTGTCATCCACACTATCGGTGCAGGGACATGCTCAAATGGTCTGATGCACAGGGTGAACAGAATAGTGAGGTGTGTATATTACATTAGTTGTGTACGACTAGTGAGGGAAGTGTATATTACATTAGTTGTGTTAGAATGGTGAGAGACATGTATATTACATTAGTTGTGTACTCTTGACACGCACCAGACATACCATGTAGTACAGGTGTAGCATGCATTGTTATATGTGCACAGCCATGTAGTACAGGTGTAGCATGCATTGTTATATGTTTACAGTATGTGTCTCGGTAACAACAGTAACAGCATGTTGATAATGATGCCCTGGTTCCCTCCTTATGGTCTACTTGCACGTGCCTACAGGTAACAGTGTTTGCAGTCTCCCATGTGTAACTGTGGAGTACTCACAGGCACGTATGGCAATCTCAGCATGCTATACGTAGCCTCATCCGGACAGCTGGAAAGTCAAACATACCACAAATGTCCACAAATATACTGATCCAGCAGCCTGTGTGCAGTTTAATAGGCTACAGTGGCTAGAGACGTGACATCCATACCAGGTCACATCACAGGTATGTTGACATGGTGCAGGGGTTGTACACAGCATTCTGGACAATGATAACGTTAGAGGCCACTTGATAGCATGAGGCCTCACTATGTAGCAGTAATACCCTGTCACAGTACAGGAACATGCCCACACTCACAGGGTCGACAACACTATAACGCACACCCCATAGTGTTGAGGTGAGGACACTTGCCTATGTGGTCATCACCCTCACAGTACTGTGCACCCACATGATGCGACACAGAGAAGGGACATGTGCAGGTAGCCAGTACAGCTGAGACCGATGGCATCAACAGGGTAGTAGACTGAATCACCATGAGGGGTTGGGATCCTCTGTGTTATGCACCAGACAGCTATACATACATACACACACACACACACACACACACACACACACACACACACACACACACACACACACACACTGTGGAGACCACAACTGTCATACACATATGGTTAGCTGATGTGAGTGATACACACACCGCACCTGGTATGTCATGCTTTCCACACTGCAGTATGTACAGATGTCTACAACAGTGTACAGGGGTGTGCCACAATTGGGATGCATTCCCCACCATATGTGGCATATATGGTCACACATGCAAACACACATGGCAGTACTGTGAATGATACACCTGTTATATGATGATACGTCTGACAGACATACAGCAGTATTGGCCGCATTATGTGTACCAATGCTATGTCCGGTGATTGTGCTGCTATATGCACATGGGAGGATGTAAGTGTTACAGGTGTTGAGTGACGTACAGTCGGTAACACCTGACCACAGTGTAGGTTTTATGTCTTCACCGTCAGGTAACAGTAACATAGCATACTGTTTGCACATGTAATGGTATGATGGCGTG
This sequence comes from Protopterus annectens, assembly GCF_019279795.1. Classification (NCBI taxonomy): domain Eukaryota; kingdom Metazoa; phylum Chordata; order Ceratodontiformes; family Protopteridae; genus Protopterus; species Protopterus annectens. The sequence goes on from NC_056729.1 coordinate 1,635,994,151, forward strand.
TGACACACCTGTGAGCCGTACCTGGTGAACATCCATCTGCACAGGTGGATCTCCACTTTACATACACACACATCCATCCATAACTGCTGTACATCCTACCGTACTGTCAGTATGTCACCATATACAGGTTTCAATGATGGGGCTGCATTGCAACTGCATGTTGTAGTTGGCACAGATGAGTTAATTACATCAGCTACTATACATGCATGGCAGTTGCATGCATACTACAGTTTGTACATGTGTGTTGGTCCTACATGCCTGTCATGTAGCCATGTTTGTATGCATTGCAATCGGTAGACATGTGTGTTGACATACATAACACATGGACTGTTGTATGATATGATGGGTGTCATGTGTAACTAGTACAGAGGGAATGTGTCCTCAGTCAACATTGCTACCTCATGTAGTGTTGGCATTCAACAGCCATGGACCCACCTTCCATTTGTGTGCGTATGATTGCTGTAGCCACTTGTCTGCATGGAGGACAGCAAAAGCTATGCTATGTACATATGTGTTGTGTGTGTGTGGTCCATGCACATATCCACTGCAATTACATATATGACATATCCAAACATGTGTGTTCATTGGTGTACAGCGACAGTCATCTGTCACAGCTGTGTAAGACCCAGGGATCCTGCTATGTGTAGAGCTGACCTGGTTATGTACAGTGGTATCATTGCAATGCATAACACATGATGGAACCCTGTCGGTACATGTGTGGTCTGCACAGCTGCTGTACACCTATGTACAGTCCACTGGTCATGAGTCACACGGTGTTGTGTTGATGTATTGCTGGTCCAATGACATGGTGATGTCTGAGGGCTGCAATGGAGACTGCGGTGTGTACCTCTGTGATCTGCACCTGAGACATCTGCGATGGCTCCTGAGTGTGTACTGGTCAATACATGTGAGTGGCTTTCATGTACGTGGGGACAGTATTCCCATACTGTGCCCTTCCGTGTTTAGTATCCATGTGCATGCAAGACGGCCCTTTGCTACTGCTGTGTGAGCATGCCCAGTATGCCATTGTGTAGATGGACACACAGTACATTCCAAACTGCACCCTTACATGTTTAGAATCCGTGTGCATGCAAGACAGCCCTTTGCAACTGCTGTGTGAGCATGCCCAGTATGCCGTTGTGTAGATGGACACACAGTACATTCCAAACTGTGCCCTTCCATGTTTAGAATCCGTGTGCATGCAAGATGGCCCTTTGCAACTGCTAAGTGTGTGAGCATGCCCAGTACGCCATTGTGTAGATGGACACACAGTACATTCCAAACGGACGTGTGATACTAAGCGTGTGGGCATGGCCAGTGACACCTTGTGTTGGTGATGTGCCTCTGTGTATGGGCATGGCCATTGACATCCTGTATAGCGATGGTGGACATCCAGGCAACAGATGTCCATTTTCAACGTCACGATGGATGCCTACATTGAACACCCTGGCTGACTGTCTTACAGGGTGTATTGTCTGTGGTGCATCCCGTATCTATGTAGTGTTGTTGTAGTGCTCCGTAGATATTTAGTTGTCCTGATCACACCACTGCTGTGTGTCTGTCTACATCTACCTTGGGAAAGTAATATACTTTCAGACTGCTCACTCTCTATACATTCCCTATCAGTGTCTTTGCCTTTGCGGATGATGTCACCCACCTAGAAGTATGCCTCTGGGAGTGCTGTGTCTGTAATCTCGGTAGCACGTTCTGTAAATGCGTAATGCCGTAGTGTGATAACGTAGTTAGGTGCATGTTCGACTCCCAGCCCTGCCAAGAGTGTGTGTGTGTGTGTGTGTGTGTGTGTGTGTGTGTGTGTGTGTGTGTGTGTGTGTGTGTGTGTGTGTGTGTGTGTGTGTTTCCAGCTGCCTGAGGACACAGTAATGCTTTTAGACACCTCACACCTCATACATTCCCTAGTGGCGTCTTTGCCTTTGCGGATGATGTCACCCACCTAGAAGTATGCCTCTGGGAGTGCTGTGTTCAGTAATCTTGGTAGCGCATTCTGTAAATGCGTAATGCTGTAGTGTGATAAGGTAGATAGGTGTATGTTCGACTCCTAGCCCTGCCACATGTGTGTGTGTGTCTGTGTGTGTGTGTGTGTGTGTGTGTGTGTGTGTGTGTGTGTGTGTGTGTGTGTGTGTGTGTGTGTGTGTGTGTTTCCAGCTGCCTGGGGACACGGTAATGCTTTTAGATGCCTCACACCACATACATTCCCTATTGGCTTCTTTGCCTTTGCGGATGATGTCACCCACCTAGAAATATGCCTCTGGGAGCACTGTGTTCAGTAATCTCGGTAGCGCGTTCTGTAAATGCATAATGCTGTAGTGTGATAAGGTAGTTAGGTGTATGTTTGACTCCCAGCCCTGCCAAGTGTGTGCCTGTGTGTGTGTGTGTGTTTCCAGCTGCCTGGGGACACGGTAATGCTTTTAGACGCCTCACACCACATACATTCCCTATCGGCTTCTTTGCCTTTGCGGATGATGTCACCCACCTAGAAATATGCCTCTGGGAGCACTGTGTTCGGTAATCTCGGTAGCGCATTCTGTAAATGCATAATGCTGTAGTGTGATAAGGTAGTTAGGTCTGTGTTCTAATCCCACTCCTGCCATGTGTGTATGTGCACTGTGAGTTTCCTGCTGCATGACAACAGTACATTGCTTTTGCACTATTCACTCTCCGTAGAATCTGTACGGCGTCTTTGCCTTTGATGCTGATGCCAGCAAGCTGGACGTATGTCTGTGTGAATGCTGTGATCTAGTAATCACGGTAGCGCATGCTGTACATGCGTAATCTGTAGTGTGATAAGGTAGTTAGGTCTGTGTTCTGATCCCAACCCTGCCAAGTGTGTGTGTGTGTGTATATCTATTAATATATATGTAATGTAGATAGATATTGATATGTATGTGGATATTAGCACTATTGAATGTGCTGCATTATCCGTACATGAACACCTTTGATGTATGTAAATCTGCTATGGCTCTGTGATAGTGCACATACTGTGTGCTGTAGTGATCCTGGGTTATAGTTGTGTAGTGACCAGTTATTTTGTTGCTGGGTATTACAAGGGACATTGACAACAATGATAGTACAGCACCTTTAAACGGTCGTGTGCACATCTCAGCAACAGTCAGCAGTGGTTATTACTTTGGAAGATGAGTATGGCTCATGTAACTATGTATTAACTGACACTACTATGCAAATCAGGTTAACATTATTGACTCCCGTTTATCCACAGGTTGTGATACAGATCCCAAGAATGTATGTGTATACATTGACAGGTGCAGGACTGGAATATTGTTGACTGCATGGAGGGGTGTCCATGGCCAGTAATGGCGATCTGTACAGCCTGGCAGGTACGGTCTGTGACTGTCCCACAACCTCCTGTATATGGCTGACACATGCTGAAACTGTGTACATGCAGACACACACACATGAAACAAACAGCTAGGGCTAACACATACACACACACATTGCATCAACATTGGGCCATGCAAACACTTGTCCCTCACACACACACATACTTACATGTTGATTGGATGGCTCAGTGACAGGCTCTGGAAAAGAAACACCATACCCTGTGCATATGATGACACCTGTGCCACCACCTGTAATGTGTAACATCGATGCAGGAACCGACTAACATGGTGCTGATGCACAGGGTGGCTTTATAGCACTGTATTAATGTTAAAATGTTGTTAACACAAAGTGTGATATCCTTCTAGGTGCATGTAAGCAGGCATGATGCATTGCAGCTATGACCATCAATGTAGTATAGTTTACAGCACTGTTGATTCTGAAGATTTATTATCCATCCATGTGCCATTTGACTGATGTGTGTAGTATTGGCAGCATGTGTTTCAGAGTGTGCAGTACGTGTGTGATGTGTGTAGCACAGATTTATACATGCTTAAAAATGCATACACTGGCTTACATGACATTACACGGGCTTCGACATTCTTACACTAGCTGACTCGTTCTTCAACGCGTGCACATGGGCTGACGCGCGCACACATGCTTACTAGGGCTTGTAGGTGTGCACAGGCACGAACACACTGTCAGCAGGTTTGCAAGAAACTTTAGTGATATCCATGGCGTACACCATCAGTTTCCTGACTGTACCTAGGATAAATCATAACACACCTCTTCCACTGATGAGTAACTGACAGCAAACACGTGACACATTGCTTCGATAGGTTTACAGTGTTTTATACATAAACACTCTTGATGTCACCTATCTTCTAATCTGATAGTCCCCTTAACCTACTCTTCCACTGTAGTGGCTTGGCCCATATGGCATGACAAATTGTGATTCACTATCCTCAGCCTCAATTGCATCGGATTGCCTACTAATGCTTGGTTACATCTCTGACAGAGCGCTTCCACACATAGCAACCAGTACTCAGTAGCCATCTTGTCTTCAGCTTGCCATTCACATGCATGGCGAACTAACTGTTAACTAAAATTACAATTTTTATGTGTATTTTAAATATTTTTCTTGTTTTAAAAGCGCAGTGTGTTTTCGTGCCACTGCGCTACACTTACACACCGGAGATCGGAGGAGGACAAATGGAGTTTTATTAATTTCCAATGGAAAAATATGCCACTGGCCTTATATTTGGCCATTGGCATGCTTCTTCAACTGAATTCATCCTTTATTTGCAGCCGACATTGCTCCGTTTAGCTACTTGCAGAACGTAACTCAGTTAACATCCAAGTACATTTCTGCACATAACTCTACTCTTGCATGGACAGCTTACTGTTTCATGTATCGCAGATTTACATCATTTGCATAGCTTTCACCTACAAATGGGGTAATTTGAATATCCTAACATTGTCCGTGCAACATTCGTTTTAGGGTCTGTCTTACACGCCCCTACAGGATATTGCTGAATAGCTCGGCAGACATCTTGCCTTGCTCTACTCTTCTTCTACTCTTACTCACCAGCCAAGGCTCCATGACTCCTGGCCTAAGCTTTGCTGTGTGCAGATATGTCTATTTGTGGAGTATGCATGGCTGTAGGTATGTTTTGACCTGTTACGTCTGACATTTCTACAAAGCAGCTCTCACTTTCATCATTTGTAATGGTGACAGCCCTATAGGTACTATATATACAGCTGTGACATTTGACATGTCAACACATACCTGCAGTCAATACTAAACTGACTACTTCAGCGCTTTTCATACCTTCAGATTTGTCTTGTAGTAGTATAGTCGATAATACTGTTTCCTATAACATGTATCTGTTTCTGATACAAGATATATCATTTATTACACCACTACACACAAGAAGAAATCACAGGCCAGATGCCATTACATTCCTTTTGCAGGACACACCCGCCAAGAGTGTTGTGTTCCTCACAAAAGCCAACAGGTGCTAATCAAAACATATTATGCTATCATCTACCTTATGTGTTCGCCGGTATTTGCACTTTCCGTCAGTGACAGAACTCACATGTGAGTGTGGGAGAATCAGGGACACTGCATAACACCCTGAGGGACACATTTATTTTGTTTCTATTAACCTTCCACATTGACTATCACAGGGCATATGTATTCATTCACTTTTATCGAGGTACATGCTTTTGACTTATACATGTTTTATCATTTGTCATCACGTCTTTCTTCACACCTGTCCACCTGATATCACTAGTTCTGTACATTTATTTAGTTACCTTCATACCTCTCAACTGTACACATTTTGGGTAAATGTCCCAAACCTAGACTTATAATGGTGTTCCTTTTTTTTATAATATTGTGCCTTTCTGGTAAATTAGTGGCAGGTCATTAAGGACTGTGAGGTTAGATAATAATGACAGACATTCATAGTTTATAACTAATAACCCTCAAAACATTCATACTAATGAATTATTCATTATTCTATCAACATTCTAACTTTGCCAGAGAAATATTTAAAATAGTCCCTATTCGTACTTATTTAAATATGCCTTTGTCCAGATGTCTTATTCTGAAAGGTTGAGAGGTATGGTTACCATTTTATTCGTACACATGTACGTCCATGATAATCACTTACATGACACTGATATAAGTCCCTTCGTCTTCCTCCAATGGTTTACACAATATCCATTAGATGGGTTCTTCATTTTTGGAAGGTATAGGCATGTGCTATACCCACATAGGAATATTAATCACTCCCATGGGGAGGACCTAATAAATCTGTGCCAACCAACACCTGTAGGCCTATTATTGCATACCCATGATTCCCATACCTGACACCCCTCTACAGTAGTCATAAGACATATTTAATGTAAGCGATAATAAAGTATGAAGACACTTCTATGCACTATCCACTCTCCGCATATCGGGACATATGTCATATATTCTGTCAACCCATGTGTTATTACCCTTGCACAAGCTACTGTTGCATGTACAGCTATATTGTAGCTGCGGATGTGATTTCCTTTGCTTCAATCATTATAGGATGGTGCCTGTAGTGGGCCAATTTTTGGAGTCCTGCAAAGGACACCTATATCCATGTTTAAAGAGTAGAACTTGCAGATTTGGCACACTGGTACTTTCTGGGCAATGGTTTGGAAAGCAGCAGTGTATTTACCTTTCTTGCATGTCTGTATGTCTATCCATAATAGCTATGACGTAACCGATTTATGTACATGTGTTATATCTACAAGGACAAATGTTTATATGTTTGTTATGTATATATCGAATAATGTAATTGTGTGTGTGTATGTATATATATATATATATATATATATATATATATATATATATATATATGTCTGTACATTCTTTATTTCATATATTTATTTAGTTTAAGTCTGTGGATATATATCTATACACAAATATATATATATCCATATATAGATATATAAATAAACGTGTAGAAAACATCATTCATTTGCTATGCTGTGAGCGGATTACACACGCGCAGGCGCACTTGCATATCCTTATTGTGGGTTACATATGTTTACTAAGTCTTTCTGCTTACGTGGGCTTTCTTAATTGTGACGGTACCAGTACAATATCTGTAATCCGGTTAACGGACATATGCAAAACACACGTTCACCTTTACATATTTAAATGTCTTTACAGCACACATGCATTCATTAACTCATATGTGCTGTAGTCGTATTTGACCCGGGACTGCATTCACATTGGCCGGATGCTGTAACCACTATACTATTGGTGTTCTGACTCATTTATATGCATACCCATAGTACATAGCTACATTAACATACACCTCACAGCTTCACTTATAACACAGGCATCCATTCTCCTGCTGGGAAAAACACGGTACTACATATTACACATTCCCTATTCCCTATCTGCTCTGGACCCAAGCTGCATATTTAATCACTCCAAGGATATGCAGAACTCCAAGGCTTATAGTCCTGGTACATACAAGTCTTTGATTGTCAGGGTGTTCATGTGGTGATCTGGGTTTAGGATTGTCCGCCTAGTGAACGGAACTGTCCTGACTGAGTTCAAATGTCAGATGAAGCACATGGACAGACTTTGTCCATTTTATAGAGGTTTACCTGTGTTTACAGACACAGGTCTTTCGGCACCTGCCAGCAGCTTTTTATGTTGGCAATACATAATATGGGCGGGGGTGGTTACAATACATAATCAACAGTGAGGGGTGTTCCTATTCACATTTGACTATTTCCTGTATGCATTCATATGAGGATTATTATTTTGGACATGAATTAACTACAGGTATGCAGTAGTACAGTAGACAAATGTGAAGGTTTGTTACTGTAAATATGTACGGACCTCTGTAATACACTGTTGTTTTCTGGCAAATCAGTAGCTAGTCATTAAAGACTGAAGTCAGAACATAATGACAGACAGTTGAGTTTCAGACTTCATACTCTTCAGGAAATTAATGCCAATATACAAACTGTTATTCTATCAACTTTCTAAGTTTCTAAGAGCAATCTTTACAAATTGTCCATACTTTTGGGCCTTTGTCCTACTTTTATTCATGGCTTTGTCCAGATATCTTGCTCTCAGAGGTTGACAGGTATGGTCGGTCACACCTACACATACATTAAGTATCCCTCACACAGTAGATCAGGGTTATCCTGTTTCCGTCAATGCCTTTATCACCCTTATACCATTTGCCACTATGCAAATGTGTGCAATATATTTCTGCTTATTTGTGTTGGGACACGCGCGTCACGGGCAAGTGTTTGATCCTGGGTAGTAGGTTATGCATGACCACTTAGGGCTGGACAGTGTCATGCATCTCTAATGCACATTCCAACTTCTGTCCAGATATCTACAGGACTGGACTTCTTCCGTTCTAATGTTTACACAGGTTACATATCCCATGAGGGATATCCAATAATTGTACCAATCCACAACAAGAGGAATACCGAACATCGTTTTGGAGTTATGAAAATGTGCTGAGGTCGTGTGCAATCCTGCAACCACCTAGGGTGACACTACCTACTACATATGCATAGTGGTCACTATGTGTAGCTGTGGCTGCACCAAACCAGTAGGCCAAGTACGGCTGGAGTTGGTGGACATTCAGGTACAGGAGCGGGTGGTGTGATGTGGAGGGGATGCTGGGTAGTCCATTATGCATCCAGGTGTGTTGCATTTGTTATGGCCAGTTCCATCAGGACCACTCTGTGGGTATGTGCCGGTGACATATCGATACATTTGTATCACACATTTCAATATTCATCTGTGTGTGGGATTGTGTTCTACAGTATGGCCTGTCTGCTTGTATTTCAGCTGTTTATACATGTGTTTGTGTTTCTTTCAGCTTCACCTGCTGCTCCCTCATACACCTCCGGTTCATCTATTCTACATATAACACAGTATTGTCTTGGAGGATTGTACCATTACCCATCCACCCCACACACACAGATTCCTCAAACCCCATACATCACTGCTTTGGTTGTTGGCCCATGACACAGCCAGAGTAACACATTGAATACCCTACATGTGTCTGGTACCTGTATGGTTGTGTGGACTACCCCGCCATGTTTGCTTTCCACATGCTAAACCTCACGCACATAGGTACACGCCCATACTTCACTTTCATTACATGTTTGGTATACCCAGGTACTACCCGTTTGACTGTGACACATCCTGATAAGTTCGGCTTGTACCTCTGACTTCCGTATTTTGGTGGCCTGTTGTAGTCATTGGTAGGATGCCACCTTTTCCTATGTCCAGGATGGGATATATTTCGTACACATATCCGACTGTAGGGGACAGCACCTCCACACAGTCGACGGTAGGATTGCCACCTTTTCAGTTGGCCAAAGTGGGACATTTTTGGTACACACATCACATTTTACAGGCCGACACATACCCGCAGTCAGTACACAGGATAGAACTCAGACTTCTTGCCTATATAAAAGCTTATTCTTGTAGCAGTTCAGTTGCTTATTCTGTTTCTTATAACATTTATGTAATTTAGATACAGAAACCCTGTTTAATGCAACTATTACATAACGTATAGGGAATCATTTTGTCCTATAATCTCAGGACATTTGCCATTGTTGCAGGTTTTTGTCAGGACACAACTGCTCAATGAGGGACTGTCACTCGCAAAGTGGGACAGATGGTAATCCTAGTCGATGGTACGGATAATACTGTTCCTTTCAGCCTACATGTGTCCTTATTGTTGTGGCTGTTTGTATGCTCCTTCTGTTTTGTTTACATGCTTATTCTATTTCCTATCACATTTGGTATGTGAAATACGGGCATACCTTTTGTATGTGACTATTACATGCCTTGTGGGATATAATTCGGACATACGGTCACTAGATATCTACATTTCTCATGTATTTTGTTATGGACACATCAGCCCAGCTGTGTACCCTCCCTCACATTATGGGTCAGCTGGTGACCCTCACCATTGGGCTGGACGTACCTACGGGTGGATTGGATATACCTTTTGTATGTGACTGTTACATGCCTTGTGGGATATAATTCAGACATACGGTCACTAGATATCTACATTTCTCATGTATTTTGTTATGGACACATCAGCCCAGCTGTGTACCCTCCCTCACATTATGGGTCAGCTGGTGACCCTCACCATTGGGCTGGATGTACCTACTGGCGGATCGCTAACATATGATGCGTTTCACTTCCACTTGGTATGGCTATCTACACTGCATTGGACTATGGCCACACGGTCTTCCATGTCATTTGTTCGCGGGATAGGGACCCGTTATTCCCTACCATGCATTTGTGTTTGCTTCGTCACTTTGTGTTTGCAGGTACTTTCTTGCATGCTTTGCATACATTTCAGTATCCAGGGACACTGAGGTGGTTACTATCTTGCAACCTGTTATAAGCAAGCATTTTAGGTTGCACATTGACAGCTGCCATTTTCACGCCTCCGTGTGGCACTTCGACACACCCTATGCACTTGCACTTCTTTTCTGTCCACGTGGCTGTGTCAGCAGTGCGCCTTCATTACTATGCATGTGGTGCTATTGTGCCATCTTCACGCCGCACAGTCGGTGCAAGCCTAACTCCGGCCTTGCGCCGATCTTCATGAATCCCGGGGAGTCAGTAATACCAGATGTTAGAGTTTCATACTTCTTAATGTTCAGAAAATACAGTGGGAGGCAAGACCTGTGGTTTTACAAAGCTATCAATTAACCAAGAGCACTAAAGCTGTACTTTGTTATCCAGCTGCTTTCTGTGCTAAGGGCACAAAGTTCTCTTTCCATTTTTCTGTTAACTTTTCTTAAGCGACTTACTGTAATATTTAATGAATGTCCCTGGTGTCTAGTGTCAACTCCATCCATGAATATTTCATGCTACAAAACCTCTTGTTGTTCTATTAATTCCCTCATGTCTAATGCCCTGCTAGTATTTCAGGATTTGCTCGTTAGCCTAGGAAAGTGTAGAGGTATGGCAGCACCTAAGAACATACACACTTGAACTTGCACACGTGTGCACACACACACACATGCAGTCTAACCCATGCACACGCAGATACACACACACGTGTGCAGGTGAGCGTTCACACAGTCTATCCCCTCCTCCATACATGCATGCACAGTTTGTATTGATCCTGTATTGACCCTGGTTAACAAATAAAGATAATTACACATTTTTGTATGCTAAAAATACAAACTTAAGACTTTAAATCGCCTTCATAAGAAAGCAAGTTGCACAAGTTTGAAGTGCAAAAACTATATTACTGCATTTATGATTTAGCATAAGATGACTATTTTGAAAAGAAGCATTAATTTAATAGTTTTCTGATAATGAAGAACTTAATATTTTTTCTTTTTCACTAAAACAAATCTACTACTTTAATTTGTTGCCAGTTTATTGCATGAAAGGCTTCTACTGCAGTAACTTTAGTTAGTTTTTAATAATTGTTGGCAGAGATAATCATGTGAGGGTAAAATCCCCCATAACATAAGGCCCCAGTGGCCTAATGGATAAGGCATTGGCTTCTAAAGCCAGGGATTGTGGATTTGAGTCCAGTCTGTGATCATATAATCTGGACAGTGCAGTAATGCAGTTTTTGCATTGTCACCTCACAGCAAGAGGTTCTCTAGTTAAATTCTCAGCTGGAATGCCTTCTGTGTGGAGTCTGCATGTCCTCCCTGCATCTGTGTGGGTTTCCTCTGGGTGCTCCGGTTTCCTCCCACATTACAAAGACGTGTGTCTGGAGCATTTCTCCCCAGGCCTCCACTGAAAATTGGCTTTGTTCCAAGTCAGACTTTCCCAGTAAACAAATGTTAAATAAATAAATTATGCACACCAGCATCAGGTAGTACAATCACCTTTGGTGTAGAGGGATGTTGGTTCTATTTCTACACCAGCTAGATCAATTACTGACATTGCATTGCAGCATAAGGTGGGTGCTGCCATCCTGACTGTGTTGTCCTTCAGACAAGATGTTAAACCAAGGCCCAACCTGCCTAACTTAGTTGTAGCGCAAGTAAATGTGAAAGATCCCATAATACCTATGAAAAAGAGTACAGGAATTTTCCTGATGCTCTGACCAAATTTTCCCTACTAGTATAAATACCACTTCAGGTCTCCCTGAAAAGAGGCTACTAGCCTAGTGGGAGTAACCCAGTCAACAAATGATAAATAAATACAATTACTTACGCCACCTGTTGTTCTCATCCATGAAACTTTCTGAAAATTCAAACATTTTGCATCTTTTCATTACAATTTTATTCACACTTTCAGAACATGTAAATTTCATTTTTAAATTTGCCCAGGCTACTCAACAGCTTTCTGAATATTCATAAATGTGCATTCCATGCTTGCATTGCTGATGAAGAAGTTATTTGGGGCCGGCAGCAACCTCATTAGTTCCTTTTTCTTTTCATCTGTGTCATCTTCATAAGAAAATGGCATACAGGAAGGTGTACATTTGTATAATGTGTTCACCCAGTCTTGACACTGAGTACTTAGCCCAAAGCTGTCAGCTTCAAGCAACTTCAACATCAGTTTTATTAAAGTGATTTCATTTCAAATCAAAGCACTAGAGGCAATATAATAAACAATAAATCAAGAAATAACAACTCAATATAATAAAACAGTAAAGTTTACAATTGCAAAATACAGAATTCAATTGTAAAAGCCTGAAAGTGTAACTTGATATTTGATTGCGGTGGTAAAGAAAATGTCATTTGATGGCATATAATTACAAATATTTTGTCTATCCATCATCTATTGCCAATGTTCATTTTTTTGCTTGTATCAAAAAACTTGAACTTGAAGATTTTGGTTATGTCTGTAAGCTGATAATGTCTAGCTGATGGAGTGTCAGTTGTCTAAGGCACACAACACTAGAATCCTAATTGCAATTTTTTATTGTAAACCATTGCCAGTGTGATATCTAGGTGTAAATCTGCAGTGATTTCTATGTTGTGGGAGATCTCTCCCTTCTTCATATTTGTGCAACCATGAAGTTGGTATATAAATGTTTGGATGGGGAGAGGGGGGTTGCCCTCCAAGCAAAAAATGCTTACAGTTGGAAGTTTATCCATTTTGTTGTTTTGGTTATTTATATTTGCTGTTTTGTTACCTCAGTGTGTTTTCATTTGAGGTTTCAGAGTAAAAGTGGGTACTTAGGCACTTTTACTGCAAGATAAACATAAAGTAATACATTTACAATATTTGTATCAGTTGTTAGGTATAATTTTAGGGTCTATATTATATTATGGAAAAGACAGGTCAGTGAATGGCACTTACTTCGATAATACCATTCAGCAAACTGTTCATAGTGAGATTGCGGTACATTGAAGATTGGATAATTTGCCCTTTTCTCACTGTAGTGCAATAGTTGGTATATATAATTAGTGGAGGTGTGAGGGGCACAGCCGCCCACAAGAGCGGATTCACTGAATGGCATTTTTGATGTAAGTGCCATTCGCTGACCAGTCATTTCGATAATATAATATAGACCCATAATTTTACACTACGTGAATGACTTTATGATGGTGTGCACAAAAGTATGATTTTGGACCTTTGCCTACATGCCATTCTTCATACAGAGTTCCAGCTAATTTGTGCCAGCAGTGGTAAAGTGGGGGTCAAAGGGGCTCTAACGTACTATTACTTTATTTTCTTTTTGACCCCCCCCATGCTACTTATTTTATAGAACTGCAAGGTGCTTTGACTTAGAAGTGGATTGAACTTCATAGTATATATAACTTAATTGGGATTCTTTCCTACAGTACTAGAATGTCTTTATTTCACAGAATATGTACACTTCACCTCATGTACCCTATATAATTTACAACTCATGTACCCTATATTAGTAATGATCTTAACCTCTGAAAAGCAAAAAAAAGTGGTTGGAAGAGCAATAGGTCCTTATTAAGCTTCTGGGAGCTTGCAGGAGCAGACTATTATAGGCTTTATTTTATCTCTACAGTCTCAGGTGGCAAAACAGTACCTTGAAATACAAAGAACTTCTAAAATCCAAAACCCTGACCAGGGAGTCACAGCACTATAGTTAGTCACCAAATGCACATAACCAAGTGAAGTTTTTTTGCCACTAAACTTGAATAACAGTTCCTAAAATATATGTACTAAGTACTTTTGCTTCTATACCAACTGTGGGACTTGATCAGAGTTAATATAAAACTTGCATCAGCTTTCTTTATTAAGCCCATAAACTCCTCCCACCAAAATCGCATGAACACAATTAACTGAATCACGTTATACAATTGTATAAAAAATACAAAAATTTGTGAATGTTAAAACATAAAAAACAAATGCATAAATATTTCTCCTAATCTAAAACATGTAGTCATCAAATATTTTTTTATAAAGCATTTTATAGAACCCCCCCCCCCACCACCACTCAATACACTCACAATACAATACAAGGGTAGAAGTTGAAAAAACTATTTTTTCAAGCTACGTTACACTTAAAAATCCACTGACTTTATTTTAAGAACACATGCCATGGATACCAAATCATTCAAACCATATGGCCCAGTGTCATACATTCTTAATTGCCACTATAATTCCTTAACCTCAAGCTTTAATTTCCATGGTACTCCTTTCATGACTAATTCAACAACATAAATTACACAAAAAAAAATAATGTCCCTCAAATTGTTGAATATGTCTCCATGTTGCATTACTTTGATCTTTGACCTTAATTATTATGAAGATATTCATAAATTCTGTCCTTAAGACCTCTATCTGTCTTACCAATGTAAAAACAGGGACAGCTCCTACATTGTGCTGCATATACAATTCTTTGTGTAAGGCAGTTACAATACTTGGGACTCTTCACCTTCCCAAATCCATATAGCTAAATGAAATTCGCCATCACTTATGTAGGGACAGTATTTATATCTCCCACATATATGTTTTTAGCTTATTACACCTATTCCCAGTTTTTTTTCACATCCTTTCAATAAAGATTTTAACTCTAATCCTTTTTAAATATAATACAAGGGGCTTTACCCACCTTTTGTTGGTCAGTTCCATTAACCTCAAACATTTTCCAGTTTCTGGCTATAATTTCCCTAATCTACTCCGCATCACTGTTATAAGAAACAATAAACCTCTAGGTATGCCACTTATGATGTTCCATTTGGTCAATACCACACATCCTCACTTCATCACCTTTTTTCAATCCTAATAATAGTGTATAAAATCCACTAATTCTTTTGTCATATTCTTTGTTAACACAGATCTTGGTTTATCACCATTCTTGTAAAAAATATCCAAGGGGACACCATTCATGCCAACGTAACTGGCTGTCTAACCAAGGTTTTTAGGTTTTGTTTGTGAAGTAATATGTGACAGCTATCAAAATGAAAAATAAATTTGGATATGTCAGTTTTCTATAAATATTAGAACAAAATCTCCTGTTCATGAAATCCTTTCTGATTTCAACATCTAAGTAACATAACACATTATAAGATTTTTCCATAGTGAATCTCAAGTCAGTCGTATCACTGATATAATGAAAAAATTCTAAAAGTCTACTTTCAATACCTTTCCAAAAAAATAACTCTTATCATACAAAAATCAACCGTATAAAACCAAGGAGTAATTTCACTCTCAAGATAAATTTCTTGGCCTCCATATTTCAAAACATAATAAGCATGTTATGACCCAATCATAATCCTCTGTATTTCATTAATTTATTTTGGGTATGTATTAATTTACCGAAGGTTCATTCCCACAAACCTTCATTCATGAGACCATATATTTCCCAGGGAAAGTAATGGGTTGCCCAGCATTTGGACCATCACACACAACACAGTATTTCAAACCTACCCAGGTGGAGGGCTGCACCCCCACAACCCCCTTAACTATATATACACCAATTCTGAGATTGCACTACAGTGGTGAAAAGGGCAAATTTCTGATGCTGGGCAACTTGTTACTTTCACTCGGAAAGTCATTCATTGAACTCAACATTCGTGTAAGTGAACATTCCCTGTATATGGTTCAATGAATGAAAGTTCGCAGAAATTAACCTTTGATTTTATTTATTTATTTTATTTTACATTTGTTTACCCGGATAGTCCGACTAGACACATGTCCATTTACAGTGGCCCGGGGAGAAAAGCTACACATTCAGTACAGAAAAACAAATAGTTGTACAATATGATAATATGATCATCTATACAGAAGCAAAACAGTGACAGATAAAAATACAACTTTTGATACAAAAAAGAAAATTAGACACTCGAAAAAATACAACTTTCGATACAGAAACAGAAATTGATACTAGATAAGCATTATAACTAATTATAGAGACAGACAGAGACTACTTAGCAATTAATTAGTGTAAGTTTAGCATGAGCTAGTCTAACTATTAGAAACTTGAGTAGAAAATAAAATTCCTGATACTATAGAAAATGATTACAGTGGGAATAATTGGATATGAAGCTATCTGGAGTGGTAGAAACAGTGATGATTAGGTAATGCATGGACATAGCCAGGAATTCATTAAGTGTAATTTAAGTGAGTTTTTGAACAGCGTAATAGTGGAGGCAGAAGATAAAGCAGGGTGAAGGTTACTCCAGGATTTAGCTACATTATGGGAGAATAGTGCTTTACCTGCAGTGTTGTTAGCCTTAGAGATACAAAGGAGTGATTTATCAGTGAAGGCCCATTTATTTGATTTATTTTATGCATTTATTGATTGATTGATTTTGCATCTTTGTCCCCCAATGCAACACTTTCAGCATCAATCTGTACTTATGAAGAGCCTCTTCTCCCTCAACGTCAGAACAGAGAACCTGTTTGTTTGGAACAAAATTCCAAATTACATCAGGCGGAGCCCCTCACTAACACTCTTCAAGAGAAACCTTGACGAGTAGATGGTTAACAGAAAATCCATCCCTGGGATTATTTCATTGGCTCTGCTTGACAGAGGATCAGTTAATTAATCAATGGTGTGGCGAAAGCCGACACACTCTGGCTAGGCTTATAAATGCCCTCAGGTAGGTAGCTTAGTACCTACCTATGAACCTATGAACATCTGACTCTACCTGAGAATGTCCCTGTGGTGAGGCCTACAACAGACTTCCTAAATGTTTCACACAGGGAAGGTAAGCTATTTTTCTGGTGCAGCATCACATTTTTCAGTGCTTCCTGTGAAAGTTTCATGATCAGACATAACACCACCCCCTCATTAACCTTCCATGGACAAAGCAGGTAATAAAAATGGATCAATAAATATATGCTTTCTTAAACTGTATTTTGTTACAATGTAATCTGCATCTGAGTGACTCATGATATTGTTGCTTGTAGCTATTATACTGCCTTTGTTTGAAAATATTCCATTTGCCTGTAATGTACTTATCCAGTTATAAAACAAATAAAAGACAATAGAAATAAATACTTGCATAAATTATGCTGCAGCCCCTTTTTGGTACACTTAGTTTGCTCAGCGTATGCTGTAGGTAACTTTCTTGTTAGATTCTTACAGAGAAAATGGTCTGTTATCTAGCTTATCCAGCTTGCTGAGGATATATGTCATTCATGGCCATTAATTATAAAAGGGAATGCTTTAGTGAACCATGAAGGGCCACTCAGTCAAAAAAAAAAAAATAATTAAATGCTTTATCAATGAAAACAACATGCAGTTTCATAATCAAAAAGTGCATTAAAAGTACTGTCATCTCCATTATACTTACTTAAAAATTACTCCCATAAATGTAGTATGCCCAGACTCAGCCCTTTACACATGTAGATAAGAAGTCAGGCAGTCGATAACTGGTTTGAACTAGAGTGTGTTCAGCTTATGTCAGCAGAGTTGTAATACGCAGCATGAGAGTGTTCATACTATGTGGCCTGGGACAAACAGAAATAATTAAAAAAGTAAAGAAAGGACGTTGCAAAAAGTAGATTTCTGGAGAAAGCAGTAACACAATTTTACATGGCAGACATACTGCTTTGTCAGAAAGGCAAGAACCTGATGGAGAAATATGAGATAATAACAGACCAGTATTAATATAATTTAGAAATAAATATGCTCCCAAATAATAACATTCTTCTTGAACATATCACGCAGTCATCAGGGCTGGTGTCCAATTAGTAAAATATTTCACACTAAAGCTACATTTACTTTAACACTGATGTAATCATTGATTATGATTTGTGTACAATGTTATTTTTTATCAAGTATTATTTGTATCTTGCAAAAATCCTGAAAAAATCACCATAAAATGTACCCAGTTTGCTGTTTTTTGAAATAAAATGGTTGCTTTGTTTCTTGTTTAGTTTTTTTTTCCAACATTTTTTCATAGAAATGGTCCTGTCCAAATGCAACATCTGCAGGAGATTTTGTCTAAAGTTTTATTATTGAATTTTCAGTATAGTTTTAACAAGGTGAAGACTGGAGCAGTTAACAGCTGCATTTACCATGATAATGTGACTGCTGTTTATAAAGGAGGATTTCCATTGACACGGTGTATCAGTGTCTCACCAGTTCACAGCAATAAATAAGAATGCCTTCATTGTACCCATGTGACTAGACCCTGGTTTTGAATGTTACATGCCAGCTCTCCAGCTGTTCATTTATTTATTTAATTATGTATTGCTTTTTTTCTGTGCTTATTGCAATACACTGTGAACAATTTCAATTGTTTGTTGTGTATTTGCATGGACTTACCTGTTTTTTATATATAAAGAACAGAAATAAATATTTGCTGCTGCCTGACCCTCACTTTCTCTAGATTGCAAGTGAGGAAACTTGGTCTCGTATGTTCTCTACCGTATCTAAGTAAAGTAATCCAACTTCCTTTACTGCCACTTAGTTACCTTGTTGTATTCCATAGCAAAAATAAATAAATAAATACATAATAAAAAATAAAAACAAAATGTTACAACTACAAAACGTCTTCCTAAAAGCTGCCTAACTTGAAATCAACTGATAATTAGGGGTTGTTGGCCTGTCTGTTGCACACTGTTCATTATTTGTTGCAAACATCTGCTGTCATGCAAGTACGCTTTTGCATTGCAATGCAGTTTAAGTCATTTTCTTCTGCTTTAGTGAGATATTTACATTATAACAAGATCCACTTGAGCTGCCAAACTCCTGCTTTCCCTGTTAAGCAGCATTCTAGAGCAGTGCAAACTGTTACTGTTATAAAATAGGTGTGCATGTTTCTCTGCAGGCAAACTAAACACCCTTCCCCCATCAAAACATGCCACAAATCTTTTCTTTAGTGCATACTCTTTTAATACATTTTGATGAGAGTTTTCAGTTAGGTAAGGTTGGAACTGGAAAGTAGAATTTCTACCCTGTTCTTTTCTACATTTTAATGAAGCTAAACATAATTACCACAAGCTCCACATAATGCTGTGTTTTTTCCTGAAATGTTACAAAACATGAAACTAGCAAACAACAATTTATGTACAATGGCAAAATCATCACCATTGTTACTATGACTAAAAGAACCACTTGTTTTTCATTGCAGGAAAACATGCAAAAGACACTCAGCTTTTAAGTTACCATGGTAACAAGGATGGTGAAATAAAGCACAGATCTCATATTCCCCTCAACTAAATGAATCAAATACTTATTTTTGTAGAAAGACTAGAAGCGAGTGTGTCAGTAGAAAACTCAGCGTCCTTATCAACCTAAAATCATGTAGCAACTGGTGAAAAAAGCCTATACACGTCCTAAGGGGACATCACCTTCCCAGGATGCAAATCCAACAGACAGGGAAGGTGTGTCTGTATTACCACAAGACTGTTTATGTGGACGTCTGCAGAGTAACCAGCTGTAAGGAAATGAACATCGCCTCTTTTTCTTGGAATGCAGTTATACTGGTACAACAGTCATCTGGTAAAAGTTCATAGTGAGGACGCCCCCCCCCCCCATCAAATTCACTCCCTAGCCTTCAATAAGCTATATGCTGTCAGAAAGCAATCACCACTGTCTCACAGCTCTGGTATCGAAATAAAATCTTGTTAAAGGAAAATAAAATGCTTGCATATATCAAACGTATGGGTGCCATTTTCTAATTAGTACAGATCCTATTGATTAGGCCATTGTTGCTAGTGTACAGTTGCAGAATTATGTGTCATCTTGTTTAAAATTGCAATGCCCAAACTCCCTCCAGTATTTGCATAAAAAGGCACTGATGCACCAAACATTTTGTTATGAAGTATAACATAACATCAGTCATGCTGACTACTTTATTACTGAAACACTTAGTACTATGTAGCATAACAATATAGGGTGAGGGGGGATTCCCACTCAATTTATTTAATGATTCTAGTTAACTGCAAAGCAAACTATAAGAAAACAATAATATCAAGCTATACTTAATAGCTCAAAATAACCTATCAGCTCCAGTAAAATAGCCTTAGTGACATTTGGTGCTACTCAAAGACTGCAGGACAACTTCTTCTTTCGGCTTTTCCCAGTTAGGGGTCACCACAGCAGATCACCTGTCCACTCTTGATTGGCATTGGAGTTTTACGGTGTCAAGTTGCCAGCCTGGTGCCCAACCTTTCACAGAAGGCACACACACACACACACACACACACACACACACACACACACACCTAGGGCCAATTTAGAGTGTCCAATCCACGTACACCATGTCTTTGGGATGTGGGAGGAAACCGGAGTACCCGGAGGAAACCCACGCGACGGCATGTAGACTCCGCACAGAAGGCACCCCAGCTGAGGATCGAACCGGAGAACCTCTTGCTGTGAGGTGACAATGCTAACCGCTGCACCACCATGGCCGCCCCTGCTCCTTACATATTAGTGACTCACAAGATAGCACAATCAGACACTTTTCTGGTATGCTTAATGGATGTTAAATTTCATTCATCTCATACAGTGTGAAAACTGTTAACAAAGCCTTGCTACAACTGAAATTAACTTACAGAATACCTTAGGTTCATAGGTTCATAGGTAGGTACTAGACTATCTGCCTGAGAGCATTTATAAGCCTAGCCAGAGTGTGTCAGCATTCGCCGCCCCATTGATTAATTAACTGAGCCTCTGTCAAGAAGAGCCAATGAAGTGATCCCATGGGTGTATTTTCTGTTACCCATCCACTCTTCAAGGTTTCTCTTGAAGAGTGTTAGTGAGGGGCTCAGCCTAATTAAGTTAGGAAGTTTGCTCCAAAGCGTGGGGAGTCTCTGTGACAGGACGCTATCTATCCCTCCAGCATGTTTTATTTATTGTTGTGGTGAGGTTTAGCTCACTAAAGCGAGTGGATCGCAGTGACTTGGATTTATTTAGGTGGAGCATGTCCATCAATTCTGAGTTGGACATGGCTTTGTAAGTCAGGCAGAGATCACCTCTGAGTAAGCGATATGTGACTGAGTACAGCTGGAGTTATTCCAGTCGGGCTGCATAGGACATATGTTTGAGGCCAGTAATCCTCTTGGTGAGGTACTTTTGTGGTCTTTCCAGCTGTTGGAAGTGTCTTGTGAGGTACATCCCAAATGGGGCATTGTACTCTATGATGGGTCTGATGAGTGACGAGTAGAGGGGCACTATAATCTCTTTATTTCTAGATGCGAACCCTTTAGTAATTAGATGGGCTACATAGAAGGATTTCCTAACTACTTTGGCAATATGATTGTCAAAGGAGAGATTACTATCTACCTGGGTCCCCAGATCTCTTAATACCTCTTCTGTATTAAGGCGGCTGCCACCTATGTGATAATTCATGGGTGTTTTGTTTTTCCCAAATGGGATGACTTTGCATTTTTTGGCATTTAGCTTGAGACCATGACTTTGACACCAGGTGTCCGTCTCAGTAAGGCCCTTTTGGAGAAGGTCCGTGTCAGCCAGAGAGTCAATTATAGCTCCCAGTTTGCAGTCATCGGTGAACTTGGTTAGCCATGGTCCTCCTGTGTTTGCCTGTACTTCTGAGAAGTATATGCTGAACAGTAGGGGTCCCAGGTCCAAGTCTTGTGGGACACCACTTGTGACTGGTTTAGAGTCGGACCTGGAGCCCGCTATTCTTACTGTGTGAGTTCTGTCTGTAAAACAGTTGGCAACTCATCTCGTGACGTAGGGGTTTATGCTCAAGCTGGTGAGTTTCTCTATAATTCCTGAGTGGGGAATGGTGTCAAAAGCCTTGGTGAGGTCAGGGTAGGCTGTGTGAACTATCTTCCCCTCATCTATGGCCTTGGTGACTGTCTGAAAGAAGTCAACCAGGTTTAGTAGGCATGATCTGCCCTTAACAAAGACAAACTGGGTCGGGTCAAGTGTTTGGAGGTTCCCAATGTCTTTCTTAATGAGTTCCATGATGATGCACTCCATAGCCTTGCAAACCAGGCCAGTCAGGCTGATGGGGTGATAGTTACCAGGGTCAGTTGTGGCCCCTCCTTTGTGGAGCATAATAACCATTGCTGTGCACCATTTTATGGGCATGTAGCCTGTGGAGAGGCTGAGGCTGAACAGTGTGTTTAGGTGGGGGGTTAGTTCATTCTGTAGTTCATGCAAGACGCAGCCTGGGACACCATCTGGCCCCACTGATGCTGTGCTTTTGGCTTTTGAAAGGGCTATTTTCACCTGTGCGTCTGTGATTTCTGGGACACTACACTTTTCCGGTATTGTTGTGGGCCCTTTTGGGGGGGAGAGGGGGTGAAGTTTGCACTGAACCTATCTGCCAGGATGTTGGCAATATCAGTGGGTTCAATATATTTTGTGCTATTTTGCACTAGCTCAGAGCATATCTGCGAGTTGCCACTTAGATTCTTGACATAGCTAAAGAAGGCTTTGTGGTTATCTTTCGAATCCTTGGCTATTTTTCTTTCGAAGTTAGCCTTGGAAGATTTTATGAGGGACCTTAATTTCTTACTGATTTTGATCAGGGACATCCTTCCTTCTTGGGATTTGCTTTTTTTTTTAACTACTTTCCTCCTTCTATTGTATAGCCTGTTTATGGCAGGGGTCTACCAGACTGGGTTCCTCCTCTTAGGGGAGTGAGTCTTGGTTTTGCTAGGGATGGCACGATCCATGCATCCTTGTAAGTGTTCATAGAGTGTATTTTTAAAGGTTCCTGCATCTTGGACACGGTTATCCTTTAGCATGGGGGCTGTGAAACTTACCACTTCTGTCCTAAGTAAGGTGAAGTTTGCTATAAAAAAGTTTTTCACTGTGGTTTCCTTGGTTGGAGGTGGTGGTGTGGTGTGGACATCCAGAGTGATTAGTTTATGGTCTGATCTAACCAGTGACGGGTTGACCTCCATTGTGAAACACCTGTCGTCCATGTTGTTGATGACCAGGTCCAATATGTTTTCACCTCTGGTAGGGGAGTTTACCAGCTGATCCAGGACATTTCAGTTGATAAATTCCTAGCCTTATAACTCCAGAAGCAAGTAACGCTCTTGTTAAAAATCCTCCGATGCCAAAGCAACAGAAAGAATTGCTGATATACTAAATGGTATTGTGTTTATGCACTCAAGAAAACTAGTGCATGATTTGCACTAAACCGTATTTCACTTTGCACTTTATGTCATATGTTGTATTCATGTTCTGCTCTGCACTGTATATTGCATA
Organism: Protopterus annectens; assembly: GCF_019279795.1. NCBI lineage: Eukaryota > Metazoa > Chordata > Ceratodontiformes > Protopteridae > Protopterus > Protopterus annectens. The sequence continues at coordinate 1,636,017,604 of NC_056729.1, forward strand.
TGCTAATCACAATGCGTCCCTACTGTTTGTACATTGAATCTATGTTGCTCTATTTGGAGGGAGCCCTATCTGAAAAGGCCTTCAGGCTAGAGGACTAACATGGTGAGCAAATAAATGGAAATAAAAAGGACTACATAAGAAATCGACACAGATTTGTAGTTTAATTAAACAGAAATCACTAGCATGCTGAACACCATGATTAACTACCTGGTACATTTAAAACATGAAATAATAGGAATGGTGGTTAAAACTGAGGGCCATTGTCCAGTTTCTGATTACATTTACCACTTAACCCTTGTCAAGGAAGTTGCAGATAAATATGAAGACATATATAACACATTATAAATATAGAAAGCAACCTTTATGTCTTCGGACTGCAGAAAAGAGTGGGACATTTCAAATTCCTTTTCAATAAATTCAAACTGAGTCAGAATTTCAGGAACCATACATTTTTTTCCAGAATACCAGTCTTCAAATCAAAGAGATTCCAGCACAGTGTCTCAGTATCAGTGCTTTGCTAAAGCTACCTAAGAGAGAAAGCCATATACTTAATTTCTGCACAGGAAGAGAGCATTTGCCTTTTGTCTCCAAGCAATGACAGTCTTAGATGGTGCAGCATCTGACTATAATAACTACTGAAAGGTGTAAGGAGATGGGATTTTAGCTAACCACTCACACTAAATACTAGTTTTGGAAAGATCAGCATGTGTTATCTGATGAATAGTTTGTACATTCACTGTAAAATGTTTACAGTTATTTCAGGTTAATTGTGCAAATCCTACTTTACAGCAAGGCATAAAAATGTATGTCGCTTTTTCATGATGCAGTCTTCAGAATGTTTTGAAAAACTGTGCAAGCATGTGTAGAAATAACTGCTGAAAATAATGTTTTATTTTATTGTAGAGCTAAACAGCACACAGATCGATGGAAAAGCAATACTCCTACTGCTAGAACATTTGAAAATTGTTATAATAATATTTTAAATTTAATACCAAGAAGAGCACATTAAAAATGTAAACATATAATGAGAATAATGAAAAAACAATTTAAAGATACATTCACATGAACAGATTATGGTCTTCAGAATTTACCTAGAAAACAACTGTTTTTGATAGGGGAAGTATACCACCGTGCATCCTCTTTGTGGCTGGATTTGCCCCCATTACCTTAGGAGACTTAATAAACAATACTTAACTGTATGAGGTATGGTTTAATCTTCATGACTTCTATACTGCAATGGATTTTACAGGTTAAAAAAATTAAAAACATTTGAGTGCATGCGTGTATGTGTGTGTGTGTGTGTGTGTGTGTGTGTGTGTGTGTGTGTGTGTGTGTGTGTGTGTGTGTGTGTGTATATCTATCTATCTATCTATCTATATATATATCTATATCTATACACACATATATTTGTATATATGTGGTTCTACTGCAATAAGCTAACACACCAGAATGTTGACAACAAAAATGTTGAACTCAAAAGGTCAGCATATGCGGAAGGTCCACAGCTGTGCTAGATCAACAATCCCTAGGTGTGGGAATATTCCCTTTCTTCAGGGATTCTGTAATCTCAAGTTAGTATATATCAATTAGCAGGGGGTATGGGGTGGAATGGGGCTTGCCCCCAACAAAAAAAATGTCATTCTGTTTTTTTGTTGGTTGCATGTGGCAAGGGTTTTTTTCAGGCATGCACAGTTGAGTGTCAGCCTTTTCTTTGTCTACTCTAGATCAGTGTGTGTGATATACCTTAAAGAAGCTTTCCAGTGAGTCAGCAGTGCATATAAGTACTGAGCACGTGCAAGCAAGAGTGCCATTTTGAGTGAGCAGGCAGAGTGTGAGCATGCAAGTATGTAGTCAGTCAGTTAGATAGATGGCTTACGTTTAATGTTCCTGCCATCCATCCTGATTTATTTGTATACAATGAACTACTTAAATGAACACCCAAGCCTCAATGTCATCTTAATGCACATAAGAAGAGTGACATGGTGTCAAAATGGGATCCAGAGTTACAGCCATGAGACAACCGATTAAATTTGGTGGAATATATAGGAGTGGATCATCCCTACTGTTCAAACAACTCGCAAAACAGGTCAGAAACTAATTACAGGTACTAAAACCTGTTTAAATAATTTCTTTTGCTGCAAATATAAAACAAAGCACTCAACATGCTCAAAACAAATTTCTTATTAAACAAAATGTCCGAAACTGTGACATATTGATAAAAATATTCAAAATAATTACAAAAATGTTTGAAACAATATCTGAATAAGATAAAATGTACAAAAAAAGGGGAAACGACCATATGTTTTCGTTATGTGCTACTTTTTTTGTATTAACTAAACTATTCAAAATATCAGAAGTGTGCAAAGTGTTTGCAAGCATGTGTAATATAGTGCAGTTATTTCACAAAGTGAAGTTGTTTCAAAGAATATTTCGCAAGGTATAGTTATTGCAAAGCATATTTCGCAGAGTACAGTATTTCAAAGAGTTTATTGTACATTTGAATATTATTGCAAGTACCTGGTGTGTGTGAATGTTCATACATAATTACAAGGTCCATTTTGCATTGTGTTTTACTATAATCTGTTTTTTGCAGACTCGCACCGCTTGTGTTTAATAACAATATTGGAGAAAATTGGAGAGTGTTTGAGCAGGAATACAATATTTTCATACAGGCTGCTTTTTTTGAAAAAGATGCATGTACAAAGGCATTTATTCTGCTTAACTTAGTTGGTTCAGACACCATTAAAAGAGAGAGTTCATTCGTGTATGCACCTGCTGTGTTTGCAGGGCAGGGGTAAGACATCCATATAGTGGTACTGGTTGAAACAAGGGAAGACCTTGAATGCTTAAAACATAAATTTAGAGAAATGTGTAACCCTCAAATGAATATTACAATGGAAAGGCACTTATTTTGCACAAGGGATTAAAGCCTTGGCGAAACTTTTGCAGCATATATAACTGACTTGAGAAATAAGGCTAAAATGTGCAGATTAGGTGAATTGAGAGATGACCTGATAAAGGACAGGCTTGTGTGTGGTACTAATAATGACACAGTGAGGAAGATTTTCCTTTGAGATTGTGATTTGACTCTAAATAAGGCCACTGAGATTTGTCAGATATATGAGCTTACAGAAAAGCACACAAATATGCTTCCAAATGAAAACAGTAATGGAAGGCATAGAAGCTCATGTTGACAGTATGCAGCATGTGGTTAAAAGAAACTGGCCCAACACATGGCAGCTACTGCAGGTCCTGTAACAGTCCTTGGGAAACCCTGAGTCTTTCCAGCAAATTCTAGATCATGTCAGTGAAGCATAAGGGTAATTCAGTAAAGTTAAAACATGTGCCCCCACATAGCTTCATAGTCAACTGTCGTAAATGTGGTGGTAATCACAAACTCAAAGGAGAAAAGCGCTTAGCTTTTGGTCAGCACTGTCATTCTTGCAATAAGTGGAATAATTTCAAAAGGTTTTGTAAATCAAATAAGGCACATTATTTTATTAAAAGAGAGCATTCCAAGAGTCAATTTGATCAATTAGAAAGCTGAAACCCTACTTTTATGTTGATGGAGTATCTGGGCTTGGTGAAACAGTTAATGCAGTAGATTTGTGCAGAAAGAATGAGATCTATTTTACTGTCTGGATTAATGGGAGTCCCATAGAGCTCAAAGTAGATACTGGCTCAAAGTGCAGTGTTATGTCAGCAGAAACATTTGCTAGAGTAAAAGCTGCAGAACAACTTGATTTGACAAAGTATGTAAAGCTTGTTGCTTATGGTGGTGAAGAGATTCAAACCGAAGGTTCAGTAGTGCTTTCATGTTACTCTGCTGGGAACAGCTATGACTTGCAATTTTTCATAGTCAAGAGACACATACAGTCATTATTAGGCCTCAGAGACAGTTTGAAAATGGGACAGCTTTCATCTAATAAAGAAATCCACCATGTAAGCCTGCATGACAACAACTCAAATTTCATCCAAACTATTTTTTTCTGAATATGCTGATATTTTTCCAGACAAACCAGGCAAACTACCAGTCGTGTACTCTATGATGTTAGATCCAGCGGTCAGCCCAGTTATCACACCAGCATGGAAAATTCCAGTAATTATACAGAACAGAATCAAAGCCAAGCTAGACAGAATGGTGCAACTAGGAGCAATGTGTCCAGTAGAAGAACCTACTGAATGGGTATCCTCCATGGTAATAGCTCATAAGAAAAGCTCAGATGATATCAGAATATGTATTGATCCAAGAGATATGAACAAAGCATTAAAAATATCTCATCATCCAATGCACACAGTTGAAGAGGTTGCTGCCCTCATGCCAAACACCATTGTTTTTTTTTCTGTATTAGATGCAAAGAGTTCATTTTGGCAAATTTTGCTTGACCAAAAATCTTCATTGTTAACCACATTCATTTGTGCTTGCTGAATGGCACACAGCGATGGTTATCCCACTCCCCAAGGGGGTAGCCACCATGGACCCCAGGAACTACCACCCCATTAGCCTGACGAGCCTGGTCTGCAAGGCCATGGAACGTATCATCATGGAACTTATAAACAAAGACATTGGTAATCTCCAAACTCTGGACCCCACCCACTTCGGGTTTGTAAAAGGCAGATCATGTCTCCTAAACCAGATAGACTTCTTTGAAGCAGTCACCAAAGCCGTAGACAAGGGTAAGGTGGTTCACACAGCCTATCTAGATCTTGCCAAGGTTTTTGACACCATCCCCCATTCTGGAATTATAGATAAACTCACTAAACTAGGTATAAATCCCTATGTTACAAGATGGGTTGCCAACTGGCTCACTGACAGAACCAACACTGTGAAAGTAGCAGACTCCAAATCCAACTTCATACCAGTGACAAGTGGAGTACCACAGGGTTCAGTCCTGAGTCCTCTCCTGTTTGGTATCTACTTCTCTGAAGTGCAGGCTAACACAGAAGGTCTTTGGTTAATGAAGTTCACAGATGACTGCAAACTAGGAGCCATAATCGAAACCCCTAACAATGTGGACATCCTACAAAAGGGCCTCACTGAGACAGATGCCTGATGTCAAAGCCATGGCCTCAAGCTCAATGCCAAAAAGTGCATTGTCATCCCCTTTGGTAAAAACTCTGTACCCATGAACTACAACATAGGCGGTAGTATACTTAACACAGAAAGTGTGATAAGAGACCTTGTGAAACATTTGGATAGTAGTCTCTCCTTTGATAATCACATCGCCACAGTAGTCAGGAAATCCTTCTACATGGTACACCTCATCACAAAAGGTTTCTCATCCAGAAAAAAGAGGTCATTGTTCCCCTCTACTCATCACTCATTAGACCCATTATAGAGTACAGCACCCCTTTTGGTATGTACCTCATAAGACATCTACAACAACTGGAAAGGCCGCAGAAATACCTCACAAAGAGGATTACCAGCCTCAAACAGATGCCCTAAGCAGACTGTCTAAAAAAACTCCAGGTTTACTGCGTCGCATATCACCTTCTCAGAGGTGTTCTCTGCCTAACATACAAAGCTATGTCAAACCCAGAGCTGTTGGGCATGCTCCACGCTCTAGGGACCTAAACCTTGTCACCACAATAAACAGAACATGCCAGAGGGATAGATTCCTGTCCCAGAGACTTCCCATACTCTGGAATAAACTACCTATCTATATCAAACAAAGCTCCTCATTAGCACTCTTCAAGAAAAATCTTGATGATTGGATGGGAAATAGGAAATTCACCCTGGTGATCACCTCTGTGGCTCTGCTTGACAGTGACACAGGAAAATAATTTTCTTGGGTGGCAAAAGCCAGGGTACCTTTTTGGCTGGGCTTGTATAGGCCCCAGGGCCGATAGCCTAGTACCTACCTATGAACCTATGAACATTCTGTATACCATTTGGAAGATACAGATTTATGACAATGTCATTTGGGATAAATTCTGCCAGTGACATCTTTTAGCATGCGATGGAGCAAATTTTTTTCTAGCTATCCATGTGCTGTTATAGTAGATGATATTCTAGTCGGAGGCAATCGCAAAGTCAAACATGACAGAAACCTCAAGAAAGTTATGGAAAGAGCATGTGGAATGATTCTTAAGCTGAATCCTCAGAAGTGCAAGTTCAGATAAGAGAAGTTACTTATGTTGGTCACTTGTTTACCATTTCAGGTTTGCCACCAGATCCTTCAAAGCAAACAGCCATTCTCGAGATGCCAGCTCCAGACAATGTCCAAGCTCTACAACATTTCCTCAGCATAGTCAACTACCTAGGCAAGTTCATTCCATATTTAAGCCAACTGTCAGCACCTCTAAGAGAATTGACATGCAGAGATGGAATTTGGTCATAGTCAGGACAGCACCAAAGAGTATTTGATGTCCTGAAACAGAGAAAATTGCTAACCCACCAACTCTCAGCAACTATGATGTTCACAAACCAGTTACTCTTTCCTGTGACACTTCTAAGTTTGGTCTAGGTGCAGTGATTCTTCAAGAGGATAGACCAGTAGCCTATGCATTGAGAACTCTTACCCAGACCATGATGCAATATGCAATATGGTCAACCTATCCAGATTGAAACTGATCACCAACCTCTAGTTACTATTTTGAGAACGCCTATGCATACAGCTCCAGCAAGACTGCAAAGCATGATGCTCAAATTACAGAAGTACAATTTTAATCTTGTTTATACAAAAGGCAAACTTCTTTAGCTTGCTGATATTTTATCCAGATTGCCCAGAAAAAAAAAACACAGAACAGCATAATAATGAGCAACTTGATTTTGAGATCATGGAAGCAAAAACATTTTCTTCCACACATCCTAATGAACTTACACAGCTTCAGATCCAATTCTCCAGAAGCTCAACCTCTTTATCAGTCGAGGATGGCTTTCAAAGCAATCTTGTTTACCAGTAGAAGTGCAAACATATTTTCCATACAGAGATGAAATTTTGTCAGAAAATGGTGTCATCATGAAAGGTTCAAAAGTGATTGTTCTGAAGTCCTTACAACAAGAGTACATTAAGATCTTGCAACATGGCAACCCAGGAACTGATTCTACCAAAAGAAGGGTGATAGGTCTAGTATTCTGGCCTTCTGTGCCAAGAGATATTGAGAAAGTACTTTCATCTTATTCAGTCTGTAACAGTACAAAGCCACATCAACAAAAAGCACCACTTCAGTTAAGCCAGATAACTACCTTGGTCGATGGTAGCCACAGATATCTCTGAGTGGAATGGTCAACATTATTTTGTGTTAGTAGAATCTTATTCAAATTGTTTCAAGACTGACCTACTTCCTAACCTAGCTTCCAGTTCTGTCATTACTAAGTTGAAGCAACATTTTTCTGTACATGGTAGTCCACACAGAGTTATTTCTGACAATGGTCCACAGTTTACAAATCAGCAGTTCAACAGATTTGCGGAAGAGTAGGACTTTGTTCGTATTGCAAGTACTCCTGAACACCAAACGGCTTGGCTGAAAGTACAGTTCAAAGTGCAAAACAGCTGATAGAGAATTCCAGATGTGACAATACAGATGTTTTTCTCAACTTGTTAAATGTCAAAAATATTTCTCAAGATAAACATCTTGGTTCACCTGCCCAGAGACATGTCAAGACAAACCAGAACCACACTACTAATTAGCAGTAATTTATTGGTTCCATGTGCTATGAACAACAAAGTAGTAAAAGCCCAACTGTTGAAAAAGCATTTGTCCTGAAAGTCTTACTATGATAAAAACAGCAAACTGCTCCATTCATTGAAAAAAGGGAAGATAGTGAGGATGCAGACATCAAAAGGTTTTGATTGCATCAGATTTGTGAAAAGTTTGTGTCAAGAGTTGAGATTGTACATTGTGGAATCACAAGGAACAGAATTCAGATGAAATCAGAAGCATTTGTTACCAGTGTCTGAACCAGTGTTACAGCATCTTGCCTGTGACAAAGACTCTAGTTCTCAGAGTGAATTGTCTAATGTTCCTGTTACAAAGAATATTCCGCGAGCAATCCCCGTTCCTCAGAAAATCCCAGAAACTCCTCAAGCCAAACATTCCCCAGTGACTCTCCCTGTTGCTAAACCCAGTCCTAACTATTATGTCACGAGATAGGTCGCATCTCGGATCCTATTTCAAGATACATGGCAACCTGGACATGACTGTCGTTTTTCTTTATTAGTGTCTGTATAATTGCATGCCTATTGAAATGTCATTGTTTATATGAGACAGCACAGTAAAGAGGGAGGATGTAGATCAGTGTGTGTGATATCCCTTTAAGAAGCTTTCCAGTGAGTTAGCAGTGCATATAAGTACTGAGAACGTGCAAGCAAGAGTGCCAGTTTGAGTGAACAGCTAGAGTGTGACCATGCAAGTATGTAGTCAGTTAGTCAGAATGTTCATTTAAGTTTAATGTTCCCACCATCCATCCTGATGTATTTGTATGCACTAAACTACTTAAACAAACACCCAAGCCTCAATGTCTTATTAATGCACATAAGAAGAGCAACATCTACCTTTTGAGGTCAACGTTTTTGCTCTCAACATTGTATATATGTGTGTATCTAGTTTTTCAGCCTTTTTGCTGCTCTGCATGGAAACTCCTATTATAACCAGAATTGGGAATTTGCCTTTACCCCAGTGATGTGTAATGTCAAAGTTGGTATATATAATAAGCAGGGAGTAAGGGGGATATAGAAGGACTCAAAAAGGTATTTTTTGTATTGTTTTAGACTTCATTCAAATTAGACTTGCTTATAAATGGAAACCCCTAATACAGTCAATTTTAGCTAAAGTCAACATCTGTTCAATCGACACAATTTGGTTGACTAAAGCAGACAGCTGACACGTGTGTGAGATCACACAGTCCCTGGGATTGGGGAATATGCCTTTTCTCCAGTATTATGCAATCTCAAAGTTATTACATATAATTAGCAGGAAGTGTGAGGAGTACATATATGCGCCTACTCTGACCCATCGAAATTACGTATCAATGAAATGTAATCAGGAGATCAGGTGATCAGCCCCCCCACACACACACATAAGCACACAAGGAGATGCAGAAGATATGATCCCCTGCGTAAAAATGTGTTTTTTTATTTTGCTTTATATATATGCATGTATATATGTCAATATTTATGCAAAAATAAATTACCGTAAAGTTGAGATGTAAAACGATGAGACAGGAACAATAAAAGTTTATGTTCATGAATGTCTGGATCATCGTAAAGTTTCCCCTGGTAAGTAAACAATCGTCCAACAAAACATAAAAAAAAGTAAAAACATATACATATATATATATATATATACATATATAACAATATATATATATATATATATATATATATATATATATATATATATATATATGTATGTACACACACACACACACACACACACACACACACACACACACACACACACACACACACACACACACACACATTAAATACTGTTAAATGTGATCATTAACCCTCCAATGTACTATGCTGTATCTATGCTACCTCAGGTTGTTTATACAATAGGGTGAGTAGTTGATGGGATATAGATAGATAGATAGATAGATAGATAGATAGATAGATAGATAGATAGATAGATAGATTAGGCATGCAGGAAAATAATGATAACCAATGGGGAACAGCTGTTCTGAGAATACAATATGGACTATGGGATTACCAAACAGAATCCTAGCCTTGGGGTCTATAGGAGGCTTGGATAAATTCTTCCTGCAGGTTGCTGTTTGGAAAGATGTATTAACAGACTGGGAAAATGCTGGTATACATTACAAGTGAAACATGGATCTCTGAGAAGTGTGAAGCCTAGGGAAAAACTGCATAGAAAAAAAGGTACTGTGTTTGGCTTAATAAGCCATGAGAAACAAAGTATAAAAAACAGTAATAACAACTGCTTTTAATAGACTGCAAGTCATTCAAGGTTGTTTATTCCACTAAAGAAACAGTTTGTTTATTGTACCACCTTATGTATTGAATAAACCCCAATTCATCCTGATCAAATTGAAGTTCATGGCTCTCATTTCATGGGATGCTTGGCTGAGAAAATGTGGAATAGAGTTAGTTCCTGAGAAAAACACTACATTTATAAGAATGTTTATCACCTGCAACTGTTAAATCAAGCCAATTTGATCACCTTAATAGTGTGTTGACAGTACCAGTGTAAGCTCATGATTACAGTAAGGATTGGTTTATGTCCTTTCCCCTCTTTTGTTCAATGACTGAGTTGGTATATACAAATTACATGAGGTGTGGGACATGCAAGCCCTTCAACAGGGGGAGAAGGGAGCCTTCACCTACTGCAAAGAATTATGGTTTCCTGTTGTATGCTCCCTACTGATATGTGGGATCTTTCATGCTGCTGTCCTCTAAACTGATTTTCAGCTTGCGTTCTTAAATGTTTAGTGGTATATATATATATATATATATATATATATATATATATATATATATATTTTTTTTTTTTTTTATTTATTTATTTATAGTGAAGACACATTTCATTGAAAAACATACATCATGTAATATTTTATATAAAATTTCCTTTAAAATATTTTTTCCAGGGGGGATCAAGGCCTTCCTGTACTCCTATGTGGCACCCCTTACATAAGTGTACTAACTCCATGGTCATGCTGTGACACCCACGCCTTGGCCCAGAAATCAAGGAGCCTCAATCCTCGCCACTAACACCAGAGAGGGTGTCTCATATAAGAGGAAAGGATAACAAATACGCACAGTAAAGTACAATTTCCCTTAAGTGCACACAGAGATCACAGTCAGTCTGGGGCTGGTTGCTCCCTTGCTCCCCAGGTCCCCAATAAGACTCCCCACTGGCACAGCTGCAGGGTCCAGATCTCAGCTTAGCATGAAAGCTAAAACCTCCACTACCCTCTCTGTCCAACCAGTGCTTTGTGTCCCTGCCCACGTAGCTGACACACACACTCTTAGATAAGTATATATACAACTTCACAGACACTCCTGGGAAAGGCTGACACAGATTCTCTAGCTGTGCCCCTTTACCCACACTATACGGTAGTAATCACTGCCACCACTGGCTAATAATTATCAGCTACCGAAAGGCCCTTAAAAGGGTGTCCAATTATTACAGTGCAATATTATTATCCAATAGTAGTGCAACATAAGCAATCGTAAAGCTTTGGAAGGGCTTATTACAGGATCACTTATAAGCATGCAATGTTCTCGTGAGCTTAATTATCTCTACATAAACCAGCCACAGTTAAGAGGTTTTGATAATATTTAATAATAAATACTAAAAACACAAGGCGATGCTACTACACCACAGTGACACTCAAGAGTTCAGAGATCACACAGAAACTTAAAATAAATCAGTAGTACAGTTCTGACATAACAGAAAAATACTTTTATAGTCCTAGCTATTTCTACAAGAAAACATACTTCTAAAATAACTTACTTGCATAGAGCAAGGCAGTGCTGAGCTGAATAGCCAGATCAAAATGCTTAATAGTTTCTGGTTCTCACTGTTTAAATTGAAACTGCAGTTCTGCTAAATCATTACATAATTTGTTTACACTGTCCTGGTTCCCAGGCCACACTGAAAATGTATTTACATTCTTTTACACATAGAGCAATAAAGGACATTCCACATGTAAATTCTGGTCATTAACTTTAGCCTTAAAACAATAGGCAGGATGCTTACTCCAGACTCATCGACACCAAATTCTAACTTCAAAGGAATAGACAGAAAGTAATTTTAATTTCAAAGGACCAATAAGAAATGCTTGGCTTAGTTTTCCTTACAGCAGATGGCAATGTTGCTACAATCTTGAAGTACACATTTTACAGTGGTTTCTTTCATTTAAGAAACAAGCCTGTATTTTATATTTATATCTACAAATGCCAGAATTATGTATCAAATTCTATTTGACTAGGCTGGCAGCCTTCACCCCTTCTCTACCAGTCTTCATATCTCTCCCTCCTGGATAACTCAAGCTAGTTTTTCAAGTGACTCTTGATAAAAGCCACTTGAGAAATGCTGCTTGAGAAGGTTAGGTCTATCTGACTGTACCTCATCCTATTCCCTGTCTTGAGAGCCCACCTGCATTGGCATTGCTACTCCCACTGCGGTGCTGCCCTGACATATCATATGCTTGCAACCCCAGGCTCCATCTTAGCAACCTGGCATTTTCCTGACTGGCTTTGTTTAACCATGTTAGAGGGTTGTGATCTGTCATTACAGTGAATTTTCTTCCATGCAGATAAGGTTGAAGTTGTTGCAGTGCCCACACTATGGCTAGACATTCCTTTTCTATAGCTGCATAGCATTCCTCCCTGGGTTGGAGCCTATGACTGAGATAAAAAACTGGGTGCTCTTCCCTCATGAAGAAATCTACCTAATTACAGCCCCCACCCCATGGTTCAAAGCATCCACTTGCACAACAAATTCTTTGCTGTAATCTGGACTGGCTAGCACAGGGTGTCCTCCCAAAGCATCTGTAAGCTTCTGGAATGCCTGCTCACATGCTGGGGTCCACACTACCTTATCTGGCCTGTTCTTCCTTGTCAGGTCTGTGAGGGGAGCAGCAGTGGTACTATAATTGGGAACAAACTTTCTGCAGTACCCTGCTGTCCCTAAGAATGCCCTCACCTACGTTTTGGTAACAGGTGCAGGCCATGCCTGAATGGCTTCCACTTTGGCAGGTTTTGGCCTTATCTTACCACTCCCCACTCTATGTCCTAGGTAGGAGACCTCTGCCATACCCACCTGACATTTGCTCGGCTTAATGGTCAACCCTGCCCTCTGTAGTCTGCCCAGCACCTCCCTGACATGCTGAAGGTGCTCTGGCCAGGAATGGCTGTAGATGGCAATATCATCTAGGTAAGCAAGGGCAAACTCTCCTGCTCCTGCTAGGATATTATCTACCAGCCTCTGGAAAGTCGCTGAGGTATTCTTCATCCCAAAGGGCATCTTTGTGAACTCGTACAAGCCAAAAGGAGTCACAAAGGCTGACTTCTCTCTAGCACTGGGGGTCAAGGACACCTGCCAGTAACCCTTGGTAAGATCAATGGTTGTAAGATACTTAACCCCACCCAGCTGCTCTAGGGCCTCATCTGTCCTAAGCATGGGGTAAGCATCCGACTCTGTGTGACTATTCAATTTCCTGTAGTCCACAGAGAACCTGGTGCTACCATCCTTCTTTGGCACCAGCACCACCGGGGAGGCCCAGGGACCGTTGGACTCTTGAATCACCCTTAGTTCCAACATCTCCTGTACCTTTTCCCTCAGTGTCTATCTGACTCTCTCAGGCACCCTATAAGGGGCCTGTCTAATAGGCTTTTGGGGTCCTGTATTCACCTGGTGCTGCACCAGGTGGGTGCACCCTGGTTTCCCAGTGAACATGTCCCCAAATTCCTGCAACACTGCTCAGATTTCTTGAACCTGGGTAGGAGATAGCTACTGGGACATTGCTACCCCTTCCACTGAGGTGTCAGCCCGAGCCTCACTGAGGAGATCAGTCCCCAGATCTCCCTCAGACTCCTCCTGCAATCCACTGCAAATGCTCAGCACAAGGGCCTCCCTATCATGGTAAGGTTTCATCATGTTAACATGGTACAATTTGTGCCCCTGCCATCTGCCTAGCAGTTCCATAATGTAGTTAACATTACTTACCTTTCTTACCACCTTGTAGGGACCCTCCCAAGCTGCTTGCAGCTTGTTGTGCCTGACAAGAATGAGAACCATTACCTGCTACCTCACAGCATACTGTCTAGCTCAAGCATTCCTGTCATACCACACTTTTTTTCTGTTGTTGGGCTTCTGCCAGGTTCTCCTGGGCAAAGCCCATGAGTTCTCTGAGCCTTGTCCTGAGGTTTAAGACATATGCCACAACAGACTCCTTGTGAAACTCACACTCACCTTCCCACTCATTTCAAATTAAATCTAGAGGTCCCCTCACCCTATGCCCATACAGCAACTCAAAGGGTGAAAAACTTGTGGATTCCTGGTGAACCTCTCTGTAAGCAAACAACAGATGTGGCAAATATTTGTCCCACTCCATCCTAAACTGATCTGCAAATGCCTGTAGCATGAACTTGATTGTAGAGTTTAACCTCTCAACAAGACCATTAGTCTGGGGATGGTCTTCATGTGCTTCACCCCATAGGACTTCCACAGACAAGCCGGCAGGTCTGACATAAAATTGGCACCTCTGTCAGACCGTATTTCTTTTGGGAAACCCATCCTGCTGAAAATCTCTAACAAAGCATTTGCCACCTTCTCTGCCTCAATGGAGGACAAAGCCACTGCCTCAGGGCATCGTGTAGCATAATCCACTACCATTAGGATATACTTTTTCCCTGTGTAACTTGGGGTACTCAGAGGACCCACAATATCTATAGCTACCCCCTGAAATGGCTCCTCAATCACAGGCAAAGTCATCAAAGGAGCTCTCACCTTGCCTCCTGCTTTTCCTACCTTTTGGCACTGCTCACAGGTCCTGCAGTACCCTGTTACAGCTCTGGAAATTCCAGGCCAATAAAATTTCTGCATAATATGCCTCTTTCTATGTTTTATGCCCATATAAACTGCAAAGGGAATATCATGGGCTATGTCTAGAAGCGCCAGATGGTAGGCTCTGGGCACTATCAACTGCTGTACTCTCTCACCTTCTAGCCCACCCTCAGGGGTCCACTCTCTGTATAGTAACCCTTTGTCCCAGTATACAGATTCCCCCTTTCCTTGAGAATCAGGTGCCTCCCTAGCTATCTGCCTCAGGCCTTGCAATATCAGGTCTGAGAGATGAGCCTGTCTCAGCTCTCTCCTTGTAACCCTTCCCAGCTCCCCTTCCACAAGAAGTCTGGCATCCTCTGACAACGGTGTCTCACTGTCAGCCTGGGTACTATTACTCACCTCTACCTTTGCAGTCACTCTGTCCAAGGGACCATCAGTACCCACAAGCAGCTGTGGCTCACCTTCAGTCTCACTGCTAGAGAGTAGCTCCCTTCCTAAAGTAACCACCTCACCAGTCCTGGCTGCAAGTATGCAGTCTGTCTGGGTCTGCTTGTCTCCAAGCCTGACTGCGTGTAACTGCACAAGCACAGGGTACTGCATTATCAAAATCATTCCCTATCAGGACATCTGCAGGTATATCCTCAAACACACCTACTTGCTGCCTTCCTTTTCCACCCTCCTAGTCAAGGTGAACCCTAGCCAAAAGTATTTGGAATGGGATCCCTCCTAAAGCCCTGACTGGAGTAGACTGCCTAGGCACGTAATGCTCCTCTGTAACCATTGCAGGCTTTACAATGGTTATATCATTGGCTGTGTTTCTCTTGGCAATGGCCTCTTTGCCATTCACTACAATAGGATATAGCCTCTGGTGGCAGTTTGGTGCCCTTGTTGTCCCAAGACAACTTACTGTTCATAGGTTCATAGATTATTACTAGGCAAACTGCCCTTGTAGGTTATTTTGAGCCTAGCCAATTACTCAATGTGAGAATCAAACCCTGCACCTTGTGTCTGTAAGGTAAACACCTTCACCATTAGGCCAACCTCCCATCCCCCCTGTTGGCATTTTGTCTTTTCCACTTACTGGCTCCCTCACCTTGGGTTCCCCACCTTGCCTCCGTGGACACCTGTATGCCACATGACCCCACTGGTTGCATTCAAAACATTTTTTCCTAGCTCCTGGATGTGTAGCTGGATTAGTGGCTTCCCTTGTTACTGGCAGATTCTGTTGGGGCAGTCTGTGATTCCCACCATGGGTTCCTTTAGACTCATGAGCAGTATGGGGGTCCCCTTCCTGTGCAGGGCTGCCCTGCTGGCCAGGTATAGGTCTCCTTTCTTCCCTAACTCATCTGAAGTAGAACATTGTCTATCAGTTAACCAGATCCTCATGTCCTCAGGCAAAGAGCTAAGGGCTTGTTCCCTCACCAAAAGGTCTGCCAGCCCTTCAAAAGTGGTGACCTAACATCCATTCACCCAGCTATGAAAATAAGTGTTCACTTCAGCAACATATTCACATACATTTTCATCTGCCTTGCATCAATGCTCACAAAACTTTTTCCTATACATTTCAGGTGTTAGCTTAAAACATTCTAAAAGACATTTTTTACAGCAGTATAATCAAATCAGACAGAGTCAGGCATTTTTGATGGAAAAGTTGCAGCTTTCCCTTGGAGTAAGGGGGTCAGGAACCGTACCCTGAGCCTTTGGTTAACACTATACTGTTGGCATACACTCTCAAACATATGAATGAAACTATCAAAATTATCCCCCTCTTTAAATTGTGGAAGAAATGTATTGACCTCTTGTGCTTCTGGGCTCCAGTTACTCCCTTCCCCATTACCTCCATGACTCTGGTGAAGAGTCAGCATTTCCCTCTCTTGCCTCCTCTGACGTTCCTTTTCTTCGGCTTCTGTCTCCAAATGCCTGACCTCCAACTCAAGTCTCTTTAGCTCCAGCTGGATTTTTAAGTCCACTTCAGAAAGTTTGAGCTGTCCATTTTCCGAGGATATTGTATCTCTACTTCCAGTCTGATTGTCCTTCGCAGAAAGGTTGAACTGTCCATTCTCCGAGGATATTGTATCTCCACTGCCAGTCTGATTGTCCTCCTGGATGCTGTTTTATGATGCAGCTGTAACCAAGGCTGCAATCAGGTCTGCCTTAGTCAGGTTTCCATTCACCAGTCCCCTAGTCTGGACCATTTCCACCAGCTGGCTCCTTGTCAGTTTTCCATACTCCTCTGCTGACATGCTGCCTGGTCACCCTGACTAACTAAGCTAACAAAAGAAATAAAACAATTGTGATCTGAACTCTGAGTATTCACTGTATGGCTGATTCAGAGTACAAAGCACCTTCAGAGATCACTGTACATAAGCTACAAGATTCACTCTACCCACACCACTACAAGCTAATTAGTATTTGACAAACAAAAAGAATAAAAAACTTTACCGACCAGGTAAAACAAATATATCAGCAAAA
The DNA here is from genome assembly GCF_019279795.1 of Protopterus annectens. Lineage (NCBI taxonomy): Eukaryota > Metazoa > Chordata > Ceratodontiformes > Protopteridae > Protopterus > Protopterus annectens. The sequence continues at coordinate 1,636,034,554 of NC_056729.1, forward strand.
ATGAACACGCAGCTTAGGATAAAATTTAATTCCAATCTCGTAATGAGCAAACGAAACAGTTCCACAATACACTCAAGCGCTTTCACCCGGGCTCTCCCAGGCTTTGTCAAGATAACTAACACAAATTTCATATGTCTTTTATACAATTCTTTAAAACTAATAATTGGATTAATACATCAATTATACAATTAATAAATCATGTGATAAAACCCTATTGACTTATTTAAACCTAAAGTTTACCTTGCAACTGTGAGTGATACAAGCTTTAAACTACTTCACTGTTATTATCTAAAAGTTACACAATATTTAAAATACTAAAAAATGTACTATTCAAAAAACAAAATATTTATACAAAATAAGGTTTTTGTATAGTCGTTGTTTTATATTAAAATTACACATAAACCCAAAATAAAGCACCTTGTTTCTATTTTTACAGCTGCAACTATTGTGAACAAGAAATAAGAAATATATGCCTACTTATTCAAACCCTAAGTTGTTAAACAATGGGAATAAAAACTAATAATACAAACAAACTGCACAGTGTGAACTGTGAATACTCCCAAGGACCTAACCAACTAAAGTTTAGCTCTCCTTAGTTTGAGTACACTACTTATACTGATGGTTTCATTTAACCCAGGTGACCTAGAGGCATTTAATCTTAGTTGCCATAGCAGCTCCCTGTACTCTAGGGACGTTTCCCAATCACCTCCCCTGGGGTTATGTGTAACTTGTTCTAACACTAAAAACTTTAGAGTCATTTGCTTGCAAGTTAAAGAATGTTTGTAAAAAGCATTTGTTACCTTCTTTTTACTTATTTCATATAAATGTTCATAGACTCTTTTCTTTAGTGCCCTTTCGGTTTTGCCAACATAAAAACCATAGCAGTGTTGGCAAAAACCTAAATAGACCACCCCTTTGGTGTTACAATTAAAGTGGCCTGGTGAAATAATATTGGCCCTCCTAGATTTCAAATATAGACCCTTATTATTCACAATTAAAGAACATTGCCTACAAGAATTACATCCATAAGTCCCGAACTTTAATTGAGTATTGCAGGCCTTTTTTAGTTGGTTCCTTTCAAATGGGTCCTTAAGGTTCAAATTTCTCCTTCTCACAAATTGTGTTTTTTCCGGAATAATTTTATTAATCTCGTCATTCATAGACAAGACGGGCCAATATTTATGGATGATGCTCTCTATTTGTAAACTGTTCATATTAGAGGTGTAAAGGAAGGAATTTTCTTTCTCAACATAACTTTTATGTTTGTTAATTAAGTTATTAGCTGAATCTTCCCCTAATAGTGGAAAATATTGGTCCACCCTTTTGGACGAAATCTCTTTGGCTAATATATCAAATAAATGTAATGGGTAATCTTTTTCCAAAAACAGTGTTCTAAGAAATTGTACTTCATTTTGAAACAAATTGTCTTCACTACACATACGGGAGCCTCTAATAAGTTGACTCTTTATGATCCCCTTTTTTTGGAATAACGGATGATCACTTCCAAAGTGGAGAAACATGTTAGAATAACTGCCCTTTCTAAATATACTAGATTGAAACGAATTTGTTTCAAAATTTCTTTCTAAGTTAACGTCCAAATAGTGTAAATAGTTAGGACTTATTGAGTGAGTAAATTTCAAAAAATCAGTGGTAGAACCAATATATCTCATAAATTTTTCAAAATCATTCAAATCACTTCTCTACAAGATACAGATATCATCAAGGTATCACTGGTAGTGTATAATTTGCTTAACCCATTCAGAAGCAAAAATATAATTCGACTCCCAATAATGAAGAACTGTGTTTGCGTAAGCTGACGCACATGGAGTCCCCATAGCTACTCCTCTTTTTTGTTTGAAAAGTTCTCCATTAAAGGAAATAAAATTGTTACTGAGGATCACATCCATAAATTCTACCAACAAACCTGTAATATTAGCACTAAGACCTGCAGAGCAGGTAATTACCTTACTAAACCATTTTAAGCCTATAGCATGTGGAATGCTGGGGAACAGATCTACTATGTCAATAGTGATCATATACTTTGTATATGTAAAGTATTCCCGTTTCATGTTTCTTAGGAATTCCCATGAAACTTTACAGAGGTGTTGAAATGATGCCACCAAGTTTTTTACCATAATATCTATAAATTTCCCTAATGGTTCAGATATTCCGTTGGCTCCTGCCACTATAGGTCTAAATCGCAATGGGCTCAACCCTTTATGAACCTTCGGGATACCAAATATTACTGGTGTTAAAGGTTTTGGCACCAAAAGGTAGTTGTACAGTTGTTCGTTGAGTGCACCTTGCATAAGGTGGTCCTCTAGCATATACTTAATTTTTGCATAGGCTATATTGCGTTCGTTAAGTGAAACTTCGCTGTATTGTTCTGTGTCATGCAATAAGGTGTGGAGGGTTGCTTCATAGTCGTGTCTATACATAAGCACCACACCCCCACCCTTATCCATTTTCATTACCCTGATGTCCTCTGTTCTCAACAGGTTAATTAGTTCAAATGCTTCATTGGGAAGGTTATTAGGATGTGTTGTACCCATATTACCTTTTATATTCCTGATTTCTGTTTCTACTAACTCCTCAAAGATTTTTAGAGCTGGGTGGAGCGGAGGATTAAAAGTACTGGCCCTATGAAATAAATTGGGTGTGTAATTACTACCTCTAAAATAAATGTTTAAATTAAGTTGTCTCATAAATAATTTCAAATCCAACACTGTTCTGGTAGTATTTAAGGGATGAGTGGGGACAAAGTGTAACCCCTTAGTAAAGAGATCGAAATGAACAGTGTTCAATTCGACATCTGTATAATTATAGATGGTAAAATTGTCTTGTTTGCAAACCTTGCAAATATTCGAGGTCACACTACCCACTTCATCTACAGAGATTATTGCCTCCTGGGTTTGTTCCATCTCTGTGCTTGGGGGGGGGGGTGAATTCTCTGTTCACTTGCCTCCCCAGAGCATAGTGAAAAACCTGACTGGGCCCTTGATTTGATTTTTGGGCTAATCTTTCACTTCTCCTGGGGGCCTGTGTGTCAAGTGTAGCTTCATTGTCATCTTCTGCATTATTGAAGGTGTTATTGTTGTTTGGTTTGCTATTATACCATCTTCTTTTATTATTAAAAACATAGGCTGTCCCATTTCTGTAATCTACTAGATCACGTTCCAATTTTTTATCTTCCTAGAGACAACCCTCATACAATGATCATCTACTTCTTTAAATGCACATTCATAGTCCTTTTTAATACTGTTAAAATTATTATTATTAACAATTGTATTATTAAGAGTATTAACCTCACCTAGTAATGCAGCAGCTTTTGTTTCATAGTCTTTGACCATTAGGTTCAACATATCCAGTCCAGCCTTATTGAACAATTCAGTCAGTTCATTAAATAAATCGGAACCAGGTACAGCGTTATTTGGAAATTTACTAAACCGTAAACCTTTCGGAATACGCTGTACTCTGATACATTCAGTCAGATATTGTATCTCCAACTGTGCTGCTTTGTATGCGTATAACTTGATATTCAAGTCATGTAGTGATTGTTCAAGGTAATCGCTGTTAAAAGTAGAAACATGAACAGTACCTTGGTTAAACGAGAAACCCTTCGTAGTCCATTTATTAAAGTTAAAATCTTTCACCACAAAACAGCTCCCTGCTGATTTCAGAACTTGTTGTCTGCTGGGTTGATCAGTTGAACTTTGCCCCGCCAATCGTGAGTCATCCGAAACTCCCGGTGAAGAGTTTGTTTTATGTCCCGAGAATGGGATTGATTCTCTGGCAAGTTGTTGTTGATTCGGTGGTATTCTATTCGAATCCCCACTACTCTCCTGCGTTAGTAGACCACTAAGTTGTGACAAAAGGCATATCACCTGTTTAAATTCGCCCCTCATCACCGGGGCATCATCTGATAACTGCTGCTTATCTTCCAAAATATTAGGCAAAACACCAAAATCCAAGCTCCCCGACCTTTCCGCCATGAAAAAAACAAGTAAAAACAAACGAAAAGAATAAAAAACTTTACCGACCAGGTAAAGCAGCTGTAACCAAGGCTGCAATCAGGTCTGCCTTAGTCAGGTTTCCATTCACCAGTCCCCTAGTCTAGACCATTTCCACCAGCTGGCTCCTTGTCAGTTTTCCATACTCCTCTGCTGACATGCTGCCTGCTCACCCTGACTAACTAAGCTAACAAAAGAAATAAAACAATTGTGATCTGAACTCTGAGTATTCACTGTATGGCTGATTCAGAGTACAGAACACCTTCAGAGATCACTGTACATAAGCTACAAGATTCACTCTACCCACACCACTACAAGCTAATTAGTATTTGCCAACTAATTAATATGTGATGTGGACATCCCACAAATGTGAAGTGGATCCCACAGCTGCAAACCACATGTGATGCCTGCACCCTGGCTCAGCAATCAAGGAGCCTCAATCCTCACCACTAACACCTGAGAGGGTGTCTCATATAAGAGGAAATAATAACAAATACACACAGTAAAGTACAATTTCCCTTAAGTGCACACAGAGATCACAGTCAGTCTGGGGCTGGTTGATCCCTTGTTCCCCAGGTCTCCAGTAAGACTCCCCACTGGCACAGCTATAGGGTCCAGATCTCACCCTAGCTGGCAAGCTAAAACCTCCAGTACCCTCTCTGTCCAACCAGTGTTTCGTGTCCCTGCCCATGTAGCTGAAACACACACTCTTAGAGATAAGTATTTATACAACTTCACAGATACTCCTGGGAAAGGCTGACACAGATTCTCCAGCTGTGCCTCTTTACCCAGACTATACGGTAGTAATCACTGCCACCACCAGCTAATAATTATTAGCTACCCAAAGGCCCTTAAAAGGGTGTCCAATTATTACTGTGCAATACTATTACATAAACAATCTTAAGGCTTTGGAAGGACTTATTACAGGATCACTTATAAGCATGCAATGTACACTAGAGCTTAATTATCTCTACATAAACCAGCCACAGTTAAGAGGTTTTGAAAATATTTAATAATAAATACTAAAAACACAAGAAAATACTACTACACCACAGTGCCACTCAAGAGTTCAGAGATCACTCAGAAACTTAAAATAAATCAGTAGTACAGTTCTGACATAACAGAAAAACACTTAGTCTAACCCTTATAGTCCTAGCTATTTCTACAAGAAAACATACTTCTAAAATAACTTACTTACATAGAGCAAGGCAGTGCTGAGTTGAATAGTCAGATCAAAATGCTTAATAGTTTCTGGTTCTCACTGCTTTAATTGAAACTGAAGTTCTGCTAAAACATTACATCATTTGTTTACACTTTCCTGGTTCCCAGGTCACACTGAAACTGTATTTACATTCTTTTACACTTAGAGCAATAAAGGACATTCCATATGTAAATTCTGCTCATTAACTTTAGCCTTAAAACAATAGGCAGAATGCTTACTCCAGACTCATCGACTCCAAATTCTAACTTCAAAGGAATAGACAGAAAGTAATTTTAATTTCAAAGGACCAATAAGAAATGTTTGGCTTAGTTTTCCTTACAGCAGATGGCAATGTTGCTACAATCTTGAAGTTCACATTTTACAGTGTTTTCTTTCATTTAAGAAACAAGCCTGTATTTTATATTTACAAATGCCAGAATTATGTATCAAATTCTATTTGACTAAGCTGGCAGCCTTCACCCCTTCCCTAACAGTCTTTACACATGCAACCACAGAGAAAAAAGAAAAGACTATACAGAGTGAATCACTGTTGGTACACCTACACAAAGGATGCAGTTCTCTATACAACATGAGGGTGGGGATTGTAAGGTATGAATGGAGCTCTAAACGAATTTGCATTGTAATTCCTACAATCCTAACATCCTAAGACACCCCAGCAGTTATTGTGTCCAACCTTCTATAGCCTTCTATGAAACATGATTTGATGACATGCATTTTCAATGATTTTTTTAAATCATTTGTAATTTTATATATATATATATATATATATATATATATATATATATATATATATATATGTGTGTGTGTGTGTGTGTGTGTGTGTGTGTGTGTGTGTGTATATATATATATATATATATATATATATATATATATATATATATATATAAGGGACGATAGGGCAGGAGGTTAGTGCAGCTTTTATTTTATACAATTACTACTTTAATAATTTTGCTTTTTCTGGTTAGTAAAAGTGGGATTATAAATGACTATCATGATTTGGAATCAGTTTTATAGATAAGGGCTATATTCTTCTGTTTAAGCTGTTCTGTAGAGTCTGGAGAAGAAATCAACTTTGTAGGAGATTGCTGCTCGAAGAATTAATGCGACTTGTTTAAACTACACACTTGGACATTATGGGGAGACCCCCACTAAATATCCAACAAAAAGTATCACCTGTATGAAGAAAGCTCTCCTGAAAACTTGTACCCACAAAAAATCCACCTGAAGTCAGACATCAACTGATAAGGGAGACCCCCACTAAATATCCAACAAAAAGTATCACCTGTATGAAGGAAGCTCTCCTGAAAACTTGTACCCACAAAAAATCCACCTGAAGTCAGACATCAACTGATAAGGGAGACCCCCACTAAATATCCAACAAAAGTATCACCTGTATGAAGAAAGCTCTCCTGACAACTTGTACCCACAAAAAATCCACCTGAAGTCAGACATCAACTGATAAGGTTAAAACTTGTACTTTAATGCTTTGCTATTTCCCTGTAAGCTGCTGACTTGGGTCTAAAGGCACTTGTAGTCTGCCCCATAATAATTTTAGGCTCTCTCCAGTCTTTAACTTAGCCAGCCCCTGGCAGTAGTCCTAGCCTGGAATCAAACCCAGGATATTGTATTACTTTCTTTCATTTTCCTCTCAGCCCTGTAATTCATACACTGGAACTGAAACTCCATATCTTGGAGTTAGAGTAGCAAACTAACAAAAACCCTCTAGCTATACCATTTATAATCCACCCTCTGTTTATACAACAGAATACAATACAGCTATACTAACTGCAGACATTAAATACTGTCTAAACTTTAGCTTACAACAATACCAAATACTTTACCCTATATAACAATTGGAGATAGTTAACTTTTGGAAGACTGTTGTTTGGGCCCCGCTCCACTTCCCTCCCTGCCCCCAAATTCTACCCGCCCCCAGTACCTCTACATTTATAGATACTTAACCACACCCCCTACTCAAACATCCTATCAGCCATTACTTCTATTCCCTTGCCTACCTGTTCTTCCATCCTATCACTTCTCTCTATATACTCTCCCCTCCCACTCTGACACCTCACACTGGTAGTAACTCCTTCTGCTTTACTGTCTGTTCAACAATTACCATTATGTTCCACTACTATTTACTACCCATTCTGTTAATCACCTATGTACTCACCATGTATGAAAACCAGACGCCTACAGATCATCAATAACCCAAAGGGCATACTTCCTCCCCAACTATAAAGCATCACACTTTCAATCATATCTATGACAAAGGATACAGCTCAAGCCATTATAAACTCCTCCAGCCCACCAACCCCATGCACACTAACTGCAAACCTAGACAATACTATAAACTCCTACATAAACTATTGAGGCGTATAGTTAAATACAGACCAAGTATCATACTCTGTGGAGACATTCACCCTAACCCAGGTCCTTCCACCACTGATATCCACACCCCCAGTAACTGCAACCTAAGCCATCCACCTAGAATTAATAAACCAGATAACTCTCTTCTGATCTGTCATCTCAATATTAGGAGTATTAATAACAAGGTACATTAATTACATTCTCTCCTGGCTGTCCACTCTCCTGAGATACTCTGTCTAACTGAGACCTGGCTAAAGCCTAACACCACTGACAATGAGGTGTTACCCCCTGGCTATAATATACACAGGCTTGATCGTATATCCAGGAAAGGGGTGGGGTAGCTATACTGTATAAATCTGAGTTAAACCTAACCACAGATGTAAACCAACCACCTCAGATTAACAACTCAGAAATTCTGGCCACTAAACTGCAGCTTTACAAAAGCAAATGCATTTACATCATTTGCATGTATATCCCCCCAGGAAATAACATAGCCACACTGGAAGAAACTCTTCACTGGCTGTCCTGTCATTACCCTCAAGAAACCCTATTGCTGGGAGACCTTAATATAAATTGGGAAACCTGTTCCTCTGAATCCCCCTCTACCCACATCAATCTACATGCTTTCACACAAACTATAACTTCCCCTACCAGGCTAGGTAAACCCAACCAAAAAGAAAGTATACTTGATTGGGTGCTTGTAAATAGTAATCCCCAACTTTACACTGTGGGGACCTTTCCCAATGGTCTAAGTGATCATCTCTTCACTTATGTAGTTAAGCAAAAAGTTATTAACTCACAACCACCCATACTCAGGAAAGTCAGGCACGAAAAACACTTTGATTAGGCAAAATTCCAACAGGAACTTACCTCTTGCAACTGGTCTGTACTAAAACACCTACCCCTAGAGGAGGCTGTACTTTATTTTAACAACAAATTTCTAGAAATCCTTAATCTGCATGCACCTGTCCACTCAAAGCAAACAAAAGTAGCTACAGCACCATGGCTTACCAAAGAGTCCAGGCAAAAAATCCATATTAGAAACAAATTATGGGCTCAATGGCTGTTCGCTAAAGACACCCTAGACCATGTTAAGTACAGACAAGTCAGAAATGACACCAAAAAAGCAATTCTAAATGACAAAAAACAATATTACTGCAAAATCCAGGCTGAAAACCAAAACAATCCTCAAAGTTTTGGGCTAGTCTAAATAACCTACTCCACCCAGGAAAAATGTCCACTCCCATCCCCACTGGTTTCATTGACAAATCTCCTAAAGAAGTCTCAGACAATTTCAACTACTTCTTTACTGAAACAATTCAAACTCTAGCTAGCCAACTTCCTCCTAGCCCCCCCAGCCCTGACAAGACCACCCCTTTAGATAGACTCTCATTCAGCTTCCAACCAGTTCCCACCTCACTCATCCGCACCCTTATCAAAAAACTAAAACCCACCACTCTATCTGCTGACCAACTACCTGCTGAATACCTTCAAAAATCAGCGGATGCTATAGCTTATCCACTATCAATATTAATTAACCGTACCATAGCTGAAGCAAAAATTCCCACCATTTGGAAAACATCCTATATTATCCCACTACATAAAGGAGGCACCTCCACTGAACTCTCCAACTATAGACCCATAGCTATACTTTCAGCACTTGCAAAAATATTGGAAAAATGCATACACAAACAACTCATGCACCACCTAATCCAAAATCACCTCTTGTCTGATACCCAACACGGCTTTCGACCTTACCACAGTACTACCTCAGCTCTACTTGCCTTTACCAACACAATAAACATCAACCGCAATAATAATCATATCTCTTCATCCCTCTTCTTGGATCTCTCCAAGGCATTTGACATGGTAGATCACCAACTTTTGTTACACACTATGCAAACATTCAATCTAGACTCTAATGCCCTATTATGGTTCAATTCCTACCTGACTGGGAGGCAACAGGCTGTTCTCTGGCAGAACAAGCTTTCTATACTACTACCAAACACCCTTGGAGTACCACAAGGCTCCATATTAGGGCCCCTACTGTTCTCAATTTTCATTAATGACTTATATACTGTCATCCCAAATGTCAGCTGTATTTAATATGCTGATGACTCCACTCTGGTTTGCTCAGCCACATCTCTTGCAGAGTTGAAGAAAGCTACCCAGTCCACCTTTAATATTGTACAAAACTGGCTCACTAGTCGAAAGACTATTATTAAATCCCAAAAAAACTAAAATATTGTTATTCACACCTACTCAAAGGTCTCCAACTTTCTCTTTCACCATTAATGCAAAGGATGGGACTCTAATCTCCCCAGAGCCTTCTACAAAACTGCTCGGTGTCATTATTGACAATAACCTAAAATTTGAACTTCATGTTAATCAAATAATAAAAAACACCAATAAAAAACTTGGCTCATTGTATAGAATTAAAACCTTTCTAACCCCTCCAGCCAAAACTGCCATTGCCCACTCACACCTAATTTCAACACTTACATATGCTTCCCCCCTTCTGTCTAATCTAAATAAGTCATTACTTAACAGACTGTCTACCTGTTACAATCACATTGCCAGATTTGTCACTGGCCAGCCATGCAGAACCCACCATTGCATGAACCTCAAACAGCTTGGGTGGCTAGAATTCCCCAATCTTATACAATATAACCTTCTGATTATAGCGTACAAGATTCTCTATAATCCAGATAACACACCAGCTCTTAGAGATAGTATCACTGCCCAAACTAATCAGGGACTGCTTAGATCCTCTAATAGACTTCAGATTCTTACAATCAAAACCAACGACACAGCAGGAGGTTCTCTCTTGGCAAATTCTGCAGGTAGAACATGGAATCAACTCCCAGCTGATATTACCATGATCTCCTCCCCACGTGAATTTAAGATCAAGCTTAAACAACATCTGGCACTAAACTGGCTTTGTCACTGTAATAAACCTGGCTAGCCATCTTTAATTAATGTACAAACATGTCAATGGAAATGTGTTTTTCATTTCTCCTCACTATAACTACTGCTAACAAATGTCATGTAACTGTCTGCTTTTGAATGTCAAAACATTAACTGTAATTACTTATCTGTATTTAGTCTGCATTGCTATGTTCACCTTTCTTCTATCATATTGTCCTTATTGTAATGTTTTATTTTGTACCCATTGGAGCTTTTCTCGCCGGGCTTCCGCTGAAAATGGACATGTATCCAGATCAGACTATCCCGGTCAACAAATGTAAAATAAATAAAATAAAATAAATAAAAAAAAAAAAAATATATATATATATATATATATATATATATATATATATATCTATCTATATATATATATATATATATGCATGTGTATGTGTGTATGTGTCTGTGTGCATATATATATATATATATATATATATATATATATATATATATATATATATATGTGTGTGTGTGTGTGTGTGTGTGTGTGTGTGTGTGTGTGTGTGTTGTGTATGTATATATATATATATATATATATATATATATATATATATATATATATATATATATATATACATATATATATATATATATATATATATATATATATATATATATATATATCTATGTGTTTAACATTTGTTTACCGAGAAAGTCCGACTGGACACAGGTCCTTTTTCAGTGGAGACCCAGGGAAAAAAGCTCCATGAGTAACAGTAAATTTTAATGCACGACTTACAATAATCAATAAAATATAAAGTAAACAAAATGTAGTATACATAATAAAATACAAATTTGTTACATATAAATCCAAAAACAAATGATGTTGGGGAAAAGAACCACTGGTGTGTAAAAGCAAACAAAGTCAAGAAGTAAAAATGAGAAATACAACCAGTGGTACACAGCAGAGGTAGATCGAAATCGTAGTTTAACGTAAAGAATAAAACAGAGATGAGTGCTTTCACATATAGCTTCTTCAGATCAAAAAACAGAGTAAAACACTAGCTGCTTATAGTACAAACTCAATAGTGCATCCAATGAATGAAAGAGGCATTTTCAGGTTGCTAGGTACTTAGAACTCATAATTAATCACCAGCACTTCCTAAAGTCAACCTGGAAATAATATGCTTTAAGCCAAGATAAAAAACAAGTGCATATGTGTACACACCTACCATATGCAAAACATATAAAACTTAATATATGTAAAAGCTGTAATGTCTAGCGTTAAAAATAATAATAATATTAAAAACATGTATATAATGTAAAACTGTGAATGAAATGACTAAGGACTATCTCTGTGTATATGCATATATCTCTCATGTATCTAGAGACAAAGTATTATTCAAATATCAGTGGAAACAATGTGTATAGCTTAATGTATGATAACTAAATAATGTATAGATTCATATCACAATAAACTTCACTGTACATTATAGTTAACACTCAAATGCACCAAATTTATAGCTAAGCACAACAGATAAATTGGTCTGAGTCACCAAAGACTAGACAGAAAGAGGTTATCTCTTATTTAGGGGTCTAGCTCTCAGTGCAGATTGTATTGAGACATATTCATTTAGGCCAGGGAACAATGGGCCCCTAGTTTAAAGATCCACTTCATCTCTGCTTGGTACATTTTATTAACCAAATCACCCATTCTGACATCTAGGTTTAACACCTCTAACACTAAAAATGTGAAATCATGTCCATCACCAAATGTGTTCATATGCTTCACTACTGCATTGTAATTCAGACCACTCCGTGCACAATATAAATGATCCTGTATCCTCTCCCTCAAACGTCTGTTATTCTTGCCAACATAGAAGCTTTTGCAGGTTATACAATGTGCTAAGTAAACTAAATCTTTAGTGTTGCAGTCTGCAATTGGAAAATGTGTAAAAGACTTATCATAGACAGGATGTATATATCTCCCCAATTCATCAATATAGTTGCAAAAAGAGCAACTATTACACTTGGCAGTATATGGTGCTACATTCTCAATTTTTGCCGTATAGATTTTTTATTTTTGTAACCAAATCTAGGTCTTTCACCCACCACACTGGAAATATCTGTCAGTTCCTAAAATGGGCCAGTGTCTAAGTATAATCTCCCTGATGTTCTTTTCATCACGTGAGAATGCAAAGCTAAGAAATGGAACTAAATCCTTAGCCTTGTTGTCCACAGGTTGTGATGTTAGAAGTTGAGAAAAATGCGGTTTCACTCTGGTTTGTCTACACTTTCTAGTGTTTTGTTGCGCATACTGTAACTCATCATCATGGTACCCTCTAGAGATAAAGTCAGCATATATCTGATCTAGTCCTACTTCAAAATGTTCGTCATTACTATGCAGGCAACTTATCCTCAGATTCTGTCCTTTCAAGACATTACGAAAAACATGACCAGGGTGCATATTAATATGATGTACATACGTAGGTCTATAGCATTCCTTTCTGAAAAGTTTAGTCTCAGTGCTATTGTTTGCACTCTTAACCAACAAAATATCTAAGCACTCTATTTTCACCTTGGAGTATTTGAATGTAAATTTCAAAAAGCTGCTGCTTATATTCAAGCCTTTGACAAATCGGTGTAGTTGTAATAAATCACCTCTCCACAACAAAAACAGGTTGTCTACAAACCGTCTGTACAAGGGCACATATGATATATAATAATCAGAGTTGTACATCACATCATCCTCCCAACTTGACATGACCAGGTTGGCGTAGTTATTGGCACATGAAGTGCCCATAGCTACGCCAGAGGTCTGCAGGTAGTACTTCTCATTAAAGGTGAATGCATTGTTCTCTAACACCATTTCCATCAGTAGGCATAAGAAATCTATATGTCTAGAATCATATATGCTCTTATTCATTAGAACCTGTTTAATCATCTGTATGCTATCATAATTCAGTATGCAAGTAAATAAGGATGCTACATCCATGGTGACCAACAAGCCCATATCTTTATCTCCATTTTACTCTACAAAAGCATGTAGGTCCTGCAAAAAATGCTTAGTATCCACTAGCACAGATTTACAATGGGATAGAATGGGTTTAAATTGCTTGTCAATGTATATAGATATAGGGTTGGTAAGCCACCCACTTTCTGCAACAATTGGTCTAAAAGCGGGGCATAGTGCATCCTTATGTATTTTGGGTAAACCATTGAGAATTGGTACTCTAGGATGTTCAACTAAAAAATAGTTATAAAGCTCACTGGCCAGGAAATAATTCTCTAAACATTCTGTAAGTGAATTTATAATGCTCTCATTTATTTTCAGAACATCATTCCTATCAATCAGTTTGTAAGTATTGATACCATCAAGCATACGATTAATACTTCCAATATAAAAGTGTCTGTCCATCACAACTATTTGACCGCCTTTATCAGCAGGTCTGATTGAAATATTATTGTTATTTTGTAACTCACTCAATGCATGTTCTTCACTTTTGGATAGGTTAACAAAACCCTTTCTTCTCTTGGTTTTATTTATTTATTTATTTAAATTTGTTGACCGGGAGTGTCCGACTGGACGTGGGTCCATTTTCAGCAGAGGCCCGGGGAGAAAAGCTCCACAGTAAAATAAACAGACAGTAGTTACATTGGATTACATAGCGATTAACAATTTAACATAGAAATTACTTACAACATATTTACAGATGAAGAACATAGTACATCAGTAGACAACTAGAATCTTTATCTGTGAAGTACATAACAGGCATTAACAAATGTAACAACGAGAAGTTCCTGCTGTATAATAAGTACTAGGCTTATGAGCATCTGAATAATAATAATAATCTGAGTAATTGTTATTATTCAATAACTCGTAAATGTCTCTCTCACACATCTTAACAAAGGTTTCAATTGTTGGGTGTTGTTGAGGTACAAATATGCTGGGTTTTTTAAAAGTAGTTGGGCAGTTATTATCATTCTTGTTTGTGGTATAATACAGTGCCTTTAAGCTAACATTCCTGGCAAACATTCGTAAATCAGTCAGAGTTTCAGAAATATCAGCAGATTGAGTGGGTATAAAGAACAACCCTTTATTCAGTACCTGTATTTAATTGTCAGATAAGTTCCTGCTGGAGATGTTCCATATTAAGTCCTTCAATCCTGTTTCCACATCGAGGTCAAGGTGTTCATGCCTGATTCAGACCCTAAAAACCTCCGTTTGTTCCTCGATCGATTCTCCAGGCCTTCTACCGATCACTTCCTGTTCTGTTGATAAGGCAGTGGCAGTTTGGAAAAAACCTGTGTCTGTATTCCTTCAACTTCTTTCCTACGCACTACAGGTTCACTAATGGCTGTCAGGCTTCTTTCATTTGGAACTCCTGCATGGGACGAAACAAGTATAGAAGCATTAGGGGCTTCCTGTGTTACAGTCACTCTCTCAGTGCGATTAGAGATGGAGTTAGACATAGTAGGCATCACCATATAGCTCAGTGATTGAGTTATAATAGGAACATTCCTATCAGAAGCAGCATTTGCAATTCCTGTATGATTCTGTGAGCTTTGGTGGTTACAATTGAGGGTGGAATTAGATTGTTCATTCACGGTTCTCTCGGTCCTCTCCCTCAGCCATGAAAATACATGGTTGTTAGAAAAAAATCATTGCTGTCACGCTGTATCTTCTTCTTCTTCTGTGCAAGCAATTTCTGTTCATAGACCAAAACTTGGTCTATGATTTCACTAATTTTAATGTCCACCAGAGCTACAGGATATTTCAAGTAAATGTCATCCTGTAGTCTCTATATGTTAGTAATAAGTTCTTTTTCGATGGGTGTAAAGTAGTCAATTAGCAAGCGCATATAGGCATAGCTTGTGTGTAAATTTAGCTTCTGCCATTGAGCTAACAGTTGTGCGTGCTGTTCCTCATAGGTAGGCATGACAAAAATTCTCAAACCTCGAGTAATAATTTTAAGAGCGTGGCATGTTTCCATGTGGAATCGCTGGCATTGTATATGTTTCAAACGGTAGAGGTCATTTTCAAGGTTTCTCATAGATTTACGGTATGCTCTAAGATCATCTAATGGCTCACTAGTTTCATTATTATCAGCATTGAACTGATCACTGAGTAGTGAATTATCATCCCCTTTTAAAAAGTCAGATAGACAATTGTTGCCATTATTGGTTTTAGTCTGCGGATTAAAATCCAGTTCAATATCAACTGCAGCACCTTCTGTCATGTTTCCCCAAACAGCAAACAGCAAACCAATATAAATCCAAAAACAAACAATGTTGGGGAAAAGAACCACTGGTGTGTAAAAGCAAACAAAGTCAAGAAGTAAAAATGAGAAATACAACCAGTGGTACACAGCAGAGGTAAATCCAAATCATAGTTTAATGTAAAGAATAAAACACAGATGAGCGCTTTCACATATAGCTTCTTCAGATCAAAAAACAGAGTAAAGCACTAGCTACTTATAGAATAAACTCAATAGTGCATTCAATCAATGAAAGAGGCATTTTCAGGTTGCTAGGTACTTAGAACTCATAATTAATCACCAGCACTTCTTAAAGTCAACCTGGAAATAATATGCTTTAAGCCAAGATAAAAACAAGTTAAAAACGCAAGTGCATATGTGTACACACCAACCATATAAAACTTAATATATGTAATGTCTATAGTGTTAAAAATAATAATATTAAAAACATGTATATAATGTAAAACTGTGAATGAAATGATTAAGGAATATCTGTGTGTATATGTATATATCTCTCATGTCTCTAGAAACAAAGTATTATTCAAATATCAGTGGAAACAATGTGTATAGCTTAATGTATGATAACTAAATAATGTATAGACTCACATCACAATAAACTTCACTGTACATTTCATAGTTTTGAAACTTTGAGCTTCTGAAGTATATATATATATATATATATATATATATATATATATATATATATATATATATACACACACACATATTGTATTAATGCAACCTTCTAGACAATCTCAAATGTATTTTGCCTTTGACACTTTTGTATATACTGCAAATGGCATGAAAAGTCAGAGATTGTATTTTGCCTTTGACACTTTTGTATATACTGCAAATGGCATGAAAAGTCAGAGAAAACAGGGACTGCTTCAACACAAAGGTTTTGTTTCATCCTCTGAAATGTTTTTTCAGCCCCTGAGGCATATATATCTAGAACAGGCTATTTCTGCTTAGAAAGGTCAATAAGGGACTATGCAATGGAGTCAAACTGTAGGAAAAAATTCCAGTAGTACCCAACAAGTCCTAAGAAGGTTAACTTAAGTGGGGAGGAAGCAATCCCTAATATCCTCTGCCTTTTCTTTTAAAGGTTTTATTAATTATGTTCTAGTTATGTACCCATGATACCTTATTTTTGTCATTCAAGTTTACACTTTAGTGCATTATCAGTGAGCCCATCATGTTTTATTAAACTTAGTACTGCCTGTACCATGGGCAGATGATGATCCCAATTCACTGAATGGATGACATTGTCAGTCAGCTATACCACATCATATGTCTGATGTGGCTTTGGTATCCTGTACATTAGATTTTCAACCATGGTTGAGAGACCCAATGGATACCTTACAGTAGGACTATATATTGGAACAACCCATCAGCCTGGAAAATGCAGTTTTCTCATAGCATATTCAGTTAAGGTAATTTTCCAATATCCTTTTTTTTAGGTTTAGGGAAGTCAGGAGCCTCATCTTGATTAACCTCTCCACCAGATCATCTACCCTGAGCATAAAATAGTTATCAAACCTGGATATACCATTTAGGTTTTTGAAGTCATTGCAAAATTGTATTGTGCTATTAAGTTCCAGATCTAAAGCAACTGATATTTTCAATTCATTGGTTGATTCCTCAGGACCCATAGCTTTAGTCTCCATTAATCTGATTTCTTACTCTTTTGAGGCTCTGGTACCCAGCAGAACTTTAGGTTACCTTATCCTCCCTGGGACTGTCTGTGTATGATGCTTAATAAGTCATCCTTCTGTGTAGTTCTAAAAACATACCATTGTTTTTCAGAAGGAACTCCTGAACCTCCTACTCTTGGGGTTCTGAAAAGATTCCATCTACCACCCGAGGAGAATTCTAAGCTTCAGTCTTCAGCCTTAGTTATAGTGTTCACCACATCAACCTGTATCTCCATTCAGGGCTTTAGAAAATGCATATGATAAATTTGGTCAACATGCCTCCATCTTTTTGTCTGACTTTATGATTGAACTCATTTATTCTTTCAGTGATCTCACTGGGTCCTTGCAATTTGGCAATAAATTTGTATTTTGATTGCAATGACCAAAACTAAAATGTCATCCCGCATGTGGAACTCCATATTCTAGGCATGTCTGTTTTAAACTCTTTGCTGGCTCACTTGTGGCCTTTTCATGTACTCACACCCAATGGACATCAGTGCTTCTAGTCTTTCCTGTAGGTTCATATAGTACCTAGTTCGGGTTTGTGAAAGGCAGATCATGCCTTCTGAACCTGATCGACTGCTTTGAGGCAGTCACCAAATCCGTAGATGAGGGTAAGGTGGTTCACACAGCCTATCTTGACCTCGCCAAGGCTTTCAACATCATCCCTGATTCTGGAATTATAGCTAAACTCACTAAACTAGGTATAAATCCCTACGTCACAAGATGGATTGCCAACTGGCTCACTGAGAGAACCCACACTGTAAAAGTTGCAGACTTCAAATCTGACTTCAAACGAGTGAGAAATGGAGTACCACAGGGTTAAGTCCTGGGACCTCTCCTGTTTGGTATCTACTTCTCTGAAGTACAGGCTAACACAGAAGGCCTCTGGTTAACAAAGTTCGTAGATGACTGCAAACTAGGAGCCATAGTCAAGTCCCCAAATGATGTGGACATCCTACAGAAGGGCCTTACTGAGACAGATGCCTGGTGTCAGAGCCATGGCTTCAAGCTCAATGCCAAAAAGTGCATTGTCATCCCCTTTGGTAAAAACTCTGTACCCATGAACTACCACATAAACGTCAGTCTACTTAATGCTGAATGTGTGATAAGAGACCTTGGGACCCAGATGGAAAGTAGTCTCTCCTTTGATAATCACATCGCCACAGTTGTTAGGAAATCCTTATATGTGGCACACCTCATCACAAAAAGGTACTCATCTAGGAAAAAAGAGGTCATTGTTCCCCTCTACTCTGCACTCAATAGACCCATTCTATAGAGTACAATGCACCTTTTGGAATGTACCTCACAAGACATCTGCAACAGCTGGAAAGGCCACAGAAGTACCTCACAAAGAGGATTACTGGCCTCAAACAGATGCCCTACACTGGCCATCTCAAAAACTCCAGCTTTACTCTGTAGCATATCGCTTACTCTGAGGAGATCTCTGCCTAACATATAAAGCTATGTTAAACCCAGAGCTGTTGGACATGCTACATCTTAAGAAATCCCATTCCCCCCGAGCTACACACTCTAGGGACCTAAACCTTGTCACCACAATAAACAGAACATGCTGGAGGGATAGATTCCTGTCCCAGAGACTTCCTATACTCTAGAACAAGCTACCCATCTATGTCAAGCAAAGTTCCTCATTAGCACTCTTCAAGGAAAAATCTTGATGAGTGGATGGGAAATAGGAAATGCACCCTGGGGATCACTTATGTGGCTCTGCTCGACAGGGGCACAGGAAATTAACTTTCTTGGGTGGCGTAAGCCAGGGAATCTTGTTGGCTAGGCTTACTTAGGCCCTTGGGCCAATAGCCTAGTACCTACCTATGAACCTATAACATTTCTAAATTGTGTTTTCTCTTCTCCCATGTTTCTTTCACACTGTCTAGAAGTTGTCAGGATCTTCTGACATATACCACCTCAAAGGCAGTCTACCCTGTAGAATTCTGACTGAGATACTGCTCAGACTGAGAACATTAAGCGAGGCAACAATTAGTCCCAGTTTTTCCCATCATAGGTTCATGGGCTTATAGGTACTTACTAAGCTATTAATCTGTGAGATTCTTAAGAAGCCTAGCCTTGCATTCCCATGATAGTTTTTAGTCCTTATATTTTGCACTTGAATAACCTAGAGGTTGGCAGAATTATTTATTTATTTGTTCTTAACACCTGGCCAGTAAACTCTATCTAGAACCCTCAACTTGGTTTCATCTATACCTATGTGCATACCTCTCAACCACTTAGCACAAAAAATCTGGACAAAGTCAAAAGAATGGGGGGGGGCAAAGGCCCAAAAATATAGACAAATTTTAGACATTGCCCTCATAAACATATAAAGTTACTAGAATAAAGCATATTATGTTATCATGCATTTTCTGAAGGAAATGAAATCTGACAAACAAATATCTGTTATTTAATTAATTTAATCCTCACTGATTTGCCACAAAAATCCAGAAAACCATGAATTTTATGAGTATCAGCCGAACAATATGATGAAAAAATCTAGATATTTTGCAAAAACTTGTACAGTTGACAGGTATGCCTATGCAGCCCCTTGGTACATGTCTATAGCCATTTTCATGGCAGTTTGCTTAAAGTGCTTGGGCACCAGGAGCTGCTATCCCACTTCTTCTTACCTGCCCTATGCAGGATATCATTTGCCATACCAGAATAGGGCTAAACTGGTGGGGATCTATTAGAAATGTCTTCCTCTACTACTTTGCATATACTTTCTTTACCAGGACATAATGTTTCGGTCTACCTTTTAAAGCTTGGCCAGCTTAACTGAAGACATACTTCTAAACTTCTTAGCAGAATAAATCTTGACAAATCCTAAAATAATGGGGGGACAAAGGTCCAAAAATAGGGACAGATTTTAAATATTACTCTTATAAACTTAGAAAGTAGCTAGAATAGCATGACTCATGTTGAAGCATATGAAATCTGAAACTCAAACATATGTCATTATTTAGTGACGTCAGTCCTCAGTGATTTGCCAGAAAAATACATTCTGTGAGGAACAGATGAAAAGTATAAGGAAAAAATCTAGGCATTCTATGAAAATCTGTGGACAGTTGTGATGTATGCCTGAAGGTCAGATAAGCTGGGATCTTCTTCCCTATATGATTTATAAAAGGTAGTGGGTATTGCTTCCTTTCTGTATATGGTAGCTACAAGGACCTCCATGTGCCATTGCTCCATGAAAAAGGACAGCTAACTCCAGTATTATAGGGAGCTTTCCTTAGTTACCTCTTGCCTTGAACACCCACAGTCCACCTGTGGTCCTCCACTATTTTTTGTCCTTGTCACATTTTGCTGTTGAAGCTCTAGCGAACTTCCATGATTTCCCTCTTGCCTTGAAGCCCATACACTCTCAGTGATTCCCCATCCTCATATCATTTTGTAACTTCAGCCTAATCCTGGATTTTTGAGATATCTTCTCAGGGTCTTGTGCCCTTGGTGGGCACCTCTGTATTATATGGGCATGGGCTTCCCTCTTTAGACAAATTTTTCCATAATTTTCTAATGTGACCCTCCTACAGTTACCTCAGGTCTTAGTGGCCCATTGCTCTCACTTGATACTAGACTGCATAAGTTATCTATATTATGTAGATCAGTGAACTGTCAGTTTGTGCTTTATGTTAGGGGCTGTACAAGGCTATTTGTTGTTACCTTCTACATACAGTTTCCAGAAATGTCTAAAAAAAGGAAGTCATTACCAATGATTACATCATAGTTATGATAGGATACCAAGGCTGCTGGATGTAAGACTTTCCCAAACTTTGCTTAAATATGTTATTAAAGTTTTTTTTTTTAATTTTTACAAGAGTTGTATAGAACAAGTGTAAGAACACACATGTGAAAATGTAACTGCAAAATATCCCCAAGTACTTAACCTGGTACCAATGATGACACATTTTTAAAATTTTTTGAGGAGTCAGTCAGTAATGGAATATTTCTCATTCAGCAAGAGAACTTTAGTTCATGGAGAAGTCAATACAGGTTTAGGAAAGATTCCATTTTTCTTGCTGGAGATTTCTTCCTGAATTACTTCTTGCAATGCAGTCAGGAAATCTTCAAACTTTGGTAGTGATAACTTCTTCTCTTTGCCATGTTTTTTCTTGCCATGACCAGGTTTTCATATTAATTTGAAAGTTCTCAAGAATGTTAAATAATAATATTGATCTATTTATTACAAAGTTGTCTGACCACAAGGCCTGGAGAAAATGTATTTCCTTCCAATAGGCTGATAAAAGTGAGCATTCATATAACATATGTAACCAATTAACTGGACAGCTTTCAAAGAAAAATAACACAATTTACTCAAAAATATTGAACATCAAGTCATACATACATTTTGTTATAAATGCAGTGCTCCTCAGCTTCCTAATGAATTTTATTGTTGTTCATTTATAATTCCTGCAACATTTCTTTACTCTCACATCCTCTTTTTACTTTTCTATGGTATGTATTTTCAAATCACAAATATATATTTCAATATATAGTCTTACTTCATTTGATTTTACATGCATTACTTGCTTTGATGTTGTAGTTTTTATCTGCATTCAAAATGTTTGGATGTATTCCTTACTTTACTGTTCACATATTTGTCTATGTTTCCCCAAGCTGAGACTGAAAATAGTATGTTATGATCAATGCTCTACTCTCATTAACAAATTCAAATATAAAATAATGAGTAAATAAATATTATTTAAGCACTTTGAGCACTTAACCTGTATATATACTTATCAGGGTAGTAGTATTTTAAACTCATTAAGTTGTTCGTTGTTTAGTCTGGACAAAGGCATATCGGGTGCAAGTAGCGCTCCCAGGAACCTCTATTACACCTCCCTCCAAGATCTTCAATTGAAGATCAGAAAAAAAATGTAAGACTTCTACTTATTGCAGAAAGCTGATTGGCTTCCTGCAGGACAGCAATCAGCCCACGTGTCTCCCCAGCTCTTCAAGTGAAAACAAATCCATGCCCCCTAGCTCTAAAAAAAGAGCAAAAAAATGCTTCAGATTACAGATTAATGTAGGAAAAAAACAGCCAATCATGCACGTCATGCTCTCTAACTCTCTCAAGAAGAGCAAAAAAAAAAAAAAAAAATCACCCTCCCCCCGCTCTCATAAAAAGAGCAAAAAAAAGTCTGTGGATTACTGTAGGAAAGTAATTGGCTTTCTGCAGTAAACCTGCCAGTCACACAAATCCATATCCCCTCCTCTCACATGCAGAGCAAAAACAAAAGGAAAAGATCTTCAAATTACTGATTAGCTTGCTGCTGTATACTGGCCAATCGTGCGCCTCTAAATCCCCTCCAACTCTCACAAGAAAGTAAGATAAACAATCACACATTATCTGCCGTCATATAAGCAGTACAGAAGCAATTTAAATGTATTTCTTCATGTTTAGTTAATTTCGTATTGGTAAAGCCAACAAGCTAACACTCCTCCAGAAGATTGATTGCCATAATTTTATGTGGATATTTTCTGCTTCCTATATATCTGCATGAGTAAACATTATTTCTGAAAGAGATTATTGACAGACATTGTTATTAATAATACTTAAGCAGAACCTTGAATACAAGTTCTCAAACTTTGGAGGTAAATCCACCAATTTTATTTCATTTTTTTTTTTTCTTCACAGAGTTTAGTCTGGAAGTCCGTCCGTGCTGTACAGGGCATTGTGTGTGGTAGATTCCGGTAACAGTATACTCAATGCAACTTATATTAATTAGCATGTAAACAATTTCTATCTCCATTTTCTTTTATTTCTGGCTTTAAGGTGTTACTTTACTATATACATCTGCTTCCACATATGAACCACATCTATAAGAATGAAAATTATATTTCATCTGGTATCTGTGATATGCAATTTGGATTTTTACACCATGTTGCATTAATTGTGCAGATGCCAACATGCTCCATGGCGTGGAAAAGTTCCAAATTACTTGTTTTGTTTTAAGATTTCTAGGATTTGACAAATCCTCATTCACCTCTATTTTATATCTTTTATATTTTCATTTCTGTTTCTTTTCTTGCTTTTTTGTCCCTTTTTGTGGAACTTGTAGAGGTCTAACAAAGACAGTATGGAGTACAAAATTTTCAATTTAGTGCCTGTACTTCCCAATGTAAAAGTTAAAACTCCTTGGGTACAAAGCACTGCATCTGCTTGCATACTTCCCTGTAGGCTGCCAAATAGTAAAATCCCTTTCATGCCCTTAGCCAGTGACTAAATGCCAACCTTTTGTCTTCACAATGTAGTGCTGAAAGCAGTATTAAAAGGATTTCATAGGTTCATATGTTCATAGTTTGGTAATAGGCTATCAGCCCTAGGGCCTATACAAGCCTAGCCATAACAATTCCCTGGCTATTTCTTCCCACACTATTTACTTCCCTGGACCCTTGTCTAGCAGGGTGACTGACGTGATTCTTGGGGTGAAATTCCTTTCTCCCATCCAGTCATCAAGGTTCCTTTTGAAGAGGGCCAAAGAGGTGATCTGCTTGACATGTATGGGCAGTCTATTCCAGAGTCTGGGGAGTCTCTGAGTCAGGAACCTATCCCTCCAGCACATTTTCTTTATTGTGATGACAAGGTTTAGATCCCTGGAGCATGTGGCTCTGAGGGAGTGGGATTTCTTTAAGTGTAGTATGTCCAGCAGTTCTGGGTTTGACATGGCCTTGTATGTTAAGCAGAGATCACATTGGAGTAGATGATATGCGACAGAGTATAGCTGTTGTTTTTTAAGGTGATCAGCATAGGGAATCTGCTTTAGGCCTGTGATTCTTTTAGTGAGGTATTTCTGCAGCCTTTCCAGTTGTTGCAGATGTCTTGAGAGGTACATGCCAAATGAGGCATTGTATTCTATAATGAGTCTAATGAGGGATGAGTACAGTGGGACAATGACCTCCTTTTTTCTGGATGAATAGCCCTTAGTGATGACATGTGCCACATAGAAGGATTTCCTGAGTGTTGTTCTGTAAACAGATGCATCTTTCTCTTGCTTACTAGAATGTCTGACAATCCCACCATGTTTTGCATCACCAAGAAGAAGGACCTTCTCTGGTTGCTCCTTTTTATATGAACAATTTATTTGGCTGACTTGTGTTAGAGTATTCTTTGGTATGTTGGTAACTTTTTGGCAGTAGTTTTTTTAAATCAGGTAATAAATTTAGCTCTAACTTTGCCCCTCTCTCCCTTCCATCTGTCCCTCAAGATATACCTGAAATTGGCTTGCCTTCAGCTATCACACAAGACCTGATCAGTATTAGCAAAAAACTATGGGCACTCATAAAATCGTCTAAGGCCAGCTTCGAGAGAAAAATTGCACAGGACACTAAGGATAATCACAAGGCTTTCTTTAGTTATGTTAGGAACCTGGGTGGGAATTCCCAGATATGCTCAGTCAGCGTCACTGCTTGACAGAGGCACAGCAAAATGATAGGCATAGTTTTTATTCAAACTAAAGGGGTGGCGAAAGCCACATAACTATGGGCTAGGCTTATAAATGCCCTTGGGCAGATAGCCTAGTATGAACCTATGAACCTATGAACCTATGAATTAGTCCAAAATGACAAAAAATACACCTAACCCACAGACATTGCCAACATCCTAGCTGACAGATTCAGCCAAACTTCTCCCCCCATCCCCACCAAAAGGGCAAATATCTATCCCAGCAGAGTTCTGCCCCCCTGACATCTCAGATGCTCAGGTAAGAGTCGCCCTCTCCAAAGCAAAAAACACAGCATCAATGGGACCAGACGGTGTCCCGGGCTACATGAACTCCAAGAAGAGCTAAACCCAAACATAAAACTACTGTTCAATCTCAGCCTTACTACAGGATATGTACCCAAAGAGTGGCATACAGCAACAGTGGTCCCTCTCCACAAAGGTGGTGCCTCAACGGATCCTGGAAACTATCGCCCCATAAGCCTGACTAGCTTGGTCTGCAAAGCTATGGAAAGGATCATCATGGGCCTCATAAATAAAGATATTGGGGACCTACAGACACTGGATCCTACCCAGTTCGGCTTTGTTAAGGGCAGATCCTGCCTCTTAAACCTGGTTGATTTCTTTGAAACAGTCACCAAGGCCATTGACGAGGGAAAGGTGGCCCATACAGCCTACCTGGACCTCACAAAAGCCTTTGATACGATACCCCACTTGGACATTATAGATAAGCTCACCAGCTTAAATATACACCCCTATGTCACTAGATGGGTTGCAAACTGGCTCAAGGACAAAACCCACATGGTTAGAATTGCTGGAGCCATGTCAGACTCCAAACCAGTCACAAGTGGCGTCCCACAAGGCTCAGTCCTGGGACCTCTCTTGTTCGGTATATATTTCTCGGAGGTACAGGCCAACATGGAAGGACTGTGGCTGACCAAGTTCACAGATGACTGCAAACTGGGCGCCATAATCGACTCTCCAGCCGACAGAAGCATTCTTCAAAAGGGCCTCATAGAAACAGACAACTGGTGCCAGAGCCATGGCCTCAAGCTAAACGCCAAAAAGTGTATAGTCATCCCCTTTGGCAAAAACAAAGTGCCCACAAATTACCACATAGGTGGTAATCCATTAATCTGGAAGAAGTAATTAGGGACCTGGGGACCCAAGTTGATAGCAATCTCTCATTTGAAAACCACGTGGCCAAAGTGGTTAGAAAAACATTTTATATAGCCCACATAATCATGAAGGGATTCACATCTAGATCAGGGGAGGTCATCGTGCCTCTTTACTCATCCCTCATCAGGCCCATAATTGAGTACAATGCCCCTTTTGGGATGTACCTTACCAGACACCTGCAGCAACTGGAAAGAACCCAAAGGTACTTCACCAAGAGGATCAAAGGGCTTAAACAGATGCCATATGCTGCCCGGTTAAAGAAACTCCAGCTCTACTCAGTGGTATACCGCCTGCTCAGAGGCGATCTGTGCCTGACGTATAAAGCCATGTCCAACCCGCAATTAATGGATATGCTGCACCTCAGAAAATCCAAATCCCATCGAGCTACACGCTCAAGAGACTTGAACCTCAGCACTGAAATAAATAGGAAATGCAGGAGGGACAGATTCATAACCCAGAGGCTCCCTTCACTCTGGAATAAAATCCCAGTCCAGGTTAGGCAGAGTCCCTCATTGACTTTCTTCAAGAGGAATCTTGATGAGTGGATGGGAGATCGTAGGTTTACCTCGGGTATTACGTCTGTGTCACTGTTAGACAGAGGCACAGTATGCTACCCTTGAAAAAGGGCATAGCAAAATTCATTTAAAATGGGTGGCGAAAGCCAAACACACCCTGGCTAGGCTTATAAATGCCCTAGGGCAGATAGCCTAGTATGAACCTATTTTCTTTCTTGAAGAGTGCTAATGAGGAGCTTTGTTTGATATAGATAGGTAGTTTGTAACAGAGTATGGGAAGTCTCTGTGACAGGAATCTATCCCTCAAGCATGTTCTGTTTATTGTGGTGACAAGGTTTAGCTCCCTAGAGCATGTAGCTCAGAGGGACTGGGATTTCTTTAAGTGGAGCATGTCCAACAGCTCTGGGTTTGACATAGCTGTATGTTAAGCAGAGATTGCCTCTGAGTAGGCGATATGCAATGGAGTAAAGCTGGAGTTTTTTTGAGACGGTCTACGTAGGGTATCTATTTGAGACTGGTAATCCTCTTTGTGAGGTATTTCTGCAGATTTTCCAGGTGTAGATGTCTTGTGAGGTACATACCAAAAGGGATGTTGTACTCTATAATGGGTCTAATGAGTGATGAGTAGAAGGGAACAATGACCTTTTTTTTCTGGATGAGAAACCTTTTGTGATGAGGTGTGCCATGTAGAAGGATTTCCTGACTACTGTAGTGATGTGATTATCAAAGGAGAGACTACTGTTCACCTGTGTCTCAAGGTCTCTTATCACACTTTCAGTGTTAAGTAGACTACCACCAATGTGATACCTCATGGGTACAGAGTTTTTACCAAAGGGGATGACAATGCACTTTTTGGCATTGAGCTTGAGGCAATGGCTTTGACACCAGGCATCTGTCTCAGTGAGGCCCTTTTGTAAGATGTCCACATCGTTAGGAGTTTCGATTATGGCTCCTAATTTGCCATCATCTGCAAACTTCACTAGCCAAAGACCTTCTGTGTTAGCCTGTACTTCAGAAAAGTAGATACGAAACAGGAGAGGACCCAGGACTGAACCCTGTGGTACTCCACTTGTCACTGGTCTGAAGTCGGATTTGGAGTCTGCTACTTTCACAGTGTGGGTTCTGTTAGTGAGCCAGTTGGCAACCCATCTTGTGACATAGGGATTTATACCTAGTTTAGTGAGCTTATCTATAATTCCAGAGTGGGGGATGGTGTCAGAAGCCTTAGCAAGATACAGATAGGCTGTTCAAACCACCTTACCCTCATCTACGGCTTTGGTGACTGCTTCAAAGAAGTCTATCAGGTTTAGGAGACATGATCTGCCTTTTACAAACCTGAACTGGGTGAGGTCCAGAGTTTGGGAATTACCAATATCTTTGTTTATAAGTTCCATGATGATATGTTCCATGGCCTTGCAGACCAGGCTCATTAGGCTAATGGGGCAGTAGTTTTGCGGGGTCCGTGGTGGCTCCCCCTTTGTGGAGTGGGATAACTGTCAATGTGTGCCATTTAGTGGGCATAAAGCCTGAGGTGAGGCTATGACTGAACATGGTGCTTCTGTGGGGTGCCAGTTCATTCTGTAGTTCATGTAGAATGCAGCCTGGGATGTTGTCAGGTCCCACAGATGCTGTATTTTTGGCTTTGGAGACTGTGGTTTTTACCTGTGCAGCCGTGGTTGCAGGAACTTTGCATTCGTCTGGTACAGAGATGAGCCCTTTAGGGGGTGAGAGGGGAGTAAAGTTAGCACTGAACCTATCTGCCAGGATGTTGGCAATATCATTTGGTTCTGTATATTTAGCACCATTGTGCTGTAACTCAGAGCAGGTCTGAGTGTTGCCATTGAGATTCTTGACATAGCTATAGAATGCTTTGTGGTTGTCTTTAGAATCAGTGGCAATTTTCTTTTCGTAACTAGCTTTGGAGGATTTTATGAGGGATCTCAGCTTCTTACTGAGACTGAAAAGAGAGTTCCTCCAATCATAGGATTTTACTCTTCTTTGCAACAGTTTCTTTCTTCTGTTGTACAGTTTGTTTATGGCAGGGGACCACCAGATCGGCTTCCTTTTTTTAGAGGATAGCATCATGGTTCTGTTAGGGATAGCACAATCCATGCACTCGTGTAAGTGCTTATAAAGTGCATTTGTATAGGATTCAGCAGTCGTACCTCTATTGTCCATCTGCATGGATATCGTGAAGTTTTCCACTTCTGTCTTAAGAAGCGTGAAGTTGGCTTTAGAAATTTTGTTTACGGTGGTTTCCCTAATGGGGGGGGGGGACAGGATGGAGATGTCTAGGGTGACTAGCTTGTGGTCACATCTGACCAATGAGGAATTGACCTCTGGTGTGGAACACTGGTCGCCTGTGTTGGTAATGACCAGGTCTAGGATATCGCTGCCCCTGGTGGGGGTGTGGATAAGTTGATCCAAGGCATTGGAATTTATGAATTCCAGAAAATGTTGAGAAAAAGAGTTGGTACATGAGTTGTTTTCCCAGTTAATGGTGGGGTAGTTGAAATCTCCCATTATTAAGGTGTTGTGTTGTACCCTAATATTTTCCAGTGGATCAAGAAATAAGGAGTGGGAATCTTGGGGCATGGTGTGGGATCTGTAGCAAGTTACAATTTGGATTGCAGTCTTGCCCAGAGTTAGTTGCACTTGGATAATCTTGGATGCATTATGCTGAGCAACTAGCCTGGAGGTGTGGATATCCTTAATGAATATGGACACACCTTGGCCTTTAGTGTTTTGATCCAGGTTAGGTGGCCGAAAGGTGTGGTATGATTTATAGCCTGGTAATGTATGGGTGCTTTCTGGAGCTTTGAACCAGGTCTCTGTCACTACACAGATGTCAATGTTCTCCATTTTAAGGAGTGCCTCGAGTGAATGCATTTTGAGATTTATACTTCTAGCATTGAGTTGCATTACCCTCAGATTTTGTTTGCTTGCACCTGTTATGGTGGTGAATTTGTCATTTAAACCTTGCCTAAAAAAGGTACCATAGGGGGTGGCAAGAGCCTTAGCCAGTATCCAGAATCCCAAGGGTGACAGGTGCAGGCCATCTCTGGCAAAGCATTGTGGTCTGTCGATCATGTCATCCCAGGTAGACAGATACTGGATCCCCTTAGAATGACACCAGAAGCTTAGCCAATTATTGAAGTCAATCATTTTTGTCCTTGTACTGTGGTATTATTCTGGGTGATGGCAGGATGCTACTCAGGGCTAGGGTCATACCTGCCTGGGCTACAAAATGGGAGAGCTCCTCCATGTCTCTTTTCTTGTAGTCCAGGGAGGTATGTCTCAGGTCAGTCACACCAACATGGACAATGACAGAGTCATATTTGTACTTGTTGTGGACTGACCTGAGTGTGTGCGTTATGTGGCGGATCCTGGCACCTGACAGGCAGCTGACAGTAACTTTCTCCTTGTTTAGCCTGGTGAGTGGAACATCAGTGTGCCTGACTATAGACTCACCTATGACTAGAGTGTTGGGTGCATTGGTATGCCTTATGGGCTGTGGTTGAGTGGCACCCTGAGTTTGTAGGCTATGTGTCATTTGAGTTGTGCTGGGGGGTGGAGGTTGTTTGCGTTTCTGCTTTGGAGGTCTCTACTGCTTGAGCAGATTTTTATTGAGTGCCTCCATGAATGTAGGTGTGTGTTTTGTGTTTCTATGTGTGTGTTTTGGTGGTGTAGGTTTTTGCGGGACTATGTGATGAGTGTGGTGTAGTGCAAGTGTTTACCTTGTCATCTTGACTGTCTAGTCCAGTCTTGGCTATATAAGTGCATCTCTCACAGGTTGTAGTGTTGGGTGGTAGGTGTAGAGGGTTGTCTGTGTACATGAGGCAATTGCTGCATTGCCCCAAGATGCCCAGATTAATCAGATAGACAGGAGAAAACACTGGGAGCCGACCCTTAGACATGCCTGGATAGGTGCTTATTTATTAAGTACTAAAAACTGTTTTCCTCGAGACAAGTGATGAAAGTTGAGTGTTGTAGTAATTTGTAGCTTATTTAGTGCTTACAACGAGTTCTGAGCAAGTGCTGAGCTCAAATAAACAGATTTGAGTGCTAAAACTAAAAATCTGGTTAGTTCTAAAAATTTGAAGAGCAGACTTTATGGCGCCAGAAATAGTTTAACCCTAGCTAAGCGGTGATGCATAAAGTATATATATTTTTTTATATAACAGTAGCAAGTGAGCAAACTAATTTAAACAAATTAAACAATTAACCAATAAAAAGCTAAAAACTGAGTTCCGTTCCAGCAGTCTTTGATCAGACAAGTTCTACCTCCACACTCTTGCCACTAGGGTGCAGGGAGAACATTTTCCAAAAAAAGATGGTCTGGATTAGTGTTCAAGTTATACAAACAAAGCTAGATTCAGCAGGTCTGAATTTAGTCTATGCTACAGCAAACAAGGCTCACCAATTTCAGAAAGAAACAGTTCAAATAAGCAGGCACAATAAGCCTTTAACCAGAAACTCCAACTCAGAAGGGCAGAATCTACACTCTCCTCCCACAAGAATGCAGACCACACCTTCTTAATGCAAAATAACTGGCCTGAAGCCCAAGTGCTTAAACCAGAACTTATACACTTTTAGAATAACAGACATTAAGCCTTCAATCAGCAACTCCCAACTTAGAAGGATGTAAGCTACCTGTTCTGCCACAACAGTGCAGACCACAAACCTTCTTAATGTAAAACAACTGGTCTGAAGCCCAAGTGCCTCAACCAAAGGCTTAGTTATAATTTAATCAGGCTACTAACAAGCAGTAATAGATGCAGCAGAATAAATGCAATAAAGTAAGAAGAAACAAAATATACAGTAATTGCAGATGAATAAAGTGCAATTTTTTATATAACAATAGAAAATGAGCAAACTGATTTAAACAAATTACCCAATTGACCAGTAAAAAAGCTCAAAACTGAGCAGTCTTCAATCAGACAAGTTCTAACTGCACACTCCTGCCACTAGGGTGCAAGGGAACCTTCTCCGAATAAAATGGCCTGGACTAGTGTTCAGGTTATACAAACAAAGCTAGATTCAGCATGCCTGAATGTAGTCTATGCTACAGCAAACAAGGCTCACCAATTTTAGAAAGAAACAGTTCAAATAAGCAGGCACAATAATCCTTTAATAAGAAATTTCCACTTCAGAAGGGAAGAATCTAGCCTCTTCTCCCACAAGAGTGCAGACCACAAATCTTCTTAATGTAAAATAACTGGCTTGAAGCCCAAGTGCTTAAACCAGAACTAATACACTTTTAGCATAATAGATACTTAGCCTTCAATCAGCAATTCCCAACTTAGAAGGATGTAAGCTACTTGTCCTGCCACAACAGTGCAGTCCACAAACCTTCTAAATGTAAAACAATTGGTCTGAAGCCCAAGTGCTTAAACCTTAATCAGGCTACTACCAAACAGTAATAAATGCAGCAGAATAAATACAATTGAGTACTTTTAAGAAGGGGCAAAGGCAAAATAAAGTGTATTTTTTTGTGTGTATGTGTTGTACCATGGAGGTTAATGAGTTTTACTTCAGTCTTGTTTTTCTTTTGTGAATGTGCAACCTTTGTTACACGGTAAGCTTACAGGCACATATTATCACTTACCCGTATTCCCTAACATAGGCCCTAGGCCATATGGGGCTGTAGGAGTCTGGACCCATAAATGCTTTGTAAGCCAAGAATGAGCATCACCAAGAATTAAATTCATACTGACTCTCCCACACTGACTTTGGAAAGCATTGTTTTTAAATACTGCACACAGAATACCTCATCTTTAAAAAAAAAGTCTCATGCTTAAAGATGTGCATTTGTGTACGCAGGATATCAGTATAACTCGATTGTTGCTATGTTCATGTGAAGTTTTCCCCTCAACTGCATGACCTTTGATTCAATTAAAAATTTTTATTTTTTTGTTACATATACCTTAAATGACTATTAGAGGCCGCTTCACAAGAAGTCATTGTCTGTCTGGTGTCTGCCCTGCCCTGCCTGCATGTATGTCTGTCAATTACATCAGCTCTACCAGTTCTCCGATGTCAGTTATTGAGATTATCCACTGGGAGTTTAAGTGTCACACAACAGAGTGTGGCAGGTATACATGCTGTTAATGAGCTGTTTTCTTTTGTGCAGTGGTGCAAGATTTGATTCCTCTCAACCTCCATTGCCTAAATGTGTGACTCTGATCAAGTCACTTAACCAGGCACTGCACCCAGGCCGAGTCAGAAAATGGCCCATGGAGATCAGTATTGTACCCCAGAAAATAAATACAAGTGGGGGCGTGGCCAAGGATGAACACAGGATAGCAGCAGATTTCTTCAGCTCCACCAATTTCATTACACTGACAGGAATTAATTACTTAAAAAATTAATTTTTGAAGTAATTTTCTTTCTAAATATGTTTGTTTTATATAGTTCTTGAACTATATCTAAAAAAGAAAGGAAATTTTAACAATATTCCTGTCAGAAATCACTTTGGAAATTTTCCTGTCAGTTTATCAGTCTGAAATGAGTTCCAGTAAGACAAATTCTCAAGACTCCAGCATCAAGAAAGAACTTCAGTCTCTGATAACTATAATCCAGCAACTTACTGCTAAGATGGATAAAATGGATACTAAAATAGATACCTTCATAGAAAACCTACAAAACAAATAGACTTGTTACATATAGACCTGCACCAACAGAAGATCCAGATGACAGGCATAGAAGAAGCTGTGAATGACATGGAAAATAGAATCCAAGAAGAGGAAATCAACATTGAGTTTCTGCTGAAACAAAATACACATTTACAAACAAAGCTGGATGACCTGGAAAATAGATCTAGGCACAATAACATTAGGATTTTTGGACTGCCAGAAAATATTGAAGGTAACAATATTACTTCTTTTTTAACAACATGGCTCCCTAAAACTTTAGACTTACCAGAAGCATTCTCTTTTGGTATCGAAAGAGCACATAGATCTATAGCTAATACTAACTCTAACAAAAACTATCCTAGATCAGTTATAGTTAGATTTCTATCATCTTTTGATAAAGAGATGGTTCTTAATCTGCTTGGGCTAAAGCTCCTGTTAAGATTAATGAGAACACTGTGTGTTTTGACAATGACTATTCTTCCTTGATAATAGCTAAAAGAAAAGTTTTTCTGCCACTAATAAGGGAGCTTAAAAAAGCACAGTTTAAAACATACCTTCTGTTTCCTGCCAAGCTAAAAATCTTCCTTCCTGATGGTCCTAAAATTTTTGATGACTTAGACTCTGCTTTACTGTTTATCAAAAAATATAAGATTTTGGATAAAATAGAGGAAATGGAATGGGCTAGTCCTTCATTAAAGAGAGTGGCAACTGAAACTTCGTGGAAGACTTCACAGAAGAAGAAGAGACTAAAAAACAAATGATTTGTTCTATGTTTTTTTTTCTTTTTTTTCTCTCATCATTTTACTTCATTATTAATCTTTTTAAATATAGTTCCTGCATTTCCAGAAAGCCACAAATACTGAAAAAGATTTAATCAAAGTTATTCTCTGTGTGCAAAGAAATGTTTTGTTTCATAACCAGTCAAAATATCCGAGGAACTAACAACAAGCTATTATTCAATTTGTTTTTCTTTCTGAAAAAGAGAAGTAAGGTCAGTAATTTGATACATTTTTTTTCTTCTCTTTTTTTCTCCTTTTCTTCTTTTCTTTGTTTAAACAATAACATTCTATTTAGATTATGTAGTGGGTAAAGGGTGGGGGAGGGCAGGGAGAGAAGAGTAATGAAAATATGATAAATGGAATAATAACATATTTATTCCTTGTAAAAAGTTTATATGTTCTTCAAATGCTATTCCTAATTATACTTTCTTGATTATACTGCTTATACTTGTTTGTAAATAATCTGTCATGCTTTAACTAATAATAATTAGAACTAAATAATAGTAAATAATATGTTTTATTTTTAACTCTATTAATATAAACAGTAAGTAATATTCCATTGTATATACTTCTTATAGCTTTCTCTTACATTTTTTCTATTTCTGCTTTACACTCTTATTTTCTACTCTCTTTTTCTTTTCTTTATTCTTTCTCTTTATTTTTTTCATATTAATATATAGAAATGCTTTTGATCATATAGACACAGTAAATAATAAGATTTGCATAAAAATTGAGTTGGGACAAAAATATTGAGTTTTATTACTTATTAATAACTTTGGGCTTAATTTCACTTACATAGAGGCTGTAATAACCTGTAAAATACATCGCAAAGGTTTTGTCATGTTTAGATGCATTTACACTGCTAAATGAATGTTTGTCACTAGTTTTTAACAAGTTTCCCACCAAAATGTTAAGGGAGACAATCTGGGATATGGGCTACCTCATGAACAGTGTCCTCGAGTTGTTTTAAAAGCTTCAACTCTCAGAATTCTCACAGAGAAGCTGAAAGCAATCAATCTGACCTTTGACCCAGATATCACACTGACACATTGCAGATTCAGGAAGAACACTCTACCAGGAAGTAGAACTGATGCAAATGTGACTATGTGAAGGAAAATGAACTCTTTAACATCTAAATGTGAGTTATTTTATATAATTACTTAAATATCTATGTTATAATTCATAAAATATGTCAGTTATAATGATTTTAAATGATGCAGTTTCTTGTAGTAAGTAAATATCTTATTTTAGAAGGCATAGAAAATGAAACATTTATTCAAGTGTTTTTGAAAATCTACTTGACTGCAGCATACTAATCTGTGTTAAAAACTTATGTTCCAAACATATACATTACTATAACTCATTTAATTCATCTGATTGACAAGCATAAATAACTTTATAACTCTATTCTGGAAGAAATTGTCATGTGATATATTTTAAAGCAGTAATATAGACATACAAAATACAGATGGCTTTTTTTTTTTTACAATAATGCAAGTGTTTCTGAGAATTTGCATAACTATACAGTATGATTTATAACAATTTCTATAAATATAATATTTTATTCTATTGACAATAATGAGTATGAGTAAAATGCTCATATACAAGCAATTCAAGGTTTTTTTTTGGAAGCTGTTGACTGCATTTACATGACAGAAAATAGATGCATCTTAATATATGTAATGTCTGAACCATATTAGCCAAAGTTTTTGATTTAAATGAATGTTAGAACTTATTTTTACATACTTTGAATAAATTAATATGTAAATATGCCTTCCTTTTTTTTTTCTCTCTCTCTTTCTTTCACTCTCTCCCCTTCTTTCACGTCTTTTATTTCTCTCTCTCCTCTTGGTTCCTAATATCAAGATTATTTGAATGCTATTTGAATACAAGTGTATTATATTACATAGATGTATATAGTAGTATGAATAGTTTAAAAAAAAAAAAAAAAAAAAAAAGTTTATTTTAGTTTATATGATGCTGTTTTACCAAGTGTGTAGTCTTGTCTTGCTAGATAATTGAATTGAAAGCTGTTAATTTAAGTTAAATATAACCAGTATTAAATTGATAAGGTGGTAGTTGAGGTACTGCTGCTTAGGGTAGGGGGTTAACTTGAGTGGTAAATACTACTCTAAGTTGGAGTTTTTAACTCCAGGCTGGATGCAAGGTTTAATCCTTACATTATTTTCACTTGTTCATTGTTATATGTATATAGTTTTGACATCCACAATATATTTTGTACACTCATTGTCACTACAAACAAAATTGAATCCTATACAAAATCCCATAAGAGATTCAATAAATACAGCTATATTTAAAGGTACACCTAAAGGAGGAGATGTAACATTACTTATGTTGTTATTTGTTATTTTGATCATAAGATTCTTAAGTTTTAAAAATGCCAAATGACATCTTTAAAAGGAATTTCTTTAAACATTAATGGATTGAATAATCCATGTAAAAGGGCAAGCCTAATAAGATACATTAATTTACATAAGGCCAACTTAGTCTTCCTGCAAGAAACCCATCTCTTGAAAAAGATATTGATAAACTAGCCACAAACAAATATACAGTATTGGTTAGTTCAGAGCACACTCAGAAAAAAAGAGGAGTGGCTATTTTATGGAATAAAAGTATGCCCATTCCTAAAACCATTAAGTCTTATCAGGATGACAAAAGAATGTTTTGTATGGTTACAATACAAATTAATGGGAAGACTTACACTTTAATTAATGTATATTGGATACCTGGAATTGGTATTAATACAGTGAAACATCATCTTGATAAGATCATATCATTCTCTATAGGAGATATTATTTTAGCTGGTGACTTTAATTGTATACTACATGAAAGTGATACTACCACTATAGGAAAAAGAAGTATTACATCTAATGCAAAACATTTAAATGATTTTACTAATTCTTATCATTTGAATGATATTAATAATCAGATAGATTCAAAGTCATTACCATACACCTTTTTTACTAACAGATACAAAACTTATTCAAAAATAGATAGGGTCTTTATTTCTAACCAGATGGTAACAGATTTAATTAATTCCAAAATCATTTCATGTCCTATATCTGATCATAATTCAATTGTTTTTGAATTCATGATAAAAATACTCATAATGTTCAGATCAAAAGGATACCAGCATACTTAACTCAACTAAAAGACTATAAAGAATATATACTTTCAGAAGTAAAACATTTTTTAGACATAAATAATACTCCTGAAGTCTCCATTGTCTATGTTTGGGATGCCTTAAAATCATATCTATATGGACAAAGTATCAGATGGTATAATAATAAAAGGAAATCTTGGGATAAGGAATTGTTAGATATTCAAAGTAAATTAGACTCTTATAAACATAATAATAAAGAAACTATTATGGATAAGAAAGTTATTGAAGAAATAAACTAAATGAGAAATACAAAGAAAGTTTAACTCATAAAGTTAAAATAACTTTAGAGAAATACAAGTTTTTGTCTTATTCAATAAGCCCCAAATACTTACATAGACTTAAAAATAAAACAAAAAGGTTGAATAAACAAAACCATATCAAAGAAATCTTTTCTCTAAGGAAAAAGAAGAATGTTTCTAGTATACCAGAAATACTAGATGAATTTAGAAATCACTTTCACAAAATTAACCATAATAACATTAACATGGAACCTAAAGATAAAATAAAGGAGTTTATAACCACAAACATGAATAAAAAGCTTAATAAGCAACAGATTAAACTATTGGACAAGAGTATTTCATATACAGAGGTTATTACACAAATAAATAAGCTTAAATCAAACAAAGCACCGGGTAATGATGGTATTATACCAGAGATATATAAAATCCTTTCTAAAAGTACATATTCATTAATACATAAGGTTTTTATTTTGGCCCAAACTGAGTTAATAACCCCCCACCTTGGCAATATACATTTATTTCGCCAATTTTAAAACCTAATAAAGATCCAACTAGATGTACTTCATATCGGCCCATCTCATTACTTAATGTTGATTATAAAATGTTTATGAGTATTTTTGCTGATAGATTGAAGACAATCATCCCCGGCATTATAGATATAGATCAGACAGGCTTCATTGTAAATATAAATACTTTTGATAATATAAGAAGAACTTTAACATTAATTGATTTTGCAAATAGGAAAAAGAAAGATTTAACACTTATTAGTCTTGATATAAGTTCAGCATTTGATTCAGTAAGTTGGGACTATCTGTTTACCTTACTGAAGTGCACAAACTTCTCAGATGCATTTGTAAATCTAATTGAGCATTTATACAAAGGAGCTTTGGCTTATATTAAGGTAGGAACATATGTTTCACAAAAAATACCCATTTTTAAAGGTACAAAACAAGGATGTCCACTTTCTCCACTATTATTCACTTTAGTAATGGAGCTTTGGGCTAATTTGATCAGAAACAGTACTGACATAGAGGGTTTTGAAATAGATGAAAATATAACATCCAAAATTCAACTTTTTGCAGATGATGTTCTAATTACATCAGCAGGATCTAATTCTTCTATGCAGTCTCTATTTGATAAAATGATGAATTTTAAAAGTATTTCTGGTTTAATATTCAATGAAGAAAAACTAAAATACTACCTATATATACATGAAAAAATATTCTCATTAGTGATTTTACTAAATATGTACCCAATTCAGGTCAGATAACTTATTTAGGTATAATACTATCTAAAGATATTAAATCTATTATATATAATAATTATAATACCTGTTTTCTTAATATACAAAACCTTTTTAATACCTGGAATAATATGATTTTACTATGGAGGAGAGACTTACAATTATTAAAATGATAATATTCCCCAAGATTTTATACTTAATACAATCAATAATACTTCCACCTACAAAAATAATTATCAAGAAACTGAATACACTAATGTTAAATTTCCTATGGGCACCTAATAGACCTAGG
Source organism: Protopterus annectens (assembly GCF_019279795.1). Classification (NCBI taxonomy): domain Eukaryota; kingdom Metazoa; phylum Chordata; order Ceratodontiformes; family Protopteridae; genus Protopterus; species Protopterus annectens. The sequence continues at coordinate 1,636,073,540 of NC_056729.1, forward strand.
ATTGCATTAAAGAAACATACTAATAGCTGGTCTCAATGGGGTATTTCTTTTCCAGACTTTAATTTATATACTATCTCTTCTATTGTAAAAGTTATTACTTTATTAATAGATCAGTCATATGTTGTAAAATGGAAAGATTATTGGGAGCTAATTAGTATGCACTTCATGAAAATCTCCTTAACACATAAAAATATGATTGTAAATAACTCCATGTTATGGTTACTAAAGGAATTTTGTACTTCACCTATTACACCTAAACATATGGTTTGTTACCCATTAAACATTATTATTAGCTATCGTAACTTTATATTCATGCACCATAAGTATAGGGAATGGAATTTTATTATATTCCCTATAATGTAAACTCAGGGTATGCTTTTGTCATCTACTTCTGAAGGAACTCATTTAGCTATAGATAATGATCTAAAGTACTGGTATCAGTTGATATCTGATAATAAAGTTAAAAATCTAGATTTCTTAAAACAAGAATTTGATCTAAGAGAAACTTGCTGGTTAGAGGTTCAGACCTTTAGACAACATCTCATTAATAAAATAGATCTAATGTCTATAACAGTTAAAGAATATATTCCAACACTGATTGATTACTTGATATTAAATTTACAACATAAAGTTTCTGATAAAGGTAAACTTTCATACATACATAAAATTATCAGACAAGAAACTTTTTACAGTGTAGATTCATACTGGAATTATTTCACTTCTATTAATGGGGACCCACCAAATCAACAAGATAAACAATATATATTGGAATCTGCTTATAGAACTACGTCTTCCATTGTCTGGAGACTTTATACATGGAAATTTTTACATAGATCTTTTATACACCTTTGATGATGAATAAAATAAATAATAAAGATAATTTATGTAAGAGATGTAATGTAGAAATTAATGCTGACTGGGCTCATATGTTTTATGACTGTATAAAATTGAAAGAATACTGGAAGTCAATTAATGAATTTTGCAGGCTCTTTTTACAGATAATTTCATTATTTCTAAATCTCTTATATTATTCAACACACCTGTACCTCAAAGTGTTAAAAAGGTTAAGCTTCCCTTGTTATGGTCTATTCTAGCAGTGGCTAGGAAAATAATAACTAGAAATTGGATTTCAGATACACCTCCTTCGTTCAATGAATTTAAAAATGTTATGAATATAGTGTGCCATATGGAAATAAACACAATTAGGACAAAAACAACTAGAAAAACATCTTATTATATTGTATGGGATAATTTACAAAATTTGTTAAAAAAATTCTAATTTCAATAGCATGGTATTTTAGTTTAATTAAATGATCTGATTGTAGTGGATGTCTTTGTAAATACTTTAGTTGTTTTGTTGAATATTATAATAATGTCTATTTTTAATTACTTGTATAAAATTGTTATGATATTTCTCTTATATGTTAAAACAATAAACCTGTTTTGAAAAAAAGAAAATAAATACAAGTAAGTACATAAATACCCCAATGAAGTACAGTCAAATGTATGCCTGTGAATATAAAACAGAATAACTTGTGAGGTAGGGTTTGACCATTAATATGTAGTATTTTAGTCTGCATTACCAAACTTTTAATGGTTGGCGACCTTTCTTTGTCTATCACTTTTAAAAACAAAGTTTGATGTTTTTTGTTTTTTTGAAAAAAATCTAACTACAGCAATGCAGCTGTCATTAAAATATTTTCTTATATTAAGCAAAATTTCTACATGCTGACAATTGCCAACGAGCATGTCAGAGGTGTACTGACACAAGTAATTCTGGTCCTGGACTGAAAGATAAGTCTAAATGGATCTTTCCATTCTTTATTAAATAAAATAACTGCTACTGAAAGACATTAGTAGTGTCAGATTATTTAATGCTTTGGTTTGACAGAGGAGACGAAGTCCATTATTTTAGTGAAGATGTCATCATCTGTAATGGAGTGCTGAGTATTAACTTTTTGAAACTTTGTCATTGACATGGTATGGGACAAATGTTTATTGACTAATGCTATTTTTCCAAATCTAGCAATGTAAGTGAGAAAGGGTAGTTTAAACGTCAACTGAGGGCAAATGTAAAATACAATCCCTTTTGTAAGGCAGGCTGAATCACGTTCCAGCAATAAATGTACTTTTTGTGTAAAATTATGCTCTTGTGACTAACTATGTCTTTGCATGCTAATTTACTCCATAAAATAGCTGTGTTATAAATGCACTGTCTAATGCATTACTGATCAGTAATTTACTCAAATGTCATTCATATATAATGCATTATACAGCCATACAAACAGCTGTCAGAATTTCAACAAGTTTTATTTTTTTTTGTGTGTTGTAGAAAAGGGGGTTATAAACAGGGGAGGAAACTGGTCTTGCTACCTGGAATACAAAGAAACATACTAACAGATTTTACTCCATGCTAGAGAATTTCCAGGGATTAATGATAGAATTCCTATTAGTAGTTCACTATCTTTGAAAACAAACAAAATATCCATGTTTTTCATGAAACTGAGTTGTTAATTGCTGGTTTCTGAGATATATATTTCTTATTATTGATTTAATGTATTTTTATGCACTTTTTAATTTTACATTATTCCATGCTTTGTTATTTAATTGACTTTGTATTTGATTAGATTAACTCTTTCATTTAACGGTTAATTTTTTAATAGCAATTTTATCTGATGAAGTTCTGTTTTACTAATTAAAGGAACAAAAGTGCTTAGCTTTAGTTTCGGGTGTCTGACACATTGTTCCTTTCAGCAGTGGTCTTTTATATGTCAATATTAACAAATAATTTGCTGTTTATATTTTTCCTTAGATTTGTCATTGACAATCTCATTGTGGACTGGCTTCTGAAGTTTAACAATGCTTGCATTCTCAAGCAGCAAGTGGTATAAACTGTTATGTCTTGTCTTGCTAAAGGAAAACCTACAGTATTTAACAAACTAGGTGCTGCTTTCTGAACTCATCTGACTCAAGACAGAGAACCGAAGATCTTACTCTAAATCATAAATGCATCACTATGAAAACAAAATGCTTCACCTAGGTACAGTCCAATGTCAGGCAGGCAGAAAACAATATGCACATTCCTCCAGTGAAAATTAGGTAACCAATCTATTTTATTTCAGATGTCCAACATTTTCATAGTGATTCTGTCAAGTTATCAGGTGTCTGTAGGTCCTTAATCTAATTTGTCTTGAACAGACTAAGATCGCTGCCAGAGATGTCAGTGCTGAGATTTATTAAAAGCTAGCATGGAAAATTGGATAGCACACAGATTAGCTCCTGTCACCACAAGCCTTTCCCACTTGCTTAGAAAATAAGAAGTCTTTAAATCATTTTATGGAGTATTTAGTTTTGTACATGTATAGCATATTGATGTTTTGGCTAACTGCTATATTGAACTGTATACTGTATTCATGTTTACCTTCTGAAAGGTGTAGTAATTTAAAAGCTGTATGTTTTACAGTGAGTTGTATACAAAAAGATAAAATTCTTGGTTTGCAGTTTGTTGAATCTCTCTACATAAGAAAATGGTCACAATATATTCCAAAAAATAAGTTTCCATTCTTGATTGAATGTCTGGTAACATTTTAAGAATTCAAGAAGTTGTTCAGAAACAAATAGAAATGTGTGTGTCTTATGCTACACTACCAAGTATTCAGTCTTAAAAATAGGATGATGTTAGAAACAGTTTCACATCAAACGTAGGAGTACATGTAAAGGAAATTTCAAAGATACACAAGTGATATTTGAGCTGTTATGCCTGGAAGCAAGGAAAATACTGAATTGTACAGCCAGGGTATAAATTTGAGCAGAACCCTTGGGAGAGCTTTCCCAGTAACACCCTCTGTAATCTTAACTTCCCTATCCTGTCTGGTGCAATTAGATGTACACCATTATTTTAATAAAGCACTTAAAATTAAAACAAGGAAAGAATATTGAAAACATTAAAGAACTAAATTAAAATTGTGTAGTTCTCTTACTGTTGCAGTTCTCTACAAAAAAAATTCATTATAATTAGGGGCCTTCTATTTTTCATTTTCTTCAATGTTTTTTGAACATTTTGAAACAGAATTGCATTATTATATAGTTCTTTGCTCCTCCCAACCTGGCAGTAGTTCACAATTACTTTTCATTCAGATTTTGGAGGTATCAATTATTATCTATAGTCAGCTTTACATAGTGTGCGAAGCTTGACATCATGGCACAGGTGAATTGAGCTCTGACTGTGATCCAGGCCTCCAGGGCTCAATTGCCACTGAATGAACCAAGCAGGAAGGGGGAGCAGTGCAGTGGCAGACCCTACTTGCTTACCCCAGGTGGTGAGGGCTCCAAGCACTTAAGGCCACACAGATTTGTTACACTTTCTCTGATAGAGACTGGGATCAAACCATTCTTCTCTGGGGGGAGGGGTAGTGCTTTCAGGGGACACCCTTTGCTGAAGAGAGGGAGGGTATGCTTAATTGTCAGTTTATTGCATGGTCCTCTACTGTGCTTTACTGAGTGGGTGGTATATAGGGTCATTAAACAGAAACCTTCTACCACCTCTCATTACTGTCCTAATGATGAGCCATCCCAGTTTACCCTGATCCAGTAAATGGGGAAAAAATAGTCCATTTACTGGAAGGGGCTAATGATTGACAGACACCGGGGGCAAAAATAAACTTTACATGATGTGCATGCAGGCTTGTTATAAAGTTAGCATAGGACCTTAATTCTAGTAATAACAAAACAAGCATATAAAACAGTGAACTGCTGTCTTGTTTTATAATACTACTTATTTGAAGGCATTAGGCTTGCTGAGTACTACATTATTTATGACTTAGAATTCTCTGGTTTGTAAGAGCTTGTTCTAAGAATGCATTCAGGAAAAGAGATCAGTAAAAGAGTTTTGAAAACCATTGATGGACACAGTAGCAAACTTTGGGATCATGAAGGCGTACTATGTGTCTGGCAGTGGGAGTATTGAACATCTTGTGACATTCAGACAGAAAAGGAAAATAAAAATAAATGGAGTAGTATGGAGTGAATCAAGATGCTAAAATGAATTGTTAGTAGTACAGTGCATGTTCATCTTGAAAGTTCTAGGAGAAATTCTTATTAAGCACACAGAGATACCATTTGCAAGTTAATTTGTTAACCCACTGAAAGATATCTACTATAACAGCAACTGAAATTTTAAATTGACTTTTATATTATTCACTAACCACAATACAAACTTTCAAACCATAGAAAAGCTAAAGAATAGCCAGTTTGTTGAACAATGCCTCTCCTCTACTTACACAGAACAAGATGAAATGAATAACTGACCTCTCTGACCATCTTTTTTAGACATAATACTCACTGATATTAATGTTGTATAAAAATTGTAAATTGTCTGACGCTCTGCTGAATTCATTTGCTTCAATGGAATTTTTGTATAGGCTGGTATAAGCCAATTCAATTGGTTTGTATTTTTTCTCTTTACCAGACTACAGACCAAACACTGTATTACAACACTGGTGATATTAGTAGGACAGCAGAAGAGAGACTAGTGTATTTTCCATCATCTATGTGTATGTTTGCAATGCATAATAAATACACATAAATTTAAACTTTCATTTTTATTGTTCATATAGCAGGCAAGAAAGGAAGAAACAAAATGGGTGTGGGTCGCATTGTCCTGTCCCCCCTTTAAATAACCACACCACACACATAAAGACATTTGACAACCTTTTATTAAACTGTATTATACAATGAACTATATACACAAAAACCAACATTAATTATCTTCCTCAGCAACGATGATCTCCGGGCAGCGTCACCACTCACCCTGGGCAAACTTTACCTCAAGGCAGCGTACCAACTCACCCTGATACCTTCTCCACTGGGGCAATGTACCTACTCACCCACATAAAGAGGCAGCATACCAACTCACCTCACCACCATACCAAACCATAAACCAATAACCACCTTCTTTAGAGGGGGAACAGAAGAGGACAATCCTGTCCCTCTTCTATGCCTCAAATTGCCCACATCTTCCATCCATATATAAAAGAGGAGGGTGGGAGGGCCACCAACTCACGCCAAATGTGTCTACTTCCTTTAATCCCTAACCCTTAGTACTGTCAGAAGTCCCAGCTACTCCTACCTCACTTCCTTTTACATGTCACTCTCTCCTTAACCCTTTCACCACCACAAACCCACTATCGTAACCAACTACAATCCTTACCTTACTCTCTACCTCTATACCCTCCCCACACCCCTTTACCCCCTTACTCGAGGGACTGGGACAACTTAGTTTGTCCCAAACTGCATTTACTGCAAAGTTTTTTTTCTTGAGAATTATTGTGTGAACTAAAGTCATTTTTATTTCTTAAACTGAAAAAAATCAGATAGCAATATTTTATTGTTTTTCCTGTGGGATTTTATTTTAAATAACTGCCATGGGAGTTTTAAAATCTCCATTGACTTTCAATGCAAACTGACAGATGGCTCTACTTCAGTGTAATATTTCAGACATCTCATCTAATGGATAGCAGCCCTGTACTGCTTTCAATAGATGTGGTATTCTAAATAAAATATCAAAATTCCTAAACACCTCAATCGGTTTTAAGAGCTGCAGACAAGTGTCTGTTCCCATGATGTAAGGAAGTGTGATTCAGAAATATGTCAGCTGCAAGGAAGAAATATGTCTTTATTATCTATTTTCCATATCTCTGAATCACCCATAACTACAGTGATTGCAAATCAATACTTTTCTGCTATAGTCAATACTGGCAACTCATGCACAGGCACCTCCCCATTCACTCTTACACACACATGCACGCATACAAACAGCAACATGCCTCTGACCTGTCCCTTAGTATAGAGAATGTCCCAGCTGCATTTTCTTAATTTTGTCCTTGCCCATGTAAATTATGGATCCTTACTGCTAGTCACTAATGCCACATGTTACGCCACATTACACTTCCCTTCTTCTTCTTCATATTGCTAAAGTACATCATGACACTAAACCTGTGTTCTATTAACTTTTTAAGTGAGTCTGCATCAAGATTTAGAAAGTCCCCTTGGTGTTGTCTAGTGTTCCTCAAGGTTTTGTCCTGAAGCCACTCCCTTCCAACACTCAACAAGGACACATCCCCAGCCCTTTCAACTGTCCCTGATTTTACAGAATTCTCCTGGTATTATCTCCCCCACATCTATTATTATAACCCCCACATCTACACATTCATGCATTAATGCATATGCAAATGAACACAACGCCACCCCCGTATGCAATCATACTCATGGGCACACTCACCCATTCACCTATAGACACATACCCTGACATGGATGAAAAAAAATAAATGCAGTCTAGTAAATGTATAATATGCATGCTTTTCCTAATCCCTGCACTGTGAAAACATTTAAATGTCAATTCTCTGACAGTTTCAAGGGGCTAAATTGATATTCTTGTGGCATCCATGGGTCTAATCTCATGAGCTTGAAGAGGTGAGGCTCTCACCACCACCACAACCACCACCACCACCACAGATAGGACAGCTCACATCCTTAAATACACACTAGATACTATTGTCAAATGTGTGACAAAGGGAGATACTGCCAGCACCGCTATCTGGAATTTTGTAAATAATTGTATGCCATTTGTGAATATCAACATGATCTATCTAAGATGCTTGTGTTACAACTGTATTAGAACCATATGTCATGTGGGGTCCATATTATATATTAGAAGTTTCAAAACTTTGAACCTCATATGTTCGATAACATATGAGCTAAGTTTGAAACTTCGAAAATATAATAAAAAAATTAAAAAAAAACTTACCTGAATGCACTGAGCAGGGGGGGCAAGCCCCCTCTGCAGCCCCCATGTGGGGGGGGGCTGCACCCCTCACACCCCCCCTACTTAAATATACCAACTCCGAGATTGCACTTCAGTGCAGAAAAGGGAATTTTCTCATTCTGTGCCGTACAGAGCTGTTGCTTTTAACTTTCAAACTTTTCAAAGTTCGATCATATGGTGTCAACCAAGTGACATTTGAACTTTGAAAAGTTCAAATAATTAACAGGGACCCTGTCATGTGTATATCAAACTGACTTGTACAGACATGCATGTTAAAAAAGTATTTTATAAAGTGCTTGTGCTTGAAATATAACCACAGAGTGCCCTACTGGAACAAAACAGAAATGTACATGCACTATTATAACTGTTAATTATATATATTTTAAAAGTGGAAACTGGAATACCGTAGGTTAACTTCAGAAAAATAGCTAAACCTTAATTACATTATGGCTACATAATAAAATATGGTATCTTTCAGTTTTCAATGAGGTAGAGACAAAGTCTGTGCTGATAATTTGTCCATATTGTCCTTAGGGTGAAATAATTACTAGTCTTGAAATGTGGAGGAATGTAATTGTTTTATGACTTCCAGCATCTGCCAAAGATCTGAGGTCTATGTATTTTCAAAGGTAGATGCTAAATATTGCCATATTCCAGTGGGGGTTTCACCTGTGATAGAGTTATATGACAAGAAATTATGTCATTCTGCAATCTATCCCAGCAGTAATATTTAAGATATTAATATTAGAACTTTCTGAGAGAGACAGACCATTCTGTATACGGTCTTGGACCTGACAAGTACCATTCACTACAACATCTGCCTCGCTCTTATTTAATAAGTTAACTACGGTATAGCAATTCTCTTACATACAGTCAGGAATATATTAAAAGCTGAGTTTAGGTATTTTTCTTTATTTATTTGAGACTGTCCTGCAATGTTATTTTAAATATTTCCTGTGGCTTTGAACTCTGATGTCAATGTGAATATATATTAAGTATTGTCTTGTTCTTTTATTATTTATTGTTAAATATATTTAAACCTTTCATTGTGGCTGATCTGTATGGAGATATTTAAGTTTTGAGAGTACTTGCATATTTATTTGGTGATACTGTGTGGGCTTCTCCATATAGCCTTGCTCTTGGTCAAACTACCATTTGTATTAATATTAATACTACATAGTAAGATTGGACACCCTTAGTTAAGGGCCTTAAAGTAGCTGATAAGGCGTTGGCTGGTGGCAGTGGTAACTACCTTATAGTCTGGGAAAAAGGGGTCATAGCTAGTAAACCTGTGCCAGCCTCTCCCAGGTGTGTGTATGTGTGTGTGTGTGTGTGTGTGTGTGTGTGTGTGTGTGTGTGTGTGTGTGTGTGTGTGTGTGTAAATCAAACCTCAAAGCGTGTGTGTGTCAGCTACTTGGGCAGTGACCCAAAGCATTGATGGGACAGAGAGGGTGCTGGTAGGTCTTGGCTTGGTAACTCAGCTGAGATCTCAACTCTATAGCTATGTCAGTGGGGAGTCTTATTGGGGAACCAGAGAAAGAGGGAGAAACCAGTCCTGGACTGACTGTGGTCTCTGTGTGCTCTTAAGGGAGATTGCACACTTGATGCAGAGAGCTGCATCTGGCAATACTGTGTGTGTACCTTTTATCCTCCCAGTGTACATCCCCCACTGTTAACAGTGGTGAGGACTGATGCTCCTTGATTACTGGTACAGTGGTGCGTCATCGCAAAAGGTATCCTGGAACAGATGTGACCCATTCCTTGTGGTACTTTGCCACCTCGAATATTGCACTGTTGGGGTTTAATGTTTTGATTGTTGTTACCTGCGCACATTGTGATCTGAAAACTCAATTTTAGAAGCAGTCTGCCAAAGGTGTACCACTTTCCCCTGCAGTGTTTCTTTGCCATAAAGTCCCTGATCACTTTGTAGCTTTTGTAACCCCCTACATATTCATACCAGTACATACATGTTCCCAATTCCTGCCCCTAACACCCAACCTAAAATCCATCCATCCATCCATCCACAATCCCTTTTTCCCATTTTTGCACATGGACGTAGTGTTACTTCAACACTGGCAATCTTCTAGAGTCAAGGCCTACACCTCCAGGTGGCTAGCCTTGCTGTGGTTGTTCTTCTGCACCACAAGCACCCTCACTCATACCTATGACCAATTTAGATTGTAACCTACAATGTCACCACAGAATAAACATTATCATAACACTACCACTGCTCAGACAAAGAATGACTTAATCTAGTGGAAGGGGCTTGCTTCACAGTTCAAAAAAACAAACACATTTTTCTCCTCTGTGTTTTTTATGTTCTCGATTTTTGATTTTTCAGTATGCTAATGTTCAAAATGCTGGCATTGAATGTACATGTAAGTCAACCATACCTCTCAACGTGATGCAGACATTAAAAATATGAACAAAGGCCATTGAAAAAAAAGGAACATCCAGCTAAAAATCTGTGTTAATAATCAGCATACAATTTGAATACCAAAGAGCACATAACTTTTCCCTCTTGCAGTAGAAATGTGAGATACTGCTTAGAAACATGTTTAAAAGCAGAAAGTGACAAAAATGATGAAAAATTATAAGCACATTATCAAACAGACCATGTAAAAACTGTAGATTTGAATGAGCTGCATTGTATAATTCTAACAGACACAGTTAATTATTTTTGTTTGGGAAAAAGAGTGATTTAAGATGTGTGTCCGTTTCTTTAAATTATTGTGTGCCAGTAGTATGGTGGTCATGCACTGTTGTTTGGTGTGTATGAGACAGCTTCAAAAATCAGAAGTGGTGAGAGGAATTCAGCAAAATTGTGTGAAGGGGTAAATCAACCTTGGAAATATGGACATACTTCCCAATACGGATATTCTGGCCTGAAAATTTGAATGCTTCTCCAAAACAGAGACTGTTGACAGTGTGTGTGTGTGTGTGTGTGTGTGTGTGTGTGTGTGTGTGTGTGTGTGTGTGTGTGTGTGTGTGTGCGCGTGCGTGTGTGTGTGTGTGTGTGTGTGTGTGTGTGTGTGTGTGTGTGTGTGTGTGTGTGTCTCTCTCAGAGAGTATGCATCTGTGTGTGATTACCATGGTTTTGGTCAAGTGTTCCATTAGTCGACCAGCAAATATTTTGTTCATTTAAGCTTGTGGAATGACAGGACTTTTGCCCCCTGCATGACCCATTTTAAAGCTTGCTCCAGTAAAGTCTGTTCTGGTGATCTGCTTGGACTTGTATAATATTGTTACATTGAGGAAATGTGTGTTTGATCTTCAATAACAACATTTCATAGATGTGTGTTTGTGTATGTATGTATATATATATATATATATATATATATATATATATATATATATATATATATAGAGAGAGAGAGAGAATGAGATATATAGGTTCAAAGGTTCATAGGTAGGTACTAGGCTATCTGCCTGAGGGCATTTATAAGCCTAGCCAGAGTGTGTTGGCTTTAGCCGCCCCATGGATTAATTAACTGATCCTCTGTCAAGCAGAGCCAATGAAGTGATCCAAGGGGAGTATTTTCTGTTACCCATCCACTCATCAAGGTTTCTCTTGAAAATGTTAGTGAGGGGATCTGCCTGATGTCATTTGGAATTTTGTTCCAAACAAACAGTTTATCTGTTCTGACACTGAGGGAGAAGAAGCTCTTGATAAGTACAGATTGATGCTGAAAGTGTTGCATTGGGGGACAAAGATGCAAAATCAATCAATAAATCAATCAATCAACAATCAATCAATCAATCAATCAATAAATGCATAAAATAAATCAAATAAATGGGTCTCCACTGAAAAATCACTCCTTTGTATCTCTAAGGCTAACAACACTGCAGGTAAAGCACTATTCTCCCATAATGTAGCTAAATCCTGGAATAACCTTCACCCTGCTTTATCTTCTGCCTCCACTATTACGCTGTTCAAAAACTCACTTAAATTACACTTAATCAATTCCTGGCTATGTCCATGCATTACCTAATCATCACTGTTTCTACCACACCAGACAGCTTCATATCCAATTATTCCCACTGTAATTTTTTTCTATAGTATCATGAATTTTATTTTCTACTCAAGTTTCTAATAGTTAGACTAGCTCATGCTAAACTTACACTAATCAATTGCTAAGTAGTCTCTGTCTGTCTCTATAATTAGTTATAATGCTTATCTAGTATCAATTTCTGTTTCTGTATCGAAAGTTGCATTTTTTCTAGTGTCTAATTTTGTTTGTTGTATCAAAAGTTGTATTTTTATCTGTCAATGTTTTGCTTCTGTATAGATGATCATATTATCATATTGTACAACTATTTGTTTTTCTGTACTGAATGTGGAGCTTTTCTCCCCGGGTCTCCACTGTAAATGGACATGTGTCCAGTCGGACTATCCCGGTAAACAAATGTAAAATAAAATAAATAAATAAAATCAAAGGTTTATTTCTGTGAACTTTCATTCATCGAACCATATACAGGGAACGTTCACTTACACAAATGTCCAGTTCAATGAATGACTTTCCAAGGGAAAGTAACAAGTTTCCCAGCATCAGAAAGTTGCCTTTTTCCCCACTGTAGTGCAATCTCAGAAGTGGTATATATAGTTAAGAGGGTTGTGGGTGGTGCTGCCCCCCACCTGGGTAGGTTTGAAATACTGTGTTGTCTGTGATAGTCCAAATGCTGGGCAACCCATTACATTCCCTGGGAAATATATAGTCTGATGAATGAAGGTTTGTGGGAATGATCCTTTGGTAAATTAATACATACCCAAAATAAATTAATGAAATACAGGGGATTATGCGGTGGTGGTGCTGTGGTAGCGTTGTTGCCTCACAGTTAGACGTTGCTCATTCAATTCTCAGTTAGAGCGTCTTCTGTGTAGCGACATGCGTGAATGGGCGTTCCTTCGTTGAAGGTTGTGCGTTAGGCCAGGCAAGC